>NC_034187.2:82636476-82701476 GCF_002021735.2 Oncorhynchus kisutch
TTCTAACTATGAGGAGGGTGTAGGGTCTAGGTTTCAAATATGAGGAGGGGTTGTCTGTAGGGTCTGGTCTTCTAACTATGAGGAAGGGGTAGGGTCTAGCTATGAGAAGGGCGAGGAGTATGGGTTTCTAGGTTCTAACTATGAGGAGGGTGTAGGGTCTAGGGTCTAACTATGAGGAAGGGGTAGGGTCTAGCTATGAGCAGGGGATAGGGTCTAGGTTCTAACTATGAGGAGGGTGTAGGGTCTAGGGTCTAACTATGAGGAGGGTGTAGGGTCTAGGGTCTAACTATGAGGAGGGGGGGTAGGGTCTAGGTTCTAACTATGAGGAGGGTGTAGGGTCTAGGGTCTAACTATGAAGAGAGGGTAGGGTCTAACTATGAGGAGGTCTAGGGTCTAGCTATGAGGAGGGGGCAGGGTCTAGGGTCTAGCTATGAGGAGAGGGTAGGGTCTAGCTATGAGGAGGGGTTAGGGTCTAGCTAAGAGGAGGGGGTAGGGTTCTAGCTAAGAGGAGGGGGTAGGGTCTAGCTAAGAGGAGGGGGTAGGGTCTAGCTAAGAGGAGGGGGTAGGGTCTAGCTAAGAGGAGGGGGTAGGGTCTAACTATGAGGAGCGGGTAGGGTCTAACTACACACACACACACACACACACACACACACACACACACACACACACACACACACACAATCCCCTCACCAGGGACACCACCCTAATGAAAATAAATGAGTCCAATATGTTCTCTTGTGTTCATGGTTCCCATTATTATTTGTCCCTCTAGTCTCTGTTTTGAGTTACAGTGGGTTGTTAGTGTTAACCTGTAGCCATTACATTGTTTTCTGTGTGTGTGTGCCTGTGTCTGTGTGTGTGTGTGTGTGTCTGTGTGTGCGTGTGTGCGTGTGTGTGTGTGTATGCTGCAAGCTATCACAGTTTGACTTCGAAGTTCAATGTTAGCCCACGTTTTCCCAGATGTCTATGGGTGAAGTCAAGGTACAGGAAGCATTGGTTTTTCATGTTTAAGTCGAGACATTTTCTACCTAACTGAAAAAAACTGTCACGTGGGGTTTTCACTTCACTAAAAGTTACGGTTTGGAATAAAGTTAGAATGAATTCAGAGTGATTAAGTTAAAGTTTAACGTTTGAGAAAGGCTTAAAAACATAAAAAACAGAAAAGGATTGCCCAGAAAGACGAGCTTTCAGCCTTTCAACTTGATGGTAATAACGCTCCCTGTTGCCGCTGGCGGCCTGTTCTGAAGGCTTCTAGACATACTTGAGACCTTGATGGTCTACAGTGACTACGACTTCAAATTAGAGCTTTCTCCCTGTGTGTGTGTGTGTGTGTGTGTGTGTGTGTGTGTGTGTGTGTGTGTGTGTGTGTGTGTTGTGTGTGTGTGTGTGTGTGTGTGTGTGTGTTGTGTGAGAGAGTGTGTGTATGTGTGTGTGTGTGTATGTGTGTGTCCGAGGTAGCCGAGGTAGCCGAGGTAGCCGAGGTAATCGAGGTAGTCGAGGTAGTGGAGGTAGTGGAGGTAGTGGAGGTAGTCGAGGTAATCGAGGTAGTGGAGGTAGTGGAGGTAGTGGAGGTAATCGAGGTAATCGAGGTAGTGGAGGTAATCGAGGTAGTGGAGGTAATCGAGGTAATCGAGGTAATCGAGGTAGTGGAGGTAGTGGAGGTAATCGAGGTAGTTGAGGTAATCGAGGTAATCGAGGTAGTGGAGGTAATCGAGGTAATAGAGGTAATCAAGGTAATCGAGGTAGTGGAGGTAATCGAGGTAATCGAGGTAATCGAGGTAGTGGAGGTAGTGGAGGTAATCGAGATAATCGAGGTAGTGGAGGTAGTGGAGGTAATCGAGGTAATCGAGGTAGTGGAGGTAGTGGAGGTAATCGAGGTAATCGAGGTAATCGAGGTAGTGGAGGTAGTGGAGGTAGTGGAGGTAGTCAAGGTAGTGGAGGTAGTCGAGGTAGTGGAGGTAGTGGAGGTAGTGGAGGTAGTGGAGGTAGTGAAGGTAGTGGAGGTAGTGGAGGTAGTGGAGGTAGTAGAGGTAGTGGAGGTAGTGGAGGTAGTGGAGGTAGTGAAGGTAGTGGAGGTAGTGGAGGTAGTGGAGGTAGTGGAGGTAGTGGAGGTATAACAGTAGATTCAGAAAGTATTCTTCCCTTTTTACCACATTTTATAACGAATGGAGGACTCTATGGTGGTGTCAGCATCATGCTGTGGGGATGTTTTTCAATCGCCGGGACTGGGATACTAGTCAAGATCGAGTGAAAGACGAATGGAGGATCCTTGATGAAAACCTGCACCAGAGTGCTCAGGTCCTCAGATTGGGGCGAAGGTTTGTCTTGCAACAGGACAATGACTCTAAGCACAGCCAAGACAATGCAGGTGTGGATTCGGGACAAGTCTCTGAATGTTCTTGAGTGGACCAGCCAGAGCCCGGACTTGAACCCGATCAAACATCTCTGGAGAGACCTAAAGATAGCTGTGTAGCGACACTCCCCATCCAACCTGACAGAGCTTGAGAGGATCTGCAGAGAAGAACCTGAGAAACTCCCCAAATACAGGTGTGCCAAGCTTGTAGCATCATACCCAAGAAGACTCAAGGCTGTAATCTCTGCCAAAGGTGCTTCAACAAAGTACTGAGTAAAGGGTCTGAATACTTTGCAAAAAAAAAATGAAAAAAAGTTTTTGCTTTGTCATTATGGGGTATTGTGATGTCAGTAGGGGTATTGTGATGTCATTATGGGGTATTGTGATGTCAGTATGGGGTATTGTGATGTCATAATGGGATATTGTGTGTAGATTGAAAAAAACAATAACATTTTAATCCATTTTAGAATAAGGCTGCAACGTGACATGTGGAAAAAGTCAAGGGGTCTGAATACTTTTTGAACCCACTGTACATGTCGGGTAAACGTGACAATCAGAACTGATAATAACCAGAGTAGCAGCAACGTATGTGAGGAATGTGAAACTGTGTCTCTGTATCTATCTATGTGTGTGTGTGTGTGTGTGTGTGTGTGTGTGTGTGTGTGTCGTCAATATGCATGTGTGTGTGAGTGTATGTAGTGTCTATTGTAGTGTCAGTGTGGTACTTGTGAGTGTGTACAGTCCATTGAGTGTCAGTGTGGTATGTGTGAGTGTGTACAGTCCATTGAGTGTCAGTGTGGTATGTGTGAGTGTGTACAGTCCATTGAGTGTCAGTGTGGTATGTGTGAGTGTGTACAGTCCATAGAGTGTCAGTGTGGTATGTGTGAGTGTGTACAGTCCATTTAGTGTCAGTGTGGTATGTGTGAGTGTGTACAGTCCATTGAGTGTCAGTGTGGTATGTGTGAGTGTGTACAGTCCATTGAGTGTCAGTGTGGTATGTGTGAGTGTGTACAGTCCATTGAGTGTCAGTGTGGTATGTGTGAGTGTGTACAGTCCATTGAGTGTCAGTGTGGTACGTGTGAGTGTGTACAGTCCATTGAGTGTCAGTGTGGTATGTGTGAGTGTGTACAGTCCATTGAGTGTCAGTGTGGTATGTGTGAGTGTGTACAGTCCATGAGTGTCAGTGTGGTACGTGTGAGTGTGTACAGTCCATTGAGTGTCAGTGTGGTATGTGTGAGTGTGTACAGTCCATTGAGTGTCAGTGTGGTACGTGTGAGTGTGTACAGTCCATTGAGTGTCAGTGTGGTATGTGTGAGTGTGTACAGTCCATTGAGTGTCAGTGTGGTACGTGTGAGTGTGTACAGTCCATTGAGTGTCAGTGTGGTATGTGTGAGTGTATATAGTCCATTGAGTGTCAGTGTGGTACGTGTGAGTGTGTACAGTCCATTGAGTGTCAGTGTGGTATGTGTGAGTGTGTACAGTCCATTGAGTGTCAGTGTGGTATGTGTGAGTGTGTACAGTCCATTGAGTGTCAGTGTGGTATGTGTGAGTGTGTACAGTCCATTGAGTGTCAGTGTGGTATGTGTGAGTGTGTACAGTCCATAGAGTGTCAGTGTGGTATGTGTGAGTGTGTACAGTCCATTTAGTGTCAGTGTGGTATGTGTGAGTGTGTACAGTCCATTGAGTGTCAGTGTGGTATGTGTGAGTGTGTACAGTCCATTGAGTGTCAGTGTGGTACGTGTGAGTGTGTACAGTCCATTGAGTGTCAGTGTGGTACGTGTGAGTGTGTACAGTCCATTGAGTGTCAGTGTGGTATGTGTGAGTGTGTACAGTCCATTGAGTGTCAGTGTGGTATGTGTGAGTGTGTACAGTCCATTGAGTGTCAGTGTGGTACGTGTGAGTGTGTACAGTCCATTGAGTGTCAGTGTGGTACGTGTGAGTGTGTACAGTCCATTGAGTGTCAGTGTGGTACGTGTGAGTGTGTACAGTCCATTGAGTGTCAGTGTGGTACGTGTGAGTGTGTACAGTCCATTGAGTGTCAGTGTGGTATGTGTGAGTGTGTACAGTCCATTGAGTGTCAGTGTGGTATGTGTGAGTGTGTACAGTCCATTGAGTGTCAGTGTGGTATGTGTGAGTGTGTACAGTCCATTGAGTGTCAGTGTGGTATGTGTGAGTGTGTACAGTCCATTGAGTGTCAGTGTGGTATGTGTGAGTGTGTACAGTCCATTGAGTGTCAGTGTGGTATGTGTGAGTGTGTACAGTCCATTGAGTGTCAGTGTGGTATGTGTGAGTGTGTACAGTCCATTGAGTGTCAGTGTGGTACGTGTGAGTGTGTACAGTCCATTGAGTGTCAGTGTGGTATGTGTGAGTGTGTACAGTCCATTGAGTGTCAGTGTGGTATGTGTGAGTGTGTACAGTCCATTGAGTCACCTTTCAGTCCAACACTCTAACCACTTAAAAAAAATAGTAAAATCTTTTTTATTATAAAAACAAACACTAGCCACTAGGGTACCTAGATATTTAAAAAGTGCATGGTGGGAGGAAGAATTGACCAATAAATCTATGGGTATAACAGCCTATAGCCTAATTGAATCTGTCAGACCTCATATTTCTTAAATAGGAAGAAATAGGCAACAACACAAAGGCCTCGTTGTTAGTAAAGTCTAATTAAAATGAAGACGGTTGAAAGGAATTATTCTTACTCAAATTTGTCTCCTCTCAGTACCTTGAGCTGTCCATTTCTGATTGATTGTGCCGAGGCTGCTGCTTCAAGTTTCAGCACCACAATGTCAGTTATTCAAAAATAAATGAAATTATAGTATATACTGCAAGCTATCAAAGTTCAAAGCTCTGGTCCTCCTTCTCATCTTCGTGCTCTTCTTCTCAAAGTGAACAGAACATAGTGGGTGGGAGCGTTGGACTAGTAACTGAAAGGTTGCAAGATTGAATCCCCGAGCTGGTAAGGTAAAAATCTGTCGTTCTGCCCCTGAACAAGGTAGTTAACCCACTGTTCCCCTGAACAAGGTAGTTAACCCACTGTTCCAAGGCCGTCATTGAAAATAAGATTTTGTTCTTAACTTGACGGTATGTCTTTTGATGTTATTTGATGGTTCGTCGGTGGGTGTAGCAGGATTTCTTACAAGCCTCTGGATTAGTGTCCCACACCTTGAAAGCGGCAGCTCTAGCCTTTAGCTCAGTGTGGATGTTGCCTGTAATCCATGGCTTCTGGTTGGGATATGTACGCACGTTCACTAACAACATCGTTGATGCACGTGTTAATGAAGCCGGTGACTGATGTGGTAAATTCCTCAATGCAATCGGATGAATTTCGGAACATATTCAAGTCTGTGCGAAAGAGTCCTGTACATTAGTGTCCGCTTCATCGGACCACTTCCGTATTGAGAGCATCACTGGTACTTCCTGTTTGCTCATTGGCATTCTGACCGCAGGAAGCTGTTGCCAGAGAATTTAAGGTTCATTTATCTACCATAAGCCGCCTCCAACATCATTTTAGAGAATTTGGCAGTACGTTCAACCGGCCTCACAACTGCAGACCTAGTGTAGCCATGCCAGCTCAGGTCCTGTACATCGTCTGAGACCAGACATCCGGATCGCTGATGAAAACTGTGGATTTACAAAACCAAATATTTTCTGCCATTCATCCACCGCCGTCACCTCCTGTTTCACCATGGTAACGCACGGCCCCATGTCGCAAGGATCTGTGCACAATTCCTGGAAGCTGAAAATGTCCCAGTTCTTCCATGGCCTGCATTCTCACCAGACATGTCACCCATTGAGCTTGTTTGGGATGCTCTGTATCGACGTGTACGACAGCATGTTCCAGTTCCCGCCAATATCCAGCAACTTCGCACAGCCATTGAAGAGGAGTGGGGACAGCATTCCACAGGCCACAATCAACAGCCTGATCAACTCTCTGCGAAGGAGATGTGTCACACTGCATGAGGCAAATGGTGGTCACACCAGATACTGACTGGTTTTAATATTAGATATATTAGATATTAATATTAGAGATAACGTAGGGTTTTCCAGACGCTGCCGTTCTGTCCTGACGATTTATAGAAAAACCAGCTAGATTTATATTGTCCATGTCCTTGTTCAGGCACGACTCATGGGATATTACGGTTCTTCAGATCACATTGATCAGACAGTCTCATGGGATATTACGGTTCTTCAGATCACATTGATCAGACAGACTCATGGGATATTACGGTTCCTCAGATCACATTGATCAGACAGTCTCATGGGATATTACGGTTCTTCAGATCACATTGATCAGACAGACTCATGGGATATTACGGTTCTTCAGATCACATTGATCAGACAGACTCATGGGATATTACGGTTCTTCAGATCACATTGATCAGACAGACTCATGGGATATTACGGTTCTTCAGATCACATTGATCAGACAGTCTCATGGGATATTACGGTTCTTCAGATCACATTGATCAGACAGACTCATGGGATATTACGGTTCTTCAGATCACATTGATCAGACAGTCTCATGGGATGTTACGGTTCCTCAGATCACATTGATCAGACAGACTCATGGGATATTACGGTTCCTCAGATCACATTGATCAGACAGTCTCATGGGATATTACGGTTCTTCAGATCACATTGATCAGACAGACTCATGGGATATTACGGTTCTTCAGATCACATTGATCAGACAGACTCATGGGATATTACGGTTCTTCAGATCACATTGATCAGACAGACTCATGGGATATTACGGTTCTTCAGATCACATTGATCAGACAGTCTCATGGGATATTACGGTTCTTCAGATCACATTGATCAGACAGACTCATGGGATATTACGGTTCTTCAGATCACATTGATCAGACAGTCTCATGGGATATTACGGTTCTTCAGATCACATTGATCAGACAGACTCATGGGATATTACGGTTCTTCAGATCACATTGATCAGACAGACTCATGGGATATTACGGTTCTTCAGATCACATTGATCAGACAGTCTCATGGGATATTACGGTTCTTCAGATCACATTGATCAGACAGACTCATGGGATATTACGGTTCTTCAGATCACATTGATCAGACAGTCTCATGGGATATTATGGTTCTTCAGATCACATTGATCAGACAGTCTCATGGGATATGACAGTTCCTCAGATCACATTGATCAGACAGTCTCATGGGATATTACGGTTCTTCAGATCACATTGATCAGACAGTCTCATGGGATATGACAGTTCCTCAGATCACATTGATCAGACAGTCTCATGGGATGTTACGGTTCTTCAGATCACATTGATCAGACAGTCTCATGGGATATTACGGTTCTTCAGATCACATTGATCAGACAGTCTCATGGGATATTACGGTTCTTCAGATCACATTGATCAGACAGTCTCATAGGACATTACAGTTCCTCAGATCACATTGATCAGACAGTCTCATGGGATGTTACAGTTCCTTAGATCACATTGATCAGATTGTCTCGAACCAAGCTCATCCAGCTTATTCTCCAGATTTGCACGTTTATCCACTCATCGACGTAGTCTCGTCTAACAATCCTGCAAGCCGGGCCTCTATTACCCCATCTCATTCTACTTGGAGTTTCTTGGGCCAGGTCTGTAATGAGCAGAATGACTCATTGAAGTACACATCCTTTGTCCTCCCTCTATTGCGCCCATCCTCCCTACTCATCACCATTCCGCCCACTCCCTTCCATACCCCTCAACCATCCCATCTTTATACCTATATTCCCTCCATTCATCCCTCCATCCAGTCTCTGACAATCTCTCCAAATCTCTGCTCAAATGCTTCACCCCTTGTTACTAACTACCCTCCTCTCTGATCCTCCACTATAATGACCACCACTCCTCGCCTGACTGCCCCTTGGCCATGCTCCATGCTGTTCCCACGTTCTGATTACAATCATCATTCCTCTCTCTCCTCTACCTACTGCTTTTTTGTCCGACTTCCTCTCCTTCCTCTCCTGTTCTGTCCTTCCTGTCCTTCCTCTCCTGTTCTGGTCTTCTTCTCTTTCCTTCTCCTGTTCTGTCCTTCCTCTCCTTCCTCTCCTGTTCTGTTCTTCTTCTCCTGTTCTGTTCTTCTTCTCTTTCCTCTCCTGTTCTGTTCTTCTTCTCCTGTTCTGTCCTTCTTCTCCTGTTCTGTCCTTCCTCTCCTGTTCTGTCCTTCCTCTCCTGTTCTGTTCTTCTTCTCCTGTTCTGTTCTTCTTCTCCTGTTCTGTTCTTCTTCTCCTGTTCTGTTCTTCTTCTCCTGTTCTGTCCTTCCTCTCCTGTTCTGTTCTTCTTCTCCTGTTCCGTCATTCCTGTCCTTCCTCTCCTGTTCTGTTCTTCTTCTCCTGTTCTGTCATTCCTGTCCTTCCTCTCCTGTTCTGTCCTTCCTCTCCTGTTCTGTTCTTCCTCTCCTTCCTCTCCTGTTCTGTCCTTCCTCTCCTGTTCTGTCCTTCCTCTCCTGTTCTGTCCTTCCTCTCCTGTTCTGTCCTTCCTCTCCTTCCTCTCCTGTTCTGTTCTTCCTCTCCTTCCTCTCCTGTTCTGTCCTTCCTCTCCTTCCTCTCCTTCCTCTCCTTCCTCTCCTGTTCTGTCCTACCTCTCCTTCCTGTTCTGTCTTTCCTCTCATGTTGTCTCCTCTGCTGTTCTGTCCTACCTCTCCTTCCTGTTCTGTCCTTCCTCTCATGTTTTCTCCTCTGCTGTTCTGTCCTACCTCTCCTGTTCTGTCCTACCTCTCCTTCCTGTTCTGTCCTACCTCTCCTTCCTGTTCTGTCCTTCCTCTCATGTTGTCTCCTCTGCTGTTCTGTCCTTCCTCTCATGTTGTCTCCTCTCCTGTTCTGTCCTTCCTCTCCTGTTCTGTCCTTCCTCTCCTGTTCTGTCCTACCTCTCCTGTTCTGTCCTACCTCTCCTGTTCTGTCCTACCTCTCCTTCCTGTTCTGTCCTTCCTCTCCTCCCCTCATGTTGACTCCTTTCCTTCCTCTCCTTCCCCTCATGTTGACTCCTGTCCTTCCTGTCCTTCCCCTCATGTTGACTCCTTTCCTTCCTCTCCTTCCCCTCATGTTGACTCCATTCCTTCCTCTCCTTCCCCTCATGTTGACTCCTTTCCTTCCTCTCCTTCTCCTCATGTTGTCTCCTCTTCTTCCTCTCCTGTTGTCTCCTCTCTTTTCCTTGCCTCTCCTCAGCCAACTGAACTAGGCCAATACCCCAAAACACTGATTACTTTTCTTATGCCAGTTTCTCTCTTTACTCTTTTCTCCTCTCCTCCTCTATCCATCCCTGTCATTGCTTCACCTCTACTCTCTGATTTACCACTCCAAGCTCTCTCCTTCACACCTCTTCATCCTTCTCACTCTTCTCTCTCTTTCTCCCTCTTCATCCTTCTCCCTCTTCTCTCTCCTTCACACCTCTTCATCCTTCTCCCTCTTCTCTCTCCTTCACACCTCTTCATCCTTCTCCCTCTTCTCTCTCCTTCACACCTCTTCATCCTTCTCACTCTTCTCTCTCCTTCACACCTCTTCATCCTTCTCCCTCTTCTCTCCTTCACACCTCTTCATCCTTCTCACTTTCTCTCTCTTTCTCCCTCTTCATCCTTCTCACTCTTCTCTCTCCTTCACACCTCTCCATCCATCACCTAACCTTCTCCCTCTTCTCTCTCCTTCACACCTCTCCATCCTTCTCACTCTTCTCTCTCCTTCACACCTCTCCATCCATCTTCTAACCTTCTCCCTCTTTTCTCCCCTTTCCTTTACTCCTTTCATCTCCTTGTTCTTCTCTCTACATTGCACCACTCCTCTCCAGCTTGCTCTCTCTTCTCTCCTTCCCAATTACTAGGAACCCCTGCCGGGGCTGGACTGACATTTCTACCTTCCTCCTCCCGCCCTAAAAAAACACAGTCTTCTTCTCTGTTCCTCCCTCGATTCCGCCCTCCATCCACTTATTACCAAATTCTTCAACACCCCAGAGAGCGTCAGTTTTGGGGCCCATCACAAATGACACCCTATTCCCTATCTAGTGCACTATTTTTGACCGGGTCCCCATAGTGTTCTGGCCAAAAGTGGTGCATCATGTAGACATTGGGGACGAAACATTCAAATGTTTGAGAGCATGTTACCTCTGTCAGTTCAGAGAGAATTGTTATGTACCCCTCTCCCTCCCTCCCTCCATCTACCTCTCCCTCTATGTCTCCCTCTCCCTCTACGTCTCTCTCTACCTCTCCCTCTACATCTCCCTCTACCTCTACGTCTCTCTCTACCTCTCCCTCTATGTCTCCCTCTACGTCTCTCTATACCTCTCCCTCTACCTCTCTCTCCAACTCTCCCTCTACTTCTCTCTCTACCTCTCCCTCTCCCTCTACATCTCTCTCTACCTCTCCCTCTCCCTCTACGTCTCTCTCCAACTCTCCCTCTAGTTCTCCCTCTACCTCTCCCTCTCCCTCTACACCTCTCTCTTTCCTCTCTTCCTCCTACTTCTCTCTCTACCTCTCCCTCTACGTCTCTCTCCAACTCTCCCTCTACTTCTCTCTCTACCTCTCTCTCTACGTCTCCCTCTCCCTCTACGTCTCTCTCCAACTCTCCCTCTACTTCTCTCTCTACCTCTCCCTCTACGTCTCCCTCTCCCTCTACGTCTCTCTCTACCTCTCCCTCTCCCTCTACATCTCTCTCTACCTCTCCCTCTACCTCTCCCTCTATGTCTCTCTCCAACTCTCCCTCTACATCTCTCGCTACCTCTCCCTCTCCCTCTACATCTCTCTCTACCTCTCCCTCTCCCTCTACGTCTCTCTCCAACTCTCCCTCTAGTTCTCCCTCTACCTCTCCCTCTACTTCTCTCTCTACCTCTCACTCTACGTCTCTCTCCAACTCTCCCTCTACTTCTCTCTCTACCTCTCTCTCTACGTCTCTCTCCAACTCTCCCTCTAGTTCTCCCTCTACCTCTTTCTCTACGTCTCTCTCCAACTCTCCCTCTACGTCTCCCTCTACCTCTCTCTCTCCCTCTCCCTCTACCTCTCCCTCTAGTTCTCCCTCTACCTCTCGCTCTACATCTCTACCTCTACCTCTCCTTCTACTTCTCAACCCAACTCTCCCTCTACTTCTCTCTCTACCTCTCCATCTACTTGTCTCTCTACCTCTCCCTCTACTTCTCTCTCCAACTCTCCCTCTAGTTCTCCCTCTACCTCTCTCTCTATGTCTCTACCTCTACCTCTCCCTCTACGTCTCCCTCTAACTCTCCCTCTAGTTCTCTCTCTACCTCTCCCTCTACATCTCCCTCTACCTCTACGTCTCTCTCTACCTCTCCCTCTATGTCTCCCTCTACGTCTCTCTATACCTCTCCCTCTACCTCTCTCTCCAACTCTCCCTCTACTTCTCTCTCTACCTCTCCCTCTCCCTCTACATCTCTCTCTACCTCTCCCTCTCCCTCTACGTCTCTCTCCAACTCTCCCTCTAGTTCTCCCTCTACCTCTCCCTCTCCCTCTACACCTCTCTCTTTCCTCTCTTCCTCCTACTTCTCTCTCTACCTCTCCCTCTACGTCTCTCTCCAACTCTCCCTCTACTTCTCTCTCTACCTCTCTCTCTACGTCTCCCTCTCCCTCTACGTCTCTCTCCAACTCTCCCTCTACTTCTCTCTCTACCTCTCCCTCTACGTCTCCCTCTCCCTCTACGTCTCTCTCTACCTCTCCCTCTCCCTCTACATCTCTCTCTACCTCTCCCTCTACCTCTCCCTCTATGTCTCTCTCCAACTCTCCCTCTACATCTCTCGCTACCTCTCCCTCTCCCTCTACATCTCTCTCTACCTCTCCCTCTCCCTCTACGTCTCTCTCCAACTCTCCCTCTAGTTCTCCCTCTACCTCTCCCTCTACTTCTCTCTCTACCTCTCACTCTACGTCTCTCTCCAACTCTCCCTCTACTTCTCTCTCTACCTCTCTCTCTACGTCTCTCTCCAACTCTCCCTCTAGTTCTCCATCTACCTCTCTCTCTACGTCTCTCTCCAACTCTCCCTCTACGTCTCCCTCTACCTCTCTCTCTCCCTCTCCCTCTACCTCTCCCTCTAGTTCTCCCTCTACCTCTCGCTCTACATCTCTACCTCTACCTCTCCCTCTACTTCTCAACCCAACTCTCCCTCTACTTCTCTCTCTACCTCTCCATCTACTTGTCTCTCTACCTCTCCCTCTACTTCTCTCTCCAACTCTCCCTCTAGTTCTCCCTCTACCTCTCTCTCTATGTCTCTACCTCTACCTCTCCCTCTACGTCTCCCTCTAACTCTCCCTCTAGTTCTCTCTCTACCTCTCCCTCTACTTCTCTCCCCAACTCTTCCTCTACTTCTCTCTCTACCTCTCCATCTACTTCTCTCTCTACCTCTCCCTCTACGTCTCTCTCTACGTCTCTCTCCCCCTCTCCTTTTCTCTCTACCTCTCCCACTATCTCCCCCTCTATGTCTCTCTCTACTTCTCTCTCTCTCTTCCTCTGAAGTCCGAGAACACTCTTGACGTTAATATGAGGATGTGGAGTTTAATGACTTCAGAGTTTTGAGTCGGACCGATCGAGACTGACGGTTGTCCTTCTCTGCGTCTCAAACCTATTCCCTATCTATTCGACCTAGACCAATAGGGCTCGGGTCAGAAGAAGTGCACTATGTAGGGAATAGGGTGCCATTTGGGAAGCTATCCAGACAAGGACGTATACTTTGGAGACGTGGCATTTTAATATGAGAGAAAAAGAGAAGGAGAGGGGGGAGGTACGAGAGGAGAGGAGAGATGGAGAGAAGTGGTTGTTTGTTGATGCTCATTTTCAGAATTTATCCTCTCTCTGCCATTCCTTCCTCTCTACCTCCTTCCTTCCCCACCTCCATCATTTTCTCTGCATGTTAATGATAGCCTCAGACGACCTGCTTTAAACCCATGATAAGGTCCTCAGGGATTCAATGGATGATTAGTGTTTCTTGGTTTAACGTCAGCCGTCTGTCTGTGATTTAGAAATGCCTGTTTTTTCTTAATGGGATTACGTCAGATGAGAGTGAAGGTGACAAATGATTGAATAGTGTTGAATAGTGTTGCCGGTGTATGTGTGTGATAACCCTCCACACATACTCAGCTCGTGCCAAACTCTTCATTCAAGATTTCACTCCCTATCATAAATGTCAAATCACGGCCGCACGCTAGAAGAATGCAAAACAAAGTCCAATCTTAGGTTCCGTCGTATTTAACCTTAATTCTTTTGCTGACTAACATAAAGGCCTTTTGTACCAACGTATGACAACATCTCTTCCGCTAAGCGATAACAACAATACATGAAATCAGACAATTCCAGTTTTATCTTCTGAGCGCTTTAATGATGAAACTTCCAGTGACTCTATCATCCAGCCTTTTCCTGCCTCCCATCACCCTGTTCTCCTTTCCTTTCCTCTCCTTTCCTCTCCTTTCCTTTCCTTTCCTTTCCTTTCCTTTCCTTTCCTTTCCTTTCCTCTCCTTTCCTCTCCTCTCCTCTCCTCTCCTCTCCTCTCCTCTCCTCTCCTCTCCTCTCCTCTCCTCTCCTCTCCTCTCCTCTCCTCTCCTCTCCTCTCCTCTCCTCTCCTCTCTTCTCCTCTCCTCTCCTCTCCTCTCCTCTCCTCTCCTCTCTTCTCCTCTCCTCTCCTCTCCTCTCCTCTCCTCTCCTCTCCTCTCCTCTCCTCTCCTCTCCTCTCCTCTCTTCTCCTCTCCTTACTGACAATACAACTTTCATAACAGTTTCATTTCAATAAAACATTTTTAAAAACTAGCATTAGCCTGCTGGCCTTACTGAGTCATTAGGAACATTAGCCTGCTGGCCTTACTGAGTCATTAGGAACATTAGCCTGCTGGCCTTACTGAGTGGATAGGAACATTAGCCTGCTGGCCTTACTGAGTCATTAGGAACATTAGCCTGCTGGCCTTACTGAGTCATTAGGAACATTAGCCTGCTGGCCTTACTGAGTCATTAGGAACATTAGCCTGCTGGCCTTACTGAGTCATTAGGAACATTAGCCTGCTGGCCTTACTGAGTCATTAGGAACATTAGCCTGCTGGCCTTACTGAGTCATTAGGAACATTAGCCTGCTGGCCTTACTGAGTCATTAGGAACATTAGCCTGCTGGCCTTACTGAGTCATTAGGAACATTAGCCTGCTGGCCTTACTGAGTCATTAGGAACATTAGCCTGCTGGCCTTACTGAGTCATTAGGAACATTAGCCTGCTGGCCTTACTGAGTCATTAGGAACATTAGCCTGCTGGCCTTACTGAGTGGATAGGAACATTAGCCTGCTGGCCTTACTGAGTCATTAGGAACATTAGCCTGCTGGCCTTACTGAGTCATTAGGAACATTAGCCTGCTGGCCTTACTGAGTCATTAGGAACATTAGCCTGCTGGCCTTACTGAGTCATTAGGAACATTAGCCTGCTGGCCTTACTGAGTCATTAGGAACATTAGCCTGCTGGCCTTACTGAGTCATTAGGAACATTAGCCTGCTGGCCTTACTGAGTCATTAGGAACATTAGCCTGCTGGCCTTACTGAGTCATTAGGAACATTAGCCTGCTGGCCTTACTGAGTCATTAGGAACATTAGCCTGCTGGCCTTACTGAGTCATTAGGAACATTAGCCTGCTGGCCTTACTGAGTCATTAGGAACATTAGCCTGCTGGCCTTACTGAGTGGATTAGGAACATTAGCCTGCTGGCCTTACTGAGTCATTAGGAACATTAGCCTGCTGGCCTTACTGAGTCATTAGGAACATTAGCCTGCTGGCCTTACTGAGTCATTAGGAACATTAGCCTGCTGGCCTTACTGAGTCATTAGGAACATTAGCCTGCTGGCCTTACTGAGTCATTAGGAACATTAGCCTGCTGGCCTTACTGAGTCATTAGGAACATTAGCCTGCTGGCCTTACTGAGTCATTAGGAACATTAGCCTGCTGGCCTTACTGAGTCATTGCTGGCCTTACTGAGTCATTAGGAACATTAGCCTGCTGGCCTTACTGAGTCATTAGGAACATTAGCCTGCTGGCCTTACTGAGTCATTAGGAACATTAGCCTGCTGGCCTTACTGAGTCATTAGGAACATTAGCCTGCTGGCCTTACTGAGTCATTAGGAACATTAGCCTGCTGGCCTTACTGAGTCATTAGGAACATTACCCTGCTGGCCTTACTGAGTCATTAGGAACATTAGCCTGCTGGTCTTACTGAGTCATTAGGAACATTAGCCTGCTGGCCTTACTGAGTCATTAGGAACATTACCCTGCTGGCCTTACTGAGACATTAGGAACATTAGCCTGCTGGCCTTACTGAGTCATTAGGAACATTAGCCTGCTGGCCTTACTGAGTCGATTGGAACATTAGCCTGCTGGCCTTACTGAGTCATTAGGAACATTAGCCTGCTGGCCTTACTGAGTCATTAGGAACATTAGCCTGCTGGCCTTACTGAGTCATTAGAAACATTAGCCTGCTGGCCTTACTGAGTCATTAGGAACATTAGCCTGCTGGCCTTACTGAGTCATTAGGAACATTAGCCTGCTGGCCTTAATGAGTATTTAGGAACATTAGCCTGCTGGCCTTACTGAGTATTTAGGAACATTAGCCTGCTGGCCTTACTGAGTATTTAGGAACATTAGCCTGCTGGCCTTACTGAGTATTTAGGAACATTAGCCTGCTGACCTTACTGAGTATTTAGGAACATTAGCCTGCTGGCCTTACTGAGTATTTAGGAACATTAGCCTGCTGGCCTTACTGAGTATTTAGGAACATTAGCCTGCTGGCCTTACTGAGTATTTAGGAACATTAGCCTGCTGGCCTTACTGAGTATTTAGGAACATTAGCCTGCTGGCCTTACTGAGTCATTAGGAACATTAGCCTGCTGGCCTTACTGAGTCTTTAGGAACATTAGCCTGCTGGCCTTACTGAGTCATTAGGAACATTAGCCTGCTGGCCTTACTGAGTCATTAGGAACATTAGCCTGCTGGCCTTACTGAGTCATTAGGAGCATTAGCCTGCTGGCCTTACTGAGTCATTAGGAACATTAGCCTGCTGGCCTTACTGAGTCATTAGGAACATTAGCCTGCTGGCCTTACTGAGTCATTAGGAACATTAGCCTGCTGGCCTTACTGAGTCATTAGGAACATTAGCCTGCTGGCCTTACTGAGTCATTAGGAACATTAGCCTGCTGGCCTTACTGAGACATTAGGAACATTAGCCTGCTGGCCTTACTGAGTCATTAGGAGCATTAGCCTGCTGGCCTTACTGAGTCATTAGGAACATTACCCTGCTGGCCTTACTGAGTCATTAGGAACATTAGCCTGCTGGCCTTACTGAGTCATTAGGAACATTACCCTGCTGGCCTTACTGAGTCATTAGGAACATTAGCCTGCTGGCCTTACTGAGTCATTAGGAACATTAGCCTGCTGGCCTTACTGAGTCATCAGGAACATTAGCCTGCTGGCCTTACTGAGTCATTAGGAACATTAGCCTGCTGGCCTTACTGAGTCATTAGGAACATTAGCCTGCTGGCCTTACTGAGTCATTAGGAACATTAGCCTGCTGGCCTTACTGAGTCATTAGGAACATTAGCCTGCTGGCCTTACTGAGTCATTAGGAACATTAGCCTGCTGGCCTTACTGAGTCATTAGGAACATTACCCTGCTGGCCTTACTGAGTCATTAGGAACATTAGCCTGCTGGCCTTACTGAGTCATTAGGAACATTAGCCTGCTGGCCTTACTGAGTCATTAGGAACATTAGCCTGCTGGCCTTAGTGAGTCATTAGGAACATTACCCTGCTGGCCTTACTGAGTCATTAGGAACATTAGCCTGCTGGCCTTACTGAGTCATTAGGAACATTAGCCTGCTGGCCTTACTGAGTCATTAGGAACATTACCCTGCTGGCCTTACTGAGTCATTAGGAACATTAGCCTGCTGGCCTTACTGAGTCATTAGGAACATTAGCCTGCTGGCCTTACTGAGTCATTAGGAACATTAGCCTGCTGGCCTTACTGAGTCATTAGGAACATTAGCCTGCTGGCCTTACTGAGTCATTAGGAACATTAGCCTGCTGGCCTTACTGAGTCATTAGGAGCATTAGCCTGCTGGCCTTACTGAGTCATTAGGAACATTAGCCTGCTGGCCTTACTGAGTCATTAGGAACATTAGCCTGCTGGCCTTACTGAGTCATTAGGAGCATTAGCCTGCTGGCCTTACTGAGTCATTAGGAGCATTAGCCTGCTGGCCTTACTGAGTCATTAGGAACATTAGCCTGCTGGCCTTACTGAGTCATTAGGAACATTAGCCTGCTGGCCTTACTGAGACATTAGGAACATTAGCCTGCTGGCCTTACTGAGTCATTAGGAACATTAGCCTGCTGGCCTTACTGAGTCATTAGGAACATTAGCCTGCTGGCCTTACTGAGTCATTAGGAACATTAGCCTGCTGGCCTTACTGAGTCATTAGGAGCATTAGCCTGCTGGCCTTACTGAGTCATTAGGAACATTAGCCTGCTGGCCTTACTGAGTCATTAGGAACATTAGCCTGCTGGCCTTACTGAGTAATTAGGAGCATTAGCCTGCTGGCCTTACTGAGTCATTAGGAACATTAGCCTGCTGGCCTTACTGAGTCATTAGGAACATTAGCCTGCTGGCCTTACTGAGTCATTAGGAACATTAGCCTGCTGGCCTTACTGAGTCATTAGGAACATTAGCCTGCTGGCCTTACTGAGTCATTAGGAACATTAGCCTGCTGGCCTTACTGAGTCATTAGGAACATTAGCCTGCTGGCCTTACTGAGTCATTAGGAACATTAGCCTGCTGGCCTTACTGAGTCATTAGGAACATTAGCCTGCTGGCCTTACTGAGTCATTAGGAACATTACCCTGCTGGCCTTACTGAGTCATTAGGAACATTAGCCTGCTGGCCTTACTGAGTCATTAGGAACATTAGCCTGCTGGCCTTACTGAGTCATTAGGAACATTAGCCTGCTGGCCTTACTGAGTCATTAGGAACATTACCCTGCTGGCCATACTGAGTCGATTGGAACATTAGCCTGCTGGCCTTACTGAGTCATTAGGAACATTACCCTGCTGGCCTTACTGAGACATTAGGAACATTAGCCTGCTGGCCTTACTGAGTCATTAGGAACATTAGCCTGCTGGCCTTACTGAGTCGATTGGAACATTAGCCTGCTGGCCTTACTGAGTCATTAGGAACATTAGCCTGCTGGCCTTACTGAGTCATTAGGAACATTAGCCTGCTGGCCTTACTGAGTCATTAGAAACATTAGCCTGCTGGCCTTACTGAGTCATTAGGAACATTAGCCTGCTGGCCTTACTGAGTCATTAGGAACATTAGCCTGCTGGCCTTAATGAGTATTTAGGAACATTAGCCTGCTGGCCTTACTGAGTATTTAGGAACATTAGCCTGCTGGCCTTACTGAGTATTTAGGAACATTAGCCTGCTGGCCTTACTGAGTATTTAGGAACATTAGCCTGCTGACCTTACTGAGTATTTAGGAACATTAGCCTGCTGGCCTTACTGAGTCATTAGGAACATTAGCCTGCTGGCCTTACTGAGTCTTTAGGAACATTAGCCTGCTGGCCTTACTGAGTATTTAGGAACATTAGCCTGCTGGCCTTACTGAGTCATTAGGAACATTAGCCTGCTGGCCTTACTGAGTCATTAGGAACATTAGCCTGCTGGCCTTACTGAGTCATTAGGAACATTAGCCTGCTGGCCTTACTGAGTCATTAGGAACATTACCCTGCTGGCCTTACTGAGTCATTAGGAACATTTGCCTGCTGGCCTTACTGAGTCATTAGGAACATTAGCCTGCTGGCCTTACTGAGTCATTAGGAACATTAGCCTGCTGGCCTTACTGAGTCATTAGGAACATTACCCTGCTGGCCTTACTGAGTCGATTGGAACATTAGCCTGCTGGCCTTACTGAGTCATTAGGAACATTACCCTGCTGGCCTTACTGAGACATTAGGAACATTAGCCTGCTGGCCTTACTGAGTCATTAGGAACATTAGCCTGCTGGCCTTACTGAGTCGATTGGAACATTAGCCTGCTGGCCTTACTTAGTCGATTGGAACATTAGCCTGCTGGCCTTACTGAGTCATTAGGAACATTAGCCTGCTGGCCTTACTGAGTCATTAGGAACATTAGCCTGCTGGCCTTACTGAGTCATTAGGAACATTAGCCTGCTGGCCTTACTGAGTCATTAGGAACATTAGCCTGCTGGCCATACTGAGTGGATAGGAACATTAGCCTGCTGGCCTTACTGAGTCATTAGGAACATTAGCCTGCTGGCCTTACTGAGTCATTAGGAACACTAGCCTGCTGGCCTTACTGAGTCATTAGGAACATTAGCCTGCTGGCCTTACTGAGTCATTAGGAACATTAGCCTGCTGGCCTTACTGAGTCATTAGGAACATTAGCCTGCTGGCCATACTGAGTGGATAGGAACATTAGCCTGCTGGCCTTACTGAGTGGATAGGAACATTAGCCTGCTGGCCTTACTGGGTGGATAGGAACATTAGCCTGCTGGCCTTACTGAGTGGATAGGAACATTAGCCTGCTGGCCTTACTGAGTGGATAGGAACATTAGCCTGCTGGCCTTACTGAGTTGATTGGAACATTAGCCTGCTGGCCTTACTGAGTCTATAGGAACATTAGCCTGCTGGCCTTACTGAGTCTATAGGAACATTAGCCTGCTGGCCTTACTGAGTCGATGGGAATATTCGCCCGAGCTATTTAGGAGGGATATCACACCTGGCACAAATGATTGTCTAGTTCTTTTCCTGCTGAGGGGTGCCCTATACCTGCGCCCAGAGGGGAGTAGTTCAAAGTCCGGGTACAGGGGGTGGCTTGGGTCTAAAATTATTTTGTGAGCCTTGCGGAGGGCCCTGACCTTAAAGATCTCATCCAGGCCTGTCTATTTGACTCCAAGTACCTTGGGAAGGGTCCTGACCTTAAAGATCTCATCCAGGCCTGTCTGTTTGACTCCACGTACCTTGGGAAGGGCCCTGACCTTAAAGATCTCATCCAGGCCTGTCTGTTTGACTCCAAGTACCTTGGGGAGGGCCCTGACCTTAAAGATCTCATCCAGGCCTGTCGGTTTGACTCCTAGTACCTTGGGGAGGGCCCTGACCTTAAAGATCTCATCCAGGCCTGTATGTTTGACTCCTACTACCTTGGGGACGGCCCTGACCTTAAAGATCTCATCCTGTCGGTTTGACTCCTAGTACCTTGTGGAGGGCCCTGACCTTAAAGATCTCATCCAGGCCTGTCTGTTTGACTCCAAGTACCTTGGGGAGGGCCCTGACCTTAAAGATCTCATCCAGGCCTGTCTGTTTGACTCCTAGTACCTTGGGGACGGCCCTGACCTTAAAGATCTCATCCAGGCCTGTCTGTTTGACTCCTAGTACCTTGGGGACGGCCCTGACCTTAAAGATCTCATCCAGGCCTGTCTGTTTGACTCCTAGTACCTTGCTTGTTGTGGTGATGATCCTTCTCAGCATATTTCTCTGGCTGACAGTGGAATTGCCAAACCAACAAACAATACAACAAGTTAAAATACTCTCAATGAAAGATTAGTAAAACAGAGTCAGTATAGTACAGTCTACATTAAAATATCCCAGCTTTTGAGAAAGTACCGTCCCTGTTGACTCTTTTTGTATATCAGGTCTGTACATTTTCTCCACTGAAGCTTATTGTCCAAGCGGACACCCAGGTATTTGTATATTGATAGATGTTGCAGAGGTAGGTTTTGTACACTTCCTGAAGTCTATGCACATCTCTTTGGTCTAGTTGGTATTGAGGACCTCTCCTCTCCTCTCCTCTCCTCTCCTCTCCTCTCCTCTCCTCTCCTCTCCTCTCCTCTCCTCTCCTCCTCCCTGCCGAGGTTCAGCAGCACATCTAATTTCCAAGCCATGGACTACATCCCAAATGACACCCTATTCCCTACATAGTTGCACCGCAGGCCCCATAGGGCTCTGATCAAAAGTAGTGCACTCTGTATGGGATAGGGTGTCATTTGGGACACATCCATGGCGATCTCACAACTTTTCATAGAGGGAGTTTGATGCTCCCTTTATTTTTAGCCGCAGCCCTCTCCTCAGTCGACGGGGAACAAGAGTTCAACGGCCTCATGGGTAATACTCTCGGTGCACTAATTAGCAGCAACGACACAGAGAAGAAACAGAGAAGTGACTTTTCTACCCCTGATGAAAAGACTGACGTGTTTTCCTTTATTTTATTTTTTCCCCGTTACGGAACTCTCCGGAAAGATTGTCTTTTTCTGAATGGAAGTCGGAGGAAACTAAGGGGTTGATGTCTTGGATGTGAAGGTCCCTTGAACTGCCGAGAGCTCCCAGAGTCATTCCTCATCTTTTCTCCCTGGGTTTCAAGAAAAATAAACTGTCAGATTCTCTGTCATTCTCTACAGAACAAAGCATAAGAAGAGGCTCCAAACTTTTAATGAGTGTTGCCGTTGGCAACACTCATGTTCTAGTCAAGATTGTTCGCTATGAATACGTTGTGGATATGACTAAATCATGCTAACTGGGACTTGAACATACTGTAGTTAGATATGTAAAGTACAGGATGAATCATCTTCAACAGAGGTGTGGAAACACAACACTTCTCCTTGATTCTTGCTTAACCCTTGTGTAGTCTGAACATTCTATATACTCCACTTGTCCTAAGGGTACAAAAATGACCCTTCACTAAACTCCTAAAATAAACCAACTTAAAATGGAATTTTAAACCCCAAATCTATTTTGCATGAAGAAACAACCTGTCATTCATCACAAAGTTTGTGATTACCTGGGTTTTCTCTCTTCACAATGCAGAAAGACTGTATTTAATCAGTGGACACCTCTCATTAATTACTACAACACACCTGTTATAATTGTTTTCTTTGCTAAATTAGAGGTTTATTATTATTGTTATTGTTGCTAATGGTACTGCAAAGGTGTAAATATATATATATTTTTGCAAAAGATAGTGCTTGTATAGCCCAAGAAAGTAGCAGATATCTGTTCCATGTCACGAAGGCATTTTATGAGGACACATTAATGATGTTATGGAAGATGACCGGGGGTCAGCGGGGGGGGGGGGGGGGGGGGGGGGGTCATCCTCCTGCTCTAAGTTCCATTCACCTTGTCCAGGTTGTCCACGCCTCCTTTGTTGTGGTTGTAGTCCAGGATGATGGCTGGCTTCCTGTCCTCACCATCACTGATCTCAGCCGTTTTGTGCAGTGTGCGCAGCAGGACCACATTCTTGTTCCTCTTTGGGAGGTAAGAAACCAGATTGGTGGTGGGGGTGAAGGCAGACTTTGATGAGAAGGCCTCTCTCCCCTTTGTTTGCGAGGAGTGCAGGGGGAAGCTCAGGCTTGTTCTTTCTAACTATGCCAACCATGGTGATCTTCCTCTTCAGGAGCTGCTGGCTGAGTTCATAAGAGGTGAAGAAATTGTCACACGTGACATTGTGCCCCCTCAGTCCATCTGTCACATCAAGCACAACCCGCATCCCCTGGTTCCTCTCCGGGCCTCCGCTGGTCGGCTTCCCTGTGTAGACTTGCATCTTCCAAGCGCATCTGGATTGTGAATCACAGGCCACCTATATCTTGATGCCATACTTTGCTGGCTTGCTGGGCGTATACTGCCGGAAAGGACAGTGACCTTTTGACAAAAGAGATTACTATCAGTAATTAGTATCAGTGTCACAGAAAACAATAACATACATCAATGATATTACAGCAATACATAATAGAATGAACAGTGAAAATCACTTGTACTACAGATATGAAAATAAACATGTACCTCTGGATGGAACCAGTTGCTCATCCACTGTTACTTCAGGCCCAGGGTTGTAGAGGTACGGCTCCACCCACTTCTCCCAGACCTCTCTTATGGTCGTCAGATGCTCCACCTACTTCTCCCAGACCTCTCTTATGGTCGTCAGATGCTCCACCCACTTCTCCCAGACCTCTCTTATGGTCGTCAGATGCTCCACCTACTTCTCCCAGACCTCTCTTATGGCCGTCAGATGCTCCACCCACTTCTCCCAGACCTCTCTTATGGTCGTCAGATGCTCCACCCACTTCTCCCAGACCTCTCTTATGGCCGTCAGATGCTCCACCCACTTCTCCCAGACCTCTCTTATGGCCGTCAGATGCTCCACCCACTGCTCCCAGACCTCTCTTATGGCCGTCAGATGCTCCACCCACTTCTCCCAGACCTCTCTTATGGCCGTCAGATGCTCCACCCACTTCTCCCAGACCTCTCTTATGGTCGTCAGATGCTCCACCCACTTCTCCCAGACCTCTCTTATGGCCGTCAGATGCTCCACCCACTTCTCCCAGACCTCGCTTATGGCCGTCAGCTGCTCCACCCACTTCTCCCAGACCTCTCTTATGGTCGTCAGATGCTCCACCCACTTCTCCCAGACCTCTCTTATGGCCGTCAGATGCTCCACCTACTTCTCCCAGACCTCTCTTATGGTCGTCAGATGCTCCCCCCAATTTTCCCAGATCTCTCTTATGGCTCCACCCACTGCTCCCAGACCTCTCTTATGGCTCCACCCACTGCTCCCAGACCTCTCTTATGGTCGCTAGTTTGTCTCTCACACGTCTTGCAGGTCTTGACTCACGGTTATCAAATCGTAGTATTCTTGATAAAGTGTGAAAGACTTCCAGTGGCATCGTGGAAAATCCCCCTTCCACTCTCTGCATCCCAGAGACTACATGCAGCCTCGCTTCGGGACCTATACACACCCACTAAGATTAGCAGCCCTATGCAGCCTCGCCTCGGGACCTATACACACCCGCTAAGATTAGCAGCCCTATGCAGCCTCGCCTCGGGACCTATACACACCCGCTAAGATTAGCAGCCCTATGCAGCCTCGCCTCGGGACCTATACACACCCGCTAAGATTAGCAGCCCTATGCAGCCTCGCCTCGGGACCTATACACACCCGCTAAGATTAGCAGCCCTATGTAGCTTCGCCTCGGGACCTATACACACCCGCTAAAATTAGCAGCCCTATGTAGCTTCGCCTCGGGACCTATTCACACCCGCTAAGATTAGCAGCCCTATGTAGCCTCGCCTCGGGACCTATACACACCCGCTAAGATTAGCAGCCCTATATAGCCTTGCCTCGGGACCTATACAGACCTGCTAATATTAGCAGCCCTATATAGCCTCGCCTCGGGACCTTTACAGACCTGCTAATATTAGCAGCCCTATGTAGGCACGCAGGTCAATCTCATCCATCCTTTTCCAGTCTCCATATTTACAGAAAACATCCAAATTTGTCATCTTCAATTTACCACAGGTGGACTCCAATCAAGTTGTAGAACAATATCAAGAGATGATCAACGGAAACAGGATGCACCTGAGCTCCATTTCGAGCCTCAAAGCAAAGGGTCTGAATACTGATGTAAATAAGGCAATAAGGTATTTCAGTTAATTAAAAAAATATACATTTTCACACATGAATAAAAACCTGGTTTCGCTGTGTCATTATGGGGTACTGTGTGTAGATTGATGAGTAAAAGTATTTCATCCACTTAAAATAATGTTGTAAATGAACAAAATGTGTACAAAAAAGTCAAGGGGTCTGAATACTTTCCGAATGCGCTGTAAAGTTACAAAGCAAGTTACAAGTCCTCATCGTGAACTGATCCATAGGAACAAAAATACTTTTCGTTTTAATCAAAATACACAATACAATAGACTATACAGTATAATAGACTATACAGTATAATAGACTATACAGTATAATAGACTATACAGTATAATACACTATACAGTATAATAGACTATACAGTATAATAGACTATACAGTATAATAGACTATACAGTATAATACACTATACAGTATAATACACTATACAGTATAATAGACTATACAGTATAATAGACTATACAGTATAATACACTATACAGTATAATAGACTATACAGTATAATAGACTATACAGTATAATAGACTATACAGTATAATAGACTATACAGTATAATACACTATACAGTATAATAGACTATACAATATAATAGACTACACAATATAATACACTATACAGTATAATACACTATACAATATAATAGACTACACAATATAATACACTATACAATATAATACACTATACAGTATAATAGACTACACAATATAATACACTATACAGTATAATAGACTATACAGTATAATAGACTATACAGTATAATAGACTACACAATATAATACACTATACAGTATAATAGACTATACAATATAATACACTATACAGTATAATAGACTATACAGTATAATAGACTACACAATATAATACACTATACAATATAATAGACTACACAATATAATACACTATACAATATAATACACTATACAGTATAATAGACTACACAATATAATACACTATACAGTATAATAGACTATACAGTATAATAGACTATACAGTATAATAGACTACACAATATAATACACTATACAATATAATACACTATACAATATAATACACTATACAATATAATACACTATACAATATGATAGACTATACATTATAATACAATATAGTACACTATACAATATAATACACTATACAATAGAATACACTATACAATAGAATACACTATACAATATAATACACTATACAATATAATACACTATACAATATAATACACTATACAATAGAATACACTATACAATATAATACACTATACAGTATAATAGACTACACAATATAATACACTATACAAGATAAAAAAATATACATTATAATACAATATAGTACACTATACAATAGAATACACTATACAATATAATACACTATACAATATAATAGACTACACAATATAATACACTATACAATATAATAGACTACACAATATAATAGACTACACAATATAATACACTATACAATATAATAGACTACACAATATAATACACTATACAATATAATACACTATACAATATAATAGACTATACAATATAATACACTATACAGTATAATAGACTACACAATATAATACACTATACAATATAATACACTACACAATATAATACACTATACAATATAATAAACTATACATTATAATACAATATAGTACACTATACAATATAATACACTATACAGTATAATACACTATACAGTATAATAGACTACACAATATAATACACTATACAGTATAATAGACTACACAATATAATAGACTACACAATATAATACACTATACAATATAATAAACTATACATTATAATACAATATAGTACACTATACAATATAATACACTATACAATATAATACACTATACAATATAATACACTATACAGTATAATAGACTATACAGTATAATACAATATAGTACACTATACAATATAGTACACTATACAATATAATACACTATACAGTATAATAAACTATACATTATAATACAATATAGTACACTATACAATATAATACACTATACAATATAATACACTATACAATATAATACACTATACAGTATAATAGACTACACAATATAATACACTATACAGTATAATAGACTATACAGTATAATACAATATAGTACACCATACAATATAGTACACTATACAGTATAATACACTATACAGTATAATAGACTACACAATATAATACACTATACAATATAATAGACTATACATTATAATAGACTGTACAGTATAATACAATATAGTACACTATACAATATAATACACTATACAATATAATACACTATACAGTATAATAGACTACACAATATAATAGACTACACAATATAATACACTATACAATATAATAAACTATACATTATAATATAATATAGTACACTATACAATATAATGCACTATACAATATAATACACTATACAATATAATAGACTACACAATATAATACACTATACAATATAATACACTATACAATATAATGGACTACACAATATAATACACTATACAGTATAATAGACTATACAGTATAATAGACTATACAGTATAATACACTATACAGTATAATAGACTACACAATATAATAGACTATACAGTATAATAGACTATACAGTATAATAGACTATACAGTATAATACACTATACAGTATAATAGACTACACAATATAATACACTATACAGTATAATACACTATACAATATAATAAACTATACAGTACAATAGACTACACAATATAATACACTATACAGTATAATAGACTACACAATATAATACACTATACAATATAATACACTATACAATATAATAAACTATACAATATAATACACTATAATATACTATACAATATAATACACCATACAATATAATACAGTATAATATACTATACAATATAATACACCATACAATATAATACACTATACAATATAATACACTATACAATATAATACACTATACAATATAATACACCATACAATATAATGTACTATACAATATAATACACTATACAATATAATACACTATACAATATAATACACCATACAATATAATATACTATACAATATAATACACCATACAATATAATACAGTATAATATACTATACAATATAATACACCATACAATATAATACACTATACAATATAATACACTATACAATATAATACACTATACAATATAATACACCATACAATATAATATACTATACAATATAATACACCATACAATATAATACACTATACAATATAATACACCATACAATATAATATACTATACAATATAATACACCATACAATATAATACAGTATAATATACTATACAATATAATACACCATACAATATAATACACTATACAATATAATACACTATACAATATAATATACTATACAATATAATATACTATACATTATAATACTATACAGCACGTACTCTACTCTCCACAGCTCATATTTGAAGCCTCATCCCCTCATCCCCTTGGTTCTGCTAATTGCTTTCCTTCCTGAGTAATTCCCCACTGCTCCAGATAATGCATGACGCATTGTTGCCGGTGTACATTTTGAGAAGAAGGACCAATGAGAAGTTA
This sequence comes from Oncorhynchus kisutch, assembly GCF_002021735.2. NCBI lineage: Eukaryota > Metazoa > Chordata > Actinopteri > Salmoniformes > Salmonidae > Oncorhynchus > Oncorhynchus kisutch. The sequence goes on from NC_034187.2 coordinate 82,664,851, forward strand.
AATGGCCATACTAAATGGTGATTCGTTGCCTGGTTAATGATTGCTATGATAATGGCTGCGGTGATAAAGAATCGAGGACGCTGGTCTAATGGTGTCTGATTTCCCCTGTTGGGTATGGTATGGAGAGAGGAAGAGAGATTCTGAAAAGAAGGAGAAGAGAGGAAGAAAGGACAAGAGGAGCTAGATTGGAGAATAGAGGACGAGAGGAGAAGAAATTAGATAGAGGGGAGGAGGGGAGGAGAGGGGAGGAGGGGAGGAGAGGAGAAGAAATTAGATAGAGGGGAGGAGGGGAGGAGAGGGGAGGAGAGGGGAGGATGGGAGGAGAGGAGAAGAAAGTAGATAGAGAGGAACAAAGGAGAAGAGAGGAAGAAATTAGATAGAGGGGAGGAGAGGAGAAGAGAGGAGAAGAGGGGAAGAAATGAGATAGAGGGGGAGAAAGGAGAAGAGGGGAAGAAAGGAGAAGAGGGTAGGAGGAGAAGAGAGGAAGTAGGAGAAGAGAGGAAGTAGAAGAGAGGAGAAGAGGGGAAGAAAGGAGAAGAGAGGAAGAGGGGAAGAACGGAGAAGAGGAGAGGAAGAGAAGAGGAAGAGGGGAAGAGAGGAGAAGAAATGAGATAGGAGACAAGAAGATAGAGAAGAGAGGAGATGGAGATAGAGAGTAGAAGAGGGGAAGAGAGTAGAAGAGAGGAGAAGAGGGGAAGAAGAAGAGGAGGAAGAAAGGAGAAGAGGGGAGATAGAGGAGATGGAGAAGAGAGGAGATGTAGATAGAGGAGAAGAGAGGAAGAGAGGGGAAGAAAGGAGATGAAATTAGAAGAGAGGAATTAAGAAGATATAGGAGGAAAAGAGGAGAAGAGAAGAGAAGGAAGAAAGGAGAATATGGGGAGAAAGGAGAAGAGGGGAAGAAAGGAGATATAGGAGGAAAAGAAGAGAAGAGAGGAGGAAGATGAGGAGGAAAGGAGAAGAGAGGGGAAAAGAGAGGGGAGAAGAGGGGAAGAAAGGAGAAGAGGAGAATGTTTGAGATATTACCTCAAAGACATGATCCAACTTTTGTGACCTTTTTCAACCTTCAACAATCCAATAAGCCGTTTATTGTCAGTGAGATTGAAACTGGGGAGAAAAATGCAAGTGAAAGTCATATAATGTCAATCCTCTGTGGACTGAGGCAGTTGAGGATTCACTCTATGCCAATGTGTGATATGTCTAAAACATGTTCAACATCGGCAGGCATCAACCGGATAAACTCTGTACAATCAAATCCTACCTTTCTGATCTTCTGTTTATTCTGGATTCATCCCCTAATCAGAGAGAATCCTGTTCCAATACTCTGCCTAATAAAGGGCCTGTACAACGGCAGTGTCTGAAATGCCACCCTAGTCCTTTTATAGTGCACCAGGGCCCATAGGGCTAGGGAATAGAGTGTAATTTTAGGATGCATTCAAAGCGTCGCACCAGAGACAGCTACAAGAACACGGCTGACGTTTTAGGCCTTGAGAAACCTGACGGGTTTAACTCGTTGTCACAGCATCTCAACGAGAGCAGCAAGAAGTAGAATTTCTCTTCAGTTCATTCGATTTACAGAACGTTCTCAGCACCGACAATAAATCTGCCTCTCTAATGTTTCGCCTGAACAAAATGTGTCTTATCATTGTGTGAATTCAAACCCGAAGCGTGTAGGGCTGTCACTGTCTTCTTGTTCCTGCATTGGAACGCATAAAGAATTCCCTCCCTCCCTCCCTCCCTCCCTCCCTCCCTCCCTCCCTCCCTCCCTCCCTCCCTCCCTCCCTCCCTCCCTCCCTCCCTCCCTCCCTCCCTCCCCTCTGTCTCTCACTCTCTCTCACTCTCTCTCTCTCTGTCTCTCTCTCTCTCTCTCTGTCTCTCTCTCTCTCTCTCTCTCTCTCTCTCTCTCTCTCTCTGTCTCTCTCTCTCTCTCTCCCCCTCCCTCCCTCCCTCTATTCTCTTCTGCCCTCTTGACAAAAGCGAATAACGACCCAATGTTCCAACATCGTATCGCGGATGTTCACCTGATAAAAGCCCAATGCATTCAGGGTAATCGTTGCGCACGTCGACTCAATCGGAAATCACATTTAGATTTCTGTCGCAGGAATCTGCTTCAGCCTCAGACTGAATAGAGGACCAAGGTCTCAGATGAGAACAACAACAAAAAATAAAATAAACAAAAACACTCAACTGCTGTTTGTTATTGTCCAGGGCACTCCCAGAAACAGCCTCTAAAAACGGCCCTGTGTTTTTATCAGCTTCCAGCAGCTGTTCCCCCCAGTAACCTCGTCCTCGTCGGAGAAACACCAACTCATCGTCTCAAAGGACATCCTATTCCCTATATAGTGCACTACTACCCTGGTGAAAAGTAGTGCACTACTACCCATAGGGCTCTGGTGAAAAGTAGTGCACTACTACCCATAGGGCTCTGGTGAAAAGTAGTGCACTACTACCCATAGGGCTCTGGTGAAAAGTAGTGCACTACTACCCATAGGGCTCTGGTGAAAAGTAGTGCACTACTACCCATAGGGCTCTGGTGAAAAGTAGTGCACTACTACCCATAGGGCTCTGGTGAAAAGTAGTGCACTACTACCCATAGGGCTCTGGTGAAAAGTAGTGCACTACTACCCATAGGGCTCTGGTGAAAAGTAGTGCACTACTACCCATAGGGCTCTGGTGAAAAGTAGTGCCCTACTACCCATAGGGCTCTGGTGAAAAGTAGTGCACTATGTAGGGAATAGGGTTCCATTTAGAACGCACAACAACGAGAGAGTGAATTTTAATAGCTGAAAACATGTGTCTGTTGACCCGATACTGTTGTGTAGCTGTGGACTGAGGCAGTTAGTAGAGCAGTACAATATAATGTGTGTGTGTCTCGACACAGCAGTAAAATGCTAGCAGGCCTCCTGGGGGAATGTGTTGATAAATATGACAGTTTTGTATATGCATGAGCTGGGTCTGTGTCATAAATAGCACCCTATTCCCTATGTAGTGTACTATGTTTGATGGGCTCTGGTCAAAAGTAGTGCACTATAAATGGAAGAGGGTGTCATTTTGGACATTAGTCTCCTGGTAGAAGGGATGTACATCTAAGTCCTCCTGTTTCAATACTCCCAGGGGAGTTTTCTCAGGATGTATTTTGTTTGGACATAAGCCTATTCACTGTCTTGGGAAGCTTGGGAAGCTGTCAATTCAAATGACATTACCTGTCGTTACATAATGTTCTGCACATTTTGTTCCACTTCTGGAGAGGGTTTTGTGCCATTACACTGTTGGATGCATACACTGTTTGTCTTGTTGGAGGTTTGTTGTGTTGGAATGTTGTTGTGATGGAGGGTTGGTGTGTTGTTGGGTTGGAGGGTTGGTTGGAGAATTGGAGGGTTGGAGGATTGGAGGCTTGGTGGGTTGGAGGGTTGGAGGGATGGAGGCTTGGAGGATTGGAGGCTTGGTGGGTTGGAAGCTTGGTGACTTGGTGGGATAGAGGGTTGGTGGGATGGAGGGTTGGAGGCTTGGTGGGATGGAGGCTTGGTAGGATGGAGGGTTGGAGGTGTTGTTGTTTGTGTACATGTTCATGCTGTTTTTCAGTCCCATTTTTTTCAGGATTTCATGAACGGTCAGACTGAATATAGCATTTACTAACTGACTTGAATACAAATGTATAGTAATAATCTTTTTAAAAAGCGGTGAATTTATTTATACAAATATCCTTAAAATCAAATCAAATCAAATGTATTTATATAGCCCTTCGTACATCAGCTGATATCTCAAAGTGCTGTACAGAAACCCAGCCTAAAACCCCAAACAGCAAGCAATGCAGGTGTAGAAGCACGGTGGCTAGGAAAAACTCCCTAGAAAGGCCAAAACCTAGGAAGAAACCTAGAGAGGAACCAGGCTTTGTGGAGTGGCCAGTCCTCTTCTGGCTGTGCCGGGTGGAGATTATAACAGAACATGGCCAAGATGTTCAAATGTTCATAAATGACCAGCATGGTCAAATAATAATAATCACAGGCAGAACAGTTGAAACTGGAGCAGCAGCACGGCCAGGTGGACTGGGGACAGCAAGGAGTCATCATTTCAGGTAGTCCTGAGGCATGGTCCTAGGGCTCAGGTCCTCCAAGAGAGAGAAAGAAAGAGAGAAAGAGAGAATTAGAGAGGGCATACTTAAATTCACACAGGACAGCGGATAGGACAGGATAAGTAATCCAGATATAACAAACTGACCCTAGCCCCCCGACACATAAACTACTGCAGCATAAATACTGGAGGCTGAGACAGGAGGGGCCAGGAGAAACTGTGGCCCCATCTGAGGACACCCCTGGACAGGGCCAAACAGGAAGGATATAACCCCACCCACTTTGCCAAAGCACAGCCCCCACACCACTAGAGGGATATCTTCAACCACGAACTTACCATGCTGAGATCCTCGTTTACTCATATACACAAGTAGAGATCAAACCCCTAATAACAGTCCTTGTTTACACGGAATTCCAGTCTTCAAACCTGGCAACCCTGAAAGAGATCAACTTCTGGCAACTTTGACACAACCATCACCACCGCATTGTTTGCTGCCACTCCCATCCATCACCATGGTGATGGGAAGCAGATATAAACAGGAAACACTAGGAGGGATTTGTGACAAATTATAGACAAGTATTATGGGTTATCTGACACCAGCAGATTGGAATTGTCCCGAGGATATATACACGTATGAAGATACCGTCCAACAGGGATTGGATAATGTTCCCTGATATTTATGGTATATGTTGATTATTTCACTGGTTGTTTAATAACATCTTACTCAAAATAGTCTATTTGTCCCCCATTATGGCCCAGTCTCAGAGGGAAGAGGGAGAAAACAGAGTCCCAAATGGCACCCTATTCTCTATGCTTTATCCTATAGGCTCTGGTTGAAAATAGTGAACTACGCCGGGCATAGGGTGTCATTTGTGATACACACTGGATAACGAGAGCAGAGACCTTTATTTCCTATGGCTTAAATCCCGCTAACTGGATCGATATGACAACAGCCCGTGAAAGTGCAGAGCACCAAATTCAAAACAGAAATCTCGTAATTAAAATTCATCAGACATGTATTTTACACCATTTTAAGATACACTTCCCACCACATTTTAAAGATAAACGTGTTGTAAATCCACAGTGTCCGATTTCAAAAAGGCTTTACAACGAAAGCACACCAAACAATTATGCTAGGTCTGCACCTAGTCACAGAAAAACACAGCCATTTTTCCAGACAAAGAGAGGAGTCACATAAAGCAGAAATAGAGATAAAATTAATCACTAACCTTTGATGATCTTCGTCAGATGACACTCATAGGACTTCATGTTACACAATACATGTATGTTTTGTTCGATAAAGTACATATTTATATCCAAAAATCTCAGTTTATGTTGGCGCGTTACGTTCAGTAATGTTTTGCTTCCAAAAATATCCGGTGATTTTGCAGAGAGCCACATCAAATTACAGAAATGCTCATCATAAATGTTGATGAAAATACAAGTGTTATGCATGGAACTTTAAATATGAGAGAGGCCTGTAATTTTCATATAGGCCTCAACGATGACAGACAAAATGAGAAAAAAAATACAGAAAATCACATTCTGGATTCTTTTCTTCTCATTGTCTGTCATAGATGATGTGTACCTATGATGAAAATTACAGGCCTCTCTCATCTTTTTAATCAGGAGAACTTGCACAATTGGTGGCTGACTAAATACTTTTTTGCCCCACTGTATATACACACTGGTGTTCAAAAGTTTGGGGTCACTTAGATATGTCCTTGTTTTTGAAAGAAAATCTAAATTTGGTCATTAAAATAACATCAAATTGATCAGAAATACAGTGTTGACATTGTTAATGTTGTAAATGGCTGTATTGTTACAAGAAACAGCTGATTTTTTATTGACTATCTACATAGGCGTACAGAGGCCCATTATCAGCATCCATCACCCCATCACCACAAGATACTTTGTCACGAAAAGATGCTCGAATATGCATATAATTGACAGCTTTGGAAAGAAAACACTCTGACGTTTCCAAATCTGCAAAGATATTATCTGTGAGTGCCACAGAGCTGATGCTACAGGCGAAACCAAGATGAAATTTCAAACAGGAAATGCCCCAGATTTTGAATGCGCTTTGTTCCAATGTCTCCTTATATGGCTGTGAATGCGCAAGGAATGAGCCTATACTTTCTGTCATTTCCCCAAGGTGTCTGCAGCATTGTGACGTATTTGTAGGCATATCATTGGAAGATTGACCATAAGAGACTACATTTACCAGGTGTCCTCTTGGTGTCCCCCGTCGAAATTATTGCGTAATCTCCAGCTGCATGCATTTTTCCATGTGGTTCAGAGGAGAAACCAAACTTCCACGAATGATATATCATCGAATAGATATGTGAAAAACACCTTGAGGATTGATTCTAAACAACGTTTGCCATGTTTCTGTCGATATTATGGAGTTATTTTTTTTCTTAGCCAAACGTGATGAACAAAACGGAGCGATTTCTCCTACACAAATAATCTTTTTGGAAAAACTGAACATTTGCTATCTAACTGAGTGTCTCCTCATTGAAAACATCCGAAGTTCTTCAAATGTAAATGGTTTTATTTGAACGCTTTTCTTGTTTTTGTGAAAATGTTGCCTGCTGAATACTAGGCTTAATGCTATGCTAGCTATCAATACTCTTACACAAATGCTTGTTTAGCTATGGTTGAAAAGCATATTTTGAAAATCTGAGATGACAGTGTTGTTAACAAAAGGCTAAGCTTGAGAGCCAATATATTTATTTCATTTCATTTGTGATTTTCATGAATAGTTAACGTTGCAATATGGTAATGAGCTTGAGGCTATAATTACGATCCCGGATACGGGATTGCTCGTCGCTAGAGGTTAAAAGATCATTAGAAAACCCTTTTTCAATTATGTTAGCACAGCTGAAAACAGTTCCTCTTTAGACTAGTTGAGTATCTGGAGCATCAGCATTTGTGGGTTTGATTACAGGCTCAAAATGGCCAGAAACAATTATCTTTCTTCTGAAACTCGTCAGTCTTATTCTTCTTAGAAATGAAGGCTATTCCATGCGAGAAATTGCCAAGAAACTGAATATCTCGTACAATGCTGAGTACTACTCCCTTCACAGAACAAACTGTTCTGCACAGGTGCATAACTGAGCAAGAGGACAAGTACATTACAGTGTCTAGTTTGAGAAACAGACTCCTTACAATTTCTCAACTGGCAGCTTCATTAAATAGTACATGCAAAACACCAGTCTCAACGTCAACAGTGAAGAGACGACTCCAGGAAGCTGGCCATCTAGGCAGAGTTCCTCTGTCCATTGTCTGTGTTCTTTCGACCCATCTAAATCTTGAATTTTTTATTGGCCAGTCTGAGATATGGCTTTTGTTCTTTGCTGCCCAGATACATGTCGGATTGTAATGCAATGGGGACTTTCCCAGAGAGGAACGAAGCCATAAAACTAAATGTTTGTACTTTAGAACACATTTGGTTGGAAATATTTTCCAATGGAGGGAAGTCAGAGAATTAATTTGTAAAATAATACTGAACATGACCTGTACATGAACTTTGAAATCAAATCAGATTGTATTTCTCACATGCAACAGGTACCTTACAGTGAAATAATTACTTACAAGCCCTTAACCAACAATGCAGTTTTATGAAAAATAAGTATTAAAGTTTTTTTAAATTAGAAAAATAAAGGTGACAATATTTAAAGAGCAGCAGTAAAATAACAATAGCGAGGTTATATACAGGGGGTACCGGTACAGATCCAATGGGCAGGGGCACCGGTTAGTTTAGGTAATGAGGTAATATGTATGTAACGGTTTTCTTTAGGTGAAGCGGACCAAAATGCAGCGTGGTTTCTTTGATTCATGTTTAATAACAAAAAGATAAACACGAACACTACAAAACAATAAAGTGGAAAACCAAAAACAGCCCTATCTGGTGCAAAACACAGAGACAGGAACAATCACCCACAAACACACAGTGAAACCCAGGCTACCTAAATATGGTTCCCAATCAGAGACAATGACTAACACCTGCCTCTGATTGAGAACCATATCAGGCCAGACATAGAAATAGACAAACAAGACATCCAACATAGAATGCCCACTCAGCTCACACACTGACCAACCAAAACATAGAAACATACAAAGCAAACAATGGTCAGGGTGTGACAGTACCCCCCCCCCCCCAAGGTGCGGACTCCGGCCGCAAAACCTGAACCTATTGGGGAGGGTCTGGGTGGGCATCTGTCCGCGGTGGCGGCTCTGGTGCTGGACGTGGCCCCCACTTCACCGTAGTCTTAGTCCCCCACCTTGTCCGCTTCCGTGGCCTCCTAGCCACGGCGACCCTACTTAATGACCCCACTGGACTGAGGGGCAGCTCGGGACAGAGGGGCAGAAGCTCGGGACAGAGGGGCGGAAGCTCGGGACAGAGGGGCGGAAGCTCGGGACAGAAGGGCGGAAGCTCGGGACAGAGGGGCGGAAGCTCGGGACAGAGGGGCGCTGGCGCCTCTGGGCTGAGGGGCTCTGGCGCCTCTGGGCTGAGGGGCTCTGGCAGCAGCGCCGGACAGGCGGGAGACTCCGGCAGCAGCGCCGGACAGGCGGGAGACTCCAGCAGCAGCGCCGGACAGGCGGGAGACTCCGGCAACAGCGCCAGACAGGCGGGAGACTCCGGCAGCAGCGCCGGACAGGCGGGAGACTCCGGCAGTGCTGGAGAGGAGGAAGGCTCCGGCAGCGCTGGAGAGGAGGAAGGCTCCGGCAGCGCTGGAGAGGCGGGAGCCCCTGTAAGGATGAGCCGGAGAGACAGCCTGGTGCGGGGGGCTGCCACCGGAGGGCTGGTGCGTGGAGGTGGTGACGGATAGACCGGACCGTGCAGGCGCACTGGAGCTCTTGAGCACCGAGCCTGCCCAACCTTACCCGGTTGAATGGTCCCGGTCGCCCTGCCAGTGCGGCGAGATGGAATAGCCCGCACTGGGCTATGCAGGCGAACCGGGGACACCGTGCGCAAGGCTGGTGCCATGTAAGCCGGCCCAAGGAGACGCACTGGAGAACAGATGCGTAGAGCCGGCTTCATGGCACTTGGATCGATGCCCACTCTAGCCTGGCCGATACGCGGAGCTGTAATGTACCGCACCGGGCTATGTTCCCGCACTGGGGACACCGTGCGCTTCACAGCATAACACGGTGCCTGCCCGATCTCCCCAGCCCCCCAGTAGGCACAGGAAGTTGGCGCAGGTCTCCTACCTGACTTCGCCACACTTCCTGTGTGCCTCCTCATAAGACATTTTTGGGGCTTACTCTCGGGCTTCCTTGCCAGCCGTGTTCCCTCATATCGCCGGCTCCTCTCTCCGGCTGCCTCTGCTCTCCTAGCTGCCTCCACCTGTTCCCATGGAAGGTGATCCTTTCCCGCCAGGATCTCCTCCCAGGTGTAGCAACCCTTGCCGTCCAATACATCGTCCCATGTCCATTCCTCTTTGCGCCGTTGTTGCTGTTGCCCGTTACCACGCTTGGTCCTGTTGTGGTGGGTGATTCTGTAACGGTTTTCTTTAGGTGAAGGAGAGTGATTGACAGTTGAAGAGAATCGGTAGACCCCTCCCCCCTGGGGGCTCAGTGTGTCTGTGGGTGGGCCAGAAGCCAGAGTGATTGACAGTTGAAGAGAATCGGTAGACCCCTCCCCCTGGGGGCTCAGTGTGTCTGTGGGTGGGCCAGAAGCCAGAGTGATTGACAGTTGAATAGAATCGGTAGACCCCTCCCCCCTGGGGGCTCAGTGTGTCTGTGGGTGGGCCAGAAGCCAGAGTGATTGACAGTTGAAGAGAATCGGTAGACCCCTCCCCCCTGGGGGCTCAGTGTGTCTGTGGGTGGGCCAGAAGCCAGAGTGATTGACAGTTGAAGAGAATTGGTAGACCCCTCCCCCCTGGGGGCTCAGTGTGTCTGTGGGTGGGCCAGAAGCCAGAGTGATTGACAGTTGAAGAGAATCGGTAGACCCCTCCTCCCTGGGGGCTCAGTGTGTCTGTTGGTGGGCCAGAAGCCAGAGTGATTGACAGTTGAAGAGAATCGGTAGACCCCTCCCCCTGGGGGCTCAGTGTGTCTGTTGGTGGGCCAGAAGCCAGAGTGATTCACAGTTGAAGAGAATCGGTAGACCCCTCCCCCCTGGGGGCTCAGTGTGTCTGTTGGTGGGCCAGAAGCCAGAGTGATTGACAGTTGAAGAGAATCGGTAGACCCCTCCCCCCTGTGTACGTTGCCTTTGGAAAGTATTCAGACCACTTGACTTTTTTCCACATTTTGTTACATTACAACCTTATTCTAATATGTATTAAATCATTTTTCTTCTTCTCATCAATCTACACACAATACTTTCTGATGACAAAGCAAAAATGTTGGCAAATTTATTAAAAATAAACACATTTAAACATTACAAATCAAATCAAAGTTTATTTGTCACGTGCGATGAATACAGTGTAGTATTGTAGTAGACCTTACAGTGAAATGCTTACTTACAGCCTCTAACCAATAGTGCAAAAAAAAGGTGTGTGTGTGTGTGTGGGGGGGGGGGGGGGGGGGGGGGGTAAGTAAAGGAATAAAACAGCAGTGAAAAGACATTTGAAAATAACAGTAGCAAGGCTATATACAGACATCAGTTAGTCAGGATGACTGAGGTAGTATGTACATGTAGATATGGTTAAAGTGACTATGCATTTATGACGAGCAGAGAGTAGCAGTAGATTAAAAAGAGGGGTTGGCGGGTGGTGGGACACAATGCAGATAGCCCGATTAGCCAATATGCAATAGCACTGGACGGTCGGGTGGTATGTATATGAATGTACTGTATAGTTAAAGTGACTATGCATATAAGACAAACAGAAAGTAGCAGCAGCGTAAAAGAGGGGTTAGGGGGGCACACAATGCAAATAGTCCGGGTAACCATTGGTTACCTAATCAGGAGTCTTATGGCTTGGGAGTAAAAACTGTTGAGAAGCCTTTTTGTCCTAGACTTGGCACTCCGGTACCGCTTGCCATACGATAGTATAAAGAACAGTCTATGACTGGGGTCTTTGACAATTTTTAGGGCCTTCCTCTGACACCGCCTGGTGTAGAGGTCCTGGATGGCAGGCAGCTTTGCCCCAGTGATGTACTGGGCCATATGCACCACCCTCTGAAGTGCCTTGCGGTCAGAGGCCGAGCAATTTTCGTACTAGGCAGTGATGCAACCGGTCAGGATGCTCTCGATGTTGCAGCTGTAGAACCTTTTGAGGATCTCAGGACCCATGCCAAATCTTTTTAGTCTCCTGAGGGGGAATAGGCTTTGTCGTGCCCTCTTCACGACTGTCTTGGTGTGTTTGGACCATTCTAGTTTGTTGTTGATGTGGACACCAAGGAACTTGAAGCTCTCAACCTGCTCCACTACAGCCCCGTCGATGAGAATGGGGGTGTGCTCGGGGCCCCTTTTCCTGTAGTCCACAATCATCTCCTTAGTCTTGGTTACGTTGAGGGATAGGTTGTTATTCTGGTCCCACCCAGCCAGGTTTCTGACCTCCTCCCTATGGGCTGTCTCGTCGTTGTCGGTGATCAGCCCTACCACTGTTGTGTCGTCAGCAAACTTAATGATGGTGTTGGAGTTGTGCCTGACCATGCAGTCGTGGGTGAACAGGGAGTACAGGAGGGGACTGAGCACGCACCCCTGGGGAGCTCCAGTGTTGAGGATCAGCGTGACGGATGTGTTGTTACCTACCCTCACCACCTGGGGGCGGCCCGTCAGGAAGTCCAGTATCCAGTTGCAGAGGGAGGTGTTTAGTCCCAGGATCCTTAGCTTAGTGATGAGCTTTGAGGGTAATATGGTGTTGAACGCTGAGCTGTAGTCAATGTATAGCATTCTCACATAGGTGTTCCTTTTGTCCAGGTGGGAAAGAGCAGTGTGGAGTGCAATAGCACTTCATTGCTACGAACGTGAGTGCTATGGGTCTGTAGTCAATTAGGCAGGTTGCCTTTGTGTTCTTGGGCACAGGGACTATGGTGTTCTGCTTGAAACATGTTGGTATTACAGACTCAATCAGGGACATGTTGAAAATGTCAGTGAAGACACCGGCCAGTTGTTCAGCACACGCCCGGAGCACACGTCCTGGTAATCCGTCTGGCCCCGCAGCCTTGTGTATGTTGACCTGTTTTAAGGTCTTACTCACGTCGGGCTACGGAGAGTGTGATCACACAGTCAATGGGAACAGCTGATGCTCTCGTGCATGCCTCAGTGTTTCTTGCCTCGAAGCGAGCATAGAAGTGATTTAGCTCATCTGGTAGGCTCGTGTCACTGGGCAGCTCGCGGCTGTGTTTCCCTTTGCAGTCTGTAGTAGTTTTCAAGCCCTGCCACATCCGACGAGGGTCGGAGCCGGTGTAGTATGATTCAATCTTAGGCCTGTATTGACACTTTGCCTGTTTGATGGTTCGTCACAGGGCATAGCAGGATTTCTAATAAGCTTCCGGGTTAGAGTCCCGCACCTTAAAAAGCCACTTATTGATAAAGCCAGTGACTGATGTGGTGTATTCCTCAATGTCATCGGAAGAATCCCGGAACATGTTCCAGTCTGTGATAGCAAAACAGTCCTGTAGTTTAGCATCTGCTTCATCTGACCACTTTTTTATAGACCGAGTCACTAGTGCTTCCTGCTTTAATTTTGGCTTGTGAGCAGGAATCAGGAGGATTTGAGTTGTGGTCGGATTTACCAAATGGCGGGCGAAGGAGAGCTTTGTACGCGTCTCTGTGTGTGGAGTACAGGTGATATCGAATTGTTTCCCCTCTGGTTGCACATGTAACATGTTGATGGAAATTTGGTAGAACTGATTTAAGTTTCCCTGCATTAAAGTCTCCGGTCACTAGGAGCGCCGCCTCTGGGTGAGTGGTTTCCTGTTTGCTTATTTCCTTATACAGCTGACTGAGTGTCTTAGTGCATCTGTTTGTGGTGGTAAATAAACAGCCACGAAAAGTATAGCTGAGAACTTTCTGTACAAGTAGTGTGGCCGGCAATTTATCCCAATGTACTCTACTACCAATGTACTCTCTAGAGACTTCCTTAGATTTCGTAAACCAGCTGTTGTTTACAAATATGCACAGACCCCCCCTCATGCTGTTCTATCCTGCCGGTGCATATATACCGCTAGCTGAATATCCATGTCGTCATTCAGCCACGATTCCGTTAAACACAGGATATTACAGTTTTTGATGTCCCGTTGGTAGGATATTCGTGATCGTATCTCGTCTAATTTATTGTCCAATGATTGCACATTGGCGAATATTCACGGTAACAGCGGTTTTCCTAGTCACCTTCTGGGGGTCCTGACCAGGCATCCGGTTCTTTGTCCTCTGTACCTGCGTCGCTTCCTCTTGCGAAAAACTAGGATGTCGGCCCTGTCTGGTATTTGGAGAATATCATGTGAGTCTTGCTTGTCTAATCCGAGGTGAGTGATCTCTGTCCTGATATCCAGAAGCTCTTTGTCTAATCCGAGGTGAGTGATCGCTGTCCTGATATCCAGAAGCTCTTTGTCCAATCCAAGGTGAGTGATCGCTGTCCTGATATCTAGAAGCTCTTTGTCTAATCCGAGGTGAGTGATCGCTGTCCTGATATCCAGAAGCTCTTTGTCTAATCCGAGGTGAGTGATTGCTGTCCTGATATCCAGAAGCTCGTTGTCTAATCCGAGGTGAGTGATCGCTGTCCTGATATCCAGAAGCTCTTTGTCTAATCCGAGGTGAGTGATCGCTGTCCTGATATCTAGAAGATATTTTTTTTGCCGTAAGATATGGTGGCAGAAACATAATGTACGAAATAAGTTACAAATAACGTGAAAAAACGCACACAATAGTTTACTATATGAAGATAGACATCTTACTATATGAAGACTCAAATGCACAATTGGTTATGGGATCGTAAAATGGCAGCCATCTTCTCCAGCGTCCATCATGAACCTTTGATGATTTTAATTATGTCAGAATTTACAGTAGAGCTATCTCATTTAAGAACGATAACTCAAATCTTCCTGATGTTTAGGTTTGACCAGTGAAAATTCTAGCATTTTCAACCTCTTTCTCTCTCTCTCCTTCTTTGTCCATCTCTCTGCATCTTCTCTCTTTCTCAGTCTCTGTCTCGCCATCTAGATATATATACATATTTTTTTATTTTATTTAACTGGGCAAGTCAGTTATTAAGGGCAAATTCTTATTTACAATGACGGCCTACCAGAAGACAAAATGACCATATATAAACAGTATCTTTCTCTCTGTCCCTCTCTCTGTCTGTCTCTCTGTCTGTCTCTCTCTCTCTCTCCGTCTCTCTCTCCGTCTCTCTCTCCATCTCTCTCTCCATCTCTCTCTCCGTCTCTCTCTCTCTCTCGCACTTGACTTAAACCCTTTTAGGTATTTGAGGAGCTCATCCACAAACATCCTCGAGTGGAACCGCATGAATCCTAATGGAACCACGGAGTTAAGAACATCTGTAGGTTTCATGCTTCCATGTGTCTTCCATGCCTGTCCTATTCTTCTGCAGCGTACCTCACACTGACATGAGTGACGACGGATTGAAAGGAGCCATGGTTAGGGGGAAATGTAGCCGTCTGAGTCCCAAATGGGACCCTATTCCCAATATATTGTGCACAACCTTTGGGCCCATAGGGCTCTGGTCAAAAGTAGTGCACGATGTCGGGAATATGGTCCCATTTTGGGACCAGTGTAGCCTATCTCATTCCAATCCAATACTTCATTACCTTCTGTGAGCGGCTGAATAGAGACTATTGTCATGACGATACAGCCAAAAGGCCAGGGTTTAATTCCAATATTAAATATTGATTGGAGTAGATTGATTTCAACACCCGCCTGTATTAAAAGAGCGAATTAGCCATTAAAGAGTAGACATGTGAATAACAGAACCTGAGATATGAACAAATGAAAACATACGCCCTACCTGTGTGTGTGTTGGATGGAAACAGAGAGAGTGAGTGACGAAGGAAAATATATCTCACATAGGGGGGTAACTTTAATTGGGGAGTTTGGATTGATTTTCCTGTGAAAGCTCCTTTTGTTGTTCATATTGAAGAGATCGGTGTTTGTTTTGGACTGTGTTTTGTGCAAGCGTTAGATCCTTACAGTTCTCCAGTTCTCTGGCGGCAGGGTGTGTGTGTGTGTGTCTTTGTGTGTGTGTGTGTGTGTGTGTGTGTGTGTGTGTGTGTGTGTGTGTGTGAGAGAGAGAATTTTTTCACATGCGCCGAATACAACATGCCCCACCCACAGTGAAATATTATTTACAAGTCCTTAAACCAACAATGCAGTTTTAAGAAAAATAAGTGTTAAAGTAAAAAATTGATTAGTAAAAAAATGAAAGTAACAAGTTATTAAAGAGCTTAGTAAAATAGTAAAATAACAATAACGAGGCTATATACAGGGGGCACCGGTTAGTTGAGGTAATATGTACATGTAGGTTAAGTTAAAGTCACTATCCATAGATAATTAACAGAGAGTAGCAGCAGTGTAAAAGAGGGGTCTGGGTAGCCCTTTGATTAGCTGTTCAGGAGTCTTATGGCTCTGGTAAAGAGATAGGCAATAGGTACACCGGCAGCTCATCTCTTGACAGTAGTACTGTGGACTACTTTATTACTGACCTCAACCTCAACCCAGAGTATTTCAGATTGTTCACAGTCAGTCTACTGACATCCCTAACAGATCACAGCAAAATCACAGTCTACTTGAACAGAGCAATACTCAATCATGAGGCATCAAAGCCAAAGGAACTGAATAATATTCATGAAATAGATAGATGGAAGGAAAGTAATGTAGAAACCTACATAGTAATGGTGAAGGTGTAAACTTGTCAGAAGAAAACCTAAACAGTAAATTTGACCTCTCAGCTTCCCTATCTATTATTAAGGAGAAGTCTCTTTAATTCTGTGAATAACACTAGTGTCTTTTATCAATGTTTATTATAAGTATTTCTGCAAAATGACCAGATGTTTTGTAATCAAAACATTACTGCACGTAAGGCGCCAATGTAAACTGAGATTTTTGGATATAAATATGCACATTATTGAACAAGACATACATGTATTGTGTAACATGATGTCCTATGAGTGTCATCTGATGAAGATCATCAAAGGTTAGAGATTAATTTTATCGACATTTCTGCTTTTTGTGACTCCTATCTTTGGCTGGAAAAATGGCTGTGTGTTTTTTCAAATCTGGCAGTGATCTAACATAATCATATGTGGTGCTTTAGCTGTAAAGCATTTTTGAAATCTGACACGATGGGTAGATTAACAAGATGTTTATCTTTCATTTGATGTATTGGACTTGTTAATGTGTGAAAGTGACATATTTCAAAAAAATATTTTTGAATTTCGCGCCCTGCCTTTTCAGCGGAATGTTGTGGAACCCCTGCGCTAGAAAGGTTAATCAGTTATAGAATCCATTGCTCACCATTGCCGGCTAACCAAGAATTCACAAAATGGGAAAACACCAAATTGAGACTCTGCATATAGAATTATGCAAAAAATATACTTTGACTACAATGTAAAACACCAAACAATGCATGCAAAGCAGAATTAGGCCGATATCTGCTAATGATCAAAATCCAACAAATAGCCGTTAAATTCTACCACCACCTAAAAGGAAGCGATTCCCAAACCTTCCACAACAAAGCCATCACCTACAGAGAGATGAACCTGGAGAAGAGTCCCCTAAGCAAGCTGGTCCTGGGGCTCTGTTCACAAACACAAACACACCCTACAGAGACCCAGAAGCGATTCCCAAAACTTTCATAAAAGCCATCACAGAGAGGTGAACCTACTGTCACGCCCTGACCTTGGAGATCCTTTTTATGTCTCTATTTTGGTTTGGTTAGGGTGTGAGTTGGGGTGGGCATTTCTATGTGTTGTGTTTCTATGATTTTCTATCTCTATGTTTTGGCCGGGTATGGTTCTCAATCAGGGGCTGTTTGTCGTTGTCTCTGATTGGGAACCATACTTAGGTGTCTTTTTCCCCCTCTTGGTGGGAAGTTGACTTTCTTTATGGCACTTTGCCTTTGAGCTTCACGGTTTGTTTTTGTATTGTTTATTGTTTTGTCGGTGTCATTTTGATCATTAAAAGATAATGTACGCCAACCACGCTGCACCTTGGTCCTCTCCTTCAAACAGCCGTGACACCTACAGCGGAGTCCACTTAGCAAGCTGGTCATGAGGCTCTGTTCACAGACACAAACAGTCCTAAACAGAGCCCTAGGACACCAACACAATTAGACCCAACCAAATCATGAGAAAACAAAAAGATATTTACTTGACACATTGGAAAGAATTAACCTAAAAATGTAGCAAACTAGAATGCTATTTGGCCCTAAACAGAGAGTACACCGTGACAGAATACCTGACCACTGTGATTGACCCAAAACTAATGAAATCTTTTATGTACAGACACAGTGAGCATAGTCTTGCTATTGAGAAAAGCCGCCGTAGGCAGACCTGGCTCTCAAAAGAAGACCGGCTATGTGCACACTGCCCACAATACGAGGTGGAAACTGAGTCGCCCTTCCTAACCTTCTGCAATAAAATGATGACCATATTAGAGACACGTATTTCCTTCAGATTACACATACATACAAAGAATTTGAAATGGAATAATTTTGGAACCAACAAGACTCTTCCTAGTGCTGTTCACCTGGCCAACTGAGCAATCAGGGAAGAGGAGGTGACCAATAACCTGATGGTCACTCTAACAGAGCTCCAGAGTTCCTCTGTGGAGATGGGAGAACCTTCCAGAAGGACAACCATCTATGCAGCACTCCACCAATCAGGCCTTTACGGTAGAGTGGCCAGATAGAAGCCACTCCTCAGTAAAAGGCACATGACAGCCCGTTTGGAGTTTTACAAAAGGCACCTAAAGGACTCTCAGACCATGAGAAACAAGAAGCTCTTGTCTGATGAATCCAAGATTGAACTCTTTGGCCTGAACGCCAAGCTGGAAGAACCTTTGCACCATCCCTACGGTGAAGCACAGTGGAGGCAGCCTCATGCTGTGGGGATGTTTTTAGTGGCAGGGGATGGGAAACTAGTCAGGATCGAGGGAATGATGAATGGAACAAAGTACGGAGAGATCCTTGAAGACCTGCTCCAGAGAGCTCAGGACCTCAGACTGGGGTGAAGGTTCACCTTCCAACAGGACAATGGCTCTAAGCACACAGCCAAGACAACGCAGGACTGGCTTCGGGACAAGACTCTGAATGTCCTCGAGTGGCCCAGCCAGAGCCTGGACTTGAACCGTGCAGCGACGCTCCCCATCCAACTTGACAAAGCATAAGAGTATCTGCAAATAAGAAGAGAAACTCCCCAAATACAGGTGCGCAAAGCTTGTAGCGTCATACCCAAGAAGATTCGAGGCTGTAATCGCTGCCAAAGGATCTTCGATAAAGTACTGAGTAAAGGGTCTGACTACTTGTGTAAATGTGAAATATGCACTACCACTCAAAAGTTTGGGGTCACTCAGAAATGTCCTTGTTCTTGAAAGAAAATAACATTTTTTTGTCCATTAAAATAACATCAAATTGATCAAAAATACAGTGTAGACATTGTTAATGTTGTAAATGACCATTTTTGCTGGAAAAAGCATATTTTGTATTTGACCTTCATTTAACCTGGCAAGTCAGTTAAGAACACATTTTTTATTTTCAATGACAGCCTAGTGGGTTAACTGCCTTGTTCAGGGGCAGAAGGACAGATTTGTACCTTGTCAGCTCAGGGGTTTGAACTTGCAACCTTCCAGTTACTAGTCCAACACTCTAACCACTAGGCTACCCTCCCGCCCTGTATGCCTATCTACGTAGGCATACAGAGGCCCATTATCAGCAACCATCACTCCTGTTTTCCAATGGCACGTTGTGTTAGCTAATCCAAGTTGGTCATTGTAATAGAATAATTGATCATTAGAAACCCTCTTGCAATTATGTTAGCACAGCTGAAAACGTTTGCCCTGATTAAAGAAGCAATATAACTGGCCTTCTTAAGACTAGTTGAGTATCTGGAGTATCAGCATTTGTGGGTTCGATTACAGGATCAAAATGGCCGGAAACAAAGCTCTTTCTTCTGAAACTAGTCAGTCTATTCTTGTTCTTAGAAATGGCTTTTCAATGTGAGAAATTGCCAAGAAACTGAAGATATCATGCAACGCTGTGTACTACCCCCTTCACATAACAGCGTAAACTGTCTCTAACCAGAATAGAAAGAGGAGTGGGAGGCCTCGGTGCACAATTGAGCAAGAGGACAAGTACATTAGAGTGTCTAGTTTGAGAAACAGACGCCTCACAAGTTCTCAACTGGCAGCTTCATTAAATAGTACGGGCAAAACACCAGTCTCAATGACAACAGTGAAGATGCGACTCAACAGGATGCTGGCCTTCTAGGCAGAGTTCCTCTGTCCAGTCTCAACATCGACAGTGAAGAGGTGACTCAACAGGATGCTGGCCTTCTAGGCAGAGTTCCTCTGTCCAGTTTCAACATCAACAGTGAAGAGGCGACTCAACAGGATGCTGGCCTTCTAGGCAGAGTTCCTCTGTCCAGTCTCAATGACAACAGTGAAGAGGTGACTCAACAGGACGCTGGCCTTCTAGGCAGAGTTCCTCTGTCCAGTCTCAATGACAACAGTGAAGAGGCGACTCAACAGGACGCTGGCCTTCTAGGCAGAATTCCTCTGTCCAGTCTCAATGACGACAGTGAAGAGGCGACTCAACAGGACGCTGGCCTTCTAGGCAGAGTTCCTCTGTCCAGTCTCAATGACAACAGTGAAGAGGCGTCTCAACTGGACGCTGGCCTTCTAGGCAGAGTTCCTCTGTCCAGTCTCAACATCAACAGTGAAGAGGTGACTCAACAGGATGCTGGCCTTCTAGGCAGAGTTCCTCTGTCCAGTTTCAACGTCAACAGTGAAGAGGCAACTCAACAGGACGCTGGCCTTCTAGGCAGAGTTCCTCTGTCCAGTCTCAATGACAACAGTGAAGAGGTGACTCAACAGAACGCTGGCCTAGGCAGAGCTCCTCTGTCCAGTCTCAATGACAACAGTGAAGAGGTGACTCAACAGGACGCTGGCCTTCTAGGCAGAGTTCCTCTGTCCAGTCTCAATGACAACAGTGAAGAGGCGTCTCAACAGGATGCTGGCCTTCTAGGCAGAGTTCCTCTGTCCAGTTTCAACATCAACAGTGAAGAGGCGACTCAACAGGATGCTGGCCTTCTAGGCAGAGTTCCTCTGTCCAGTCTCAATGACAGCAGTGAAGAGGTGACTCAACAGGACGCTGGCCTTCTAGGCAGAGTTCCTCTGTCCAGTCTCAATGACAACAGTGAAGAGGTGACTCAACAGGACGCTGGCCTTCTAGGCAGAGTTCCTCTGTCCAGTCTCAATGACAACAGTGAAGAGGCGTCT
Source organism: Oncorhynchus kisutch (assembly GCF_002021735.2). Lineage (NCBI taxonomy): Eukaryota > Metazoa > Chordata > Actinopteri > Salmoniformes > Salmonidae > Oncorhynchus > Oncorhynchus kisutch. The sequence continues at coordinate 82,685,321 of NC_034187.2, forward strand.
CAACAGGACGCTGGCCTTCTAGGCAGAGTTCCTCTGTCCAGTCTCAATGACAACAGTGAAGAGGTGACTCAACAGGACGCTGGCCTTCTAGGCAGAGTTCCTCTGTCCAGTCTCAATGACAACAGTGAAGAGGTGACTCAACAGGACGCTGGCCTTCTAGGCAGAGTTCCTCTGTCCAGTCTCAATGACAACAGTGAAGAGGTGACTCAACAGGACGCTGGCCTTCTAGGCAGAGTTCCTCTGTCCAGTCTCAATGACAACAGTGAAGAGGCGACTCAACAGGATGCTGGCCTTCTAGGCAGAATTCCTCTGTCCAGTCTCAATGACAACAGTGAAGAGGTGACTCAACAGGATGCTGGCCTTCTAGGCAGAGTTCCTCTGTCCAGTCTCAATGACAACAGTGAAGAGGTGACTCAACAGGACGCTGGCCTTCTAGGCAGAGTTCCTCTGTCCAGTCTCAATGACAACAGTGAAGAGGTGACTCAACAGGACGCTGGCCTTCTAGGCAGAGTTCCTCTGTCCAGTCTCAATGACAACAGTGAAGAGGCGACTCAACAGGACGCTGGCCTTCTAGGCAGAATTCCTCTGTCCAGTCTCAATGACAACAGTGAAGAGGCGACTCAACAGGACGCTGGCCTTCTAGGCAGAGTTCCTCTGTCCAGTCTCAATGACAACAGTGAAGAGGCGTCTCAACAGGACGCTGGCCTTCTAGGCAGAGTTCCTCTGTCCAGTCTCAATGACAACAGTGAAGAGGCGTCTCAACAGGATGCTGGCCTTCTAGGCAGAGTTCCTCTGTCCAGTCTCAACATCAACAGTGAAGAGGCGTCTCAACAGGATGCTGGCCTTCTAGGCAGAGTTCCTCTGTCCAGTCTCAACATCAACAGTGAAGAGGCGACTCAACAGGATGCTGGCCTTCTAGGCAGAGTTCCTCTGTCCAGTCTCAACATCAACAGTGAAGAGGCGTCTCAACAGGATGCTGGCCTTCTAGGCAGAGTTCCTCTGTCCAGTTTCAACATCAACAGTGAAGAGGCGACTCAACAGGATGCTGGCCTTCTAGGCAGAGTTCCTCTGTCCAGTCTCAATGACAGCAGTGAAGAGGTGACTCAACAGGACGCTGGCCTTCTAGGCAGAGTTCCTCTGTCCAGTCTCAATGACAACAGTGAAGAGGTGACTCAACAGGACGCTGGCCTTCTAGGCAGAGTTCCTCTGTCCAGTCTCAATGACAACAGTGAAGAGGCGTCTCAACAGGACGCTGGCCTTCTAGGCAGAGTTCCTCTGTCCAGTCTCAATGACAACAGTGAAGAGGCGTCTCAACAGGACGCTGGCCTTCTAGGCAGAGTTCCTCTGTCCAGTCTCAATGACAACAGTGAAGAGGTGACTCAACAGGACGCTGGCCTTCTAGGCAGAGTTCCTCTGTCCAGTCTCAATGACAACAGTGAAGAGGTGACTCAACAGGACGCTGGCCTTCTAGGCAGAGTTCCTCTGTCCAGTCTCAATGACAACAGTGAAGAGGCGTCTCAACAGGACGCTGGCCTTCTAGGCAGAGTTCCTCTGTCCAGTCTCAATGACAACAGTGAAGAGGCGTCTCAACAGGATGCTGGCCTTCTAGGCAGAGTTCCTCTGTCCAGTCTCAACATCAACAGTGAAGAGGCGTCTCAACAGGATGCTGGTCTTCTAGGCAGAGTTCCTCTGTCCAGTCTCAACATCAACAGTGAAGAGGCATCTCAACAGGATGCTGGTCTTCTAGGCAGAGTTCCTCTGTCCAGTCTCAACATCAACAGTGAAGAGGTGACTCAACAGGATGCTGGCCTTCTAGGCAGAGTTCCTCTGTCCAGTCTCAACATCAACAGTGAAGAGGCGACTCAACAGGATGCTGGCCTTCTAGGCAGAGTTCCTCTGTCCAGTCTCAACATCAACAGTGAAGAGGCGACTCAACAGGATGCTGGCCTTCTAGGCAGAGTTCCTCTGTCCAGTCTCAACATCAACAGTGAAGAGGTGACTCAACAGGATGCTGGTCTTCTAGGCAGAGTTCCTCTGTCCAGTTTCAACATCAACAGTGAAGAGGTGACTCAACAGGATGCTGGTCTTCTAGGCAGAGTTCCTCTGTCCAGTCTCAACATCAACAGTGAAGAGGCGACTCAACAGGATGCTGGCCTTCTAGGCAGAGTTCCTCTGTCCAGTCTCAACATCAACAGTGAAGAGGCGACTCAACAGGATGCTGGCCTTCTAGGCAGAGTTCCTCTGTCCAGTCTCAACATCAACAGTGAAGAGGTGACTCAACAGGATGCTGGTCTTCTAGGCAGAGTTCCTCTGTCCAGTTTCAACATCAACAGTGAAGAGGCGACTCAACAGGATGCTGTTCTTCTAGGCAGAGTTCCTCTGTCCAGTCTCAACATCAACAGTGAAGAGGCGTCTCAACAGGATGCTGACCTTCTAGGCAGAGTTCCTCTGTCCAGTCTCAACATCAACAGTGAAGAGGCGACTCAACAGGATGCTGGCCTTCTAGGCAGAGTTCCTCTGTCCAGTCTCAACATCAACAGTGAAGAGGCGTCTCAACAGGATGCTGGCCTTCTAGGCAGAGTTCCTCTGTCCAGTTTCAACATCAACAGTGAAGAGGCGACTCAACAGGATGCTGGCCTTCTAGGCAGAGTTCCTCTGTTCAGTCTCAATGACAGCAGTGAAGAGGTGACTCAACAGGACGCTGGCCTTCTAGGCAGAGTTCCTCTGTCCAGTCTCAATGACAACAGTGAAGAGGTGACTCAACAGGACGCTGGCCTTCTAGGCAGAGTTCCTCTGTCCAGTCTCAATGACAACAGTGAAGAGGCGTCTCAACAGGACGCTGGCCTTCTAGGCAGAGTTCCTCTGTCCAGTCTCAATGACAACAGTGAAGAGGTGACTCAACAGGACGCTGGCCTTCTAGGCAGAGTTCCTCTGTCCAGTCTCAATGACAACAGTGAAGAGGTGACTCAACAGGACGCTGGCCTTCTAGGCAGAGTTCCTCTGTCCAGTCTCAATGACAACAGTGAAGAGGTGACTCAACAGGACGCTGGCCTTCTAGGCAGAGTTCCTCTGTCCAGTCTCAATGACAACAGTGAAGAGGCGACTCAACAGGACGCTGGCCTTCTAGGCAGAATTCCTCTGTCCAGTCTCAATGACAACAGTGAAGAGGCGACTCAACAGGACGCTGGCCTTCTAGGCAGAGTTCCTCTGTCCAGTCTCAATGACAACAGTGAAGAGGCGTCTCAACAGGACGCTGGCCTTCTAGGCAGAGTTCCTCTGTCCAGTCTCAATGACAACAGTGAAGAGGTGACTCAACAGGACGCTGGCCTTCTAGGCAGAGTTCCTCTGTCCAGTCTCAATGACAACAGTGAAGAGGTGACTCAACAGGACGCTGGCCTTCTAGGCAGAGTTCCTCTGTCCAGTCTCAATGACAACAGTGAAGAGGTGACTCAACAGGACGCTGGCCTTCTAGGCAGAGTTCCTCTGTCCAGTCTCAATGACAACAGTGAAGAGGCGACTCAACAGGACGCTGGCCTTCTAGGCAGAATTCCTCTGTCCAGTCTCAAAGACAACAGTGAAGAGGCGACTCAACAGGACGCTGGCCTTCTAGGCAGAGTTCCTCTGTCCAGTCTCAATGACAACAGTGAAGAGGCGTCTCAACAGGACGCTGGCCTTCTAGGCAGAGTTCCTCTGTCCAGTCTCAATGACAACAGTGAAGAGGCGTCTCAACAGGATGCTGGCCTTCTAGGCAGAGTTCCTCTGTCCAGTCTCAACATCAACAGTGAAGAGGCGTCTCAACAGGATGCTGGTCTTCTAGGCAGAGTTCCTCTGTCCAGTCTCAACATCAACAGTGAAGAGGCGTCTCAACAGGATGCTGGTCTTCTAGGCAGAGTTCCTCTGTCCAGTCTCAACATCAACAGTGAAGAGGTGACTCAACAGGATGCTGGCCTTCTAGGCAGAGTTCCTCTGTCCAGTCTCAACATCAACAGTGAAGAGGCGACTCAACAGGATGCTGGCCTTCTAGGCAGAGTTCCTCTGTCCAGTCTCAACATCAACAGTGAAGAGGCGACTCAACAGGATGCTGGCCTTCTAGGCAGAGTTCCTCTGTCCAGTCTCAACATCAACAGTGAAGAGGTGACTCAACAGGACGCTGGCCTTCTAGGCAGAGTTCCTCTGTCCAGTCTCAATGACAACAGTGAAGAGGCGACTCAACAGGACGCTGGCCTTCTAGGCAGAATTCCTCTGTCCAGTCTCAATGACAACAGTGAAGAGGCGACTCAACAGGACGCTGGCCTTCTAGGCAGAGTTCCTCTGTCCAGTCTCAATGACAACAGTGAAGAGGCGTCTCAACAGGACGCTGGCCTTCTAGGCAGAGTTCCTCTGTCCAGTCTCAATGACAACAGTGAAGAGGTGACTCAACAGGACGCTGGCCTTCTAGGCAGAGTTCCTCTGTCCAGTCTCAATGACAACAGTGAAGAGGCGACTCAACAGGACGCTGGCCTTCTAGGCAGAATTCCTCTGTCCAGTCTCAATGACAACAGTGAAGAGGCGACTCAACAGGACGCTGGCCTTCTAGGCAGAGTTCCTCTGTCCAGTCTCAATGACAACAGTGAAGAGGCGTCTCAACAGGACGCTGGCCTTCTAGGCAGAGTTCCTCTGTCCAGTCTCAATGACAACAGTGAAGAGGTGACTCAACAGGACGCTGGCCTTCTAGGCAGAGTTCCTCTGTCCAGTCTCAATGACAACAGTGAAGAGGTGACTCAACAGGACGCTGGCCTTCTAGGCAGAGTTCCTCTGTCCAGTCTCAATGACAACAGTGAAGAGGTGACTCAACAGGACGCTGGCCTTCTAGGCAGAGTTCCTCTGTCCAGTCTCAATGACAACAGTGAAGAGGCGACTCAACAGGACGCTGGCCTTCTAGGCAGAATTCCTCTGTCCAGTCTCAAAGACAACAGTGAAGAGGCGACTCAACAGGACGCTGGCCTTCTAGGCAGAGTTCCTCTGTCCAGTCTCAATGACAACAGTGAAGAGGCGTCTCAACAGGACGCTGGCCTTCTAGGCAGAGTTCCTCTGTCCAGTCTCAATGACAACAGTGAAGAGGCGTCTCAACAGGATGCTGGCCTTCTAGGCAGAGTTCCTCTGTCCAGTCTCAACATCAACAGTGAAGAGGCGTCTCAACAGGATGCTGGTCTTCTAGGCAGAGTTCCTCTGTCCAGTCTCAACATCAACAGTGAAGAGGCGTCTCAACAGGATGCTGGTCTTCTAGGCAGAGTTCCTCTGTCCAGTCTCAACATCAACAGTGAAGAGGTGACTCAACAGGATGCTGGCCTTCTAGGCAGAGTTCCTCTGTCCAGTCTCAACATCAACAGTGAAGAGGCGACTCAACAGGATGCTGGCCTTCTAGGCAGAGTTCCTCTGTCCAGTCTCAACATCAACAGTGAAGAGGCGACTCAACAGGATGCTGGCCTTCTAGGCAGAGTTCCTCTGTCCAGTCTCAACATCAACAGTGAAGAGGTGACTCAACAGGACGCTGGCCTTCTAGGCAGAGTTCCTCTGTCCAGTCTCAATGACAACAGTGAAGAGGCGACTCAACAGGACGCTGGCCTTCTAGGCAGAATTCCTCTGTCCAGTCTCAATGACAACAGTGAAGAGGCGACTCAACAGGACGCTGGCCTTCTAGGCAGAGTTCCTCTGTCCAGTCTCAATGACAACAGTGAAGAGGCGTCTCAACAGGACGCTGGCCTTCTAGGCAGAGTTCCTCTGTCCAGTCTCAATGACAACAGTGAAGAGGCGTCTCAACAGGATGCTGGCCTTCTAGGCAGAGTTCCTCTGTCCAGTCTCAACATCAACAGTGAAGAGGCGTCTCAACAGGATGCTGGTCTTCTAGGCAGAGTTCCTCTGTCCAGTCTCAACATCAACAGTGAAGAGGCGTCTCAACAGGATGCTGGTCTTCTAGGCAGAGTTCCTCTGTCCAGTCTCAACATCAACAGTGAAGAGGTGACTCAACAGGATGCTGGCCTTCTAGGCAGAGTTCCTCTGTCCAGTCTCAACATCAACAGTGAAGAGGCGACTCAACAGGATGCTGGCCTTCTAGGCAGAGTTCCTCTGTCCAGTCTCAACATCAACAGTGAAGAGGTGACTCAACAGGATGCTGGTCTTCTAGGCAGAGTTCCTCTGTCCAGTTTCAACATCAACAGTGAAGAGGCGACTCAACAGGATGCTGGTCTTCTAGGCAGAGTTCCTCTGTCCAGTCTCAACATCAACAGTGAAGAGGCGTCTCAACAGGATGCTGACCTTCTAGGCAGAGTTCCTCTGTCCAGTCTCAACATCAACAGTGAAGAGGCGTCTCAACAGGATGCTGGCCTTCTAGGCAGAGTTCCTCTGTCCAGTCTCAACATCAACAGTGAAGAGGCGACTCAACAGGATGCTGGCCTTCTAGGCAGAGTTCCTCTGTCCAGTCTCAATGACAACAGTGAAGAGGCGACTCAACAGGACGCTGGCCTTCTAGGCAGAATTCCTCTGTCCAGTCTCAATGACAACAGTGAAGAGGCGACTCAACAGGACGCTGGCCTTCTAGGCAGAGTTCCTCTGTCCAGTCTCAATGACAACAGTGAAGAGGCGTTTCAACAGGACGCTGGCCTTCTAGGCAGAGTTCCTCTGTCCAGTCTCAATGACAACAGTGAAGAGGTGACTCAACAGGACGCTGGCCGTCTAGGCAGAGTTCCTCTGTCCAGTCTCAATGACAACAGTGAAGAGGTGACTCAACAGGACGCTGGCCTTCTAGGCAGAGTTCCTCTGTCCAGTCTCAATGACAACAGTGAAGAGGTGACTCAACAGGACGCTGGCCTTCTAGGCAGAGTTCCTCTGTCCAGTCTAAATGACAACAGTGAAGAGGCGACTCAACAGGACGCTGGCCTTCTAGGCAGAATTCCTCTGTCCAGTCTCAATGACAACAGTGAAGAGGCGACTCAACAGGACGCTGGCCTTCTAGGCAGAGTTCCTCTGTCCAGTCTCAATGACAACAGTGAAGAGGCGTCTCAACAGGACGCTGGCCTTCTAGGCAGAGTTCCTCTGTCCAGTCTCAATGACAACAGTGAAGAGGCGTCTCAACAGGATGCTGGTCTTCTAGGCAGAGTTCCTCTGTCCAGTCTCAACATCAACAGTGAAGAGGTGACTCAACAGGATGCTGGCCTTCTAGGCAGAGTTCCTCTGTCCAGTCTCAACATCAACAGTGAAGAGCGGACTCAACAGGATGCTGGTCTTCTAGGCAGAGTTCCTCTGTCCAGTTTCAACATCAACAGTGAAGAGGCGACTCAACAGGATGCTGGTCTTCTAGGCAGAGTTCCTCTGTCCAGTCTCAACATCAACAGTGAAGAGGCGACTCAACAGGATGCTGGCCTTCTAGGCAGAGTTCCTCTGTCCAGTCTCAACATCAACAGTGAAGAGGCGACTCAACAGGATGCTGGCCTTCTAGGCAGAGTTCCTCTGTCCAGTCTCAACATCAACAGTGAAGAGGTGACTCAACAGGATGTTGGTCTTCTAGGCAGAGTTCCTCTGTCCAGTTTCAACATCAACAGTGAAGAGGCGACTCAACAGGATGCTGGTCTTCTAGGCAGAGTTCCTCTGTCCAGTCTCAACATCAACAGTGAAGAGGCGTCTCAACAGGATGCTGACCTTCTAGGCAGAGTTCCTCTGTCCAGTCTCAATGACAACAGTGAAGAGGCGACTCAACAGGACGCTGGCCTTCTAGGCAGAATTCCTCTGTCCAGTCTCAATGACAACAGTGAAGAGGCGACTCAACAGGACGCTGGCCTTCTAGGCAGAGTTCCTCTGTCCAGTCTCAATGACAACAGTGAAGAGGCGTTTCAACAGGACGCTGGCCTTCTAGGCAGAGTTCCTCTGTCCAGTCTCAATGACAACAGTGAAGAGGTGACTCAACAGGACGCTGGCCGTCTAGGCAGAGTTCCTCTGTCCAGTCTCAATGACAACAGTGAAGAGGTGACTCAACAGGACGCTGGCCTTCTAGGCAGAGTTCCTCTGTCCAGTCTCAATGACAACAGTGAAGAGGTGACTCAACAGGACGCTGGCCTTCTAGGCAGAGTTCCTCTGTCCAGTCTAAATGACAACAGTGAAGAGGCGACTCAACAGGACGCTGGCCTTCTAGGCAGAATTCCTCTGTCCAGTCTCAATGACAACAGTGAAGAGGCGACTCAACAGGACGCTGGCCTTCTAGGCAGAGTTCCTCTGTCCAGTCTCAATGACAACAGTGAAGAGGCGTCTCAACAGGACGCTGGCCTTCTAGGCAGAGTTCCTCTGTCCAGTCTCAATGACAACAGTGAAGAGGCGTCTCAACAGGATGCTGGTCTTCTAGGCAGAGTTCCTCTGTCCAGTCTCAACATCAACAGTGAAGAGGTGACTCAACAGGATGCTGGCCTTCTAGGCAGAGTTCCTCTGTCCAGTCTCAACATCAACAGTGAAGAGCGGACTCAACAGGATGCTGGTCTTCTAGGCAGAGTTCCTCTGTCCAGTTTCAACATCAACAGTGAAGAGGCGACTCAACAGGATGCTGGTCTTCTAGGCAGAGTTCCTCTGTCCAGTCTCAACATCAACAGTGAAGAGGCGACTCAACAGGATGCTGGCCTTCTAGGCAGAGTTCCTCTGTCCAGTCTCAACATCAACAGTGAAGAGGCGACTCAACAGGATGCTGGCCTTCTAGGCAGAGTTCCTCTGTCCAGTCTCAACATCAACAGTGAAGAGGTGACTCAACAGGATGTTGGTCTTCTAGGCAGAGTTCCTCTGTCCAGTTTCAACATCAACAGTGAAGAGGCGACTCAACAGGATGCTGGTCTTCTAGGCAGAGTTCCTCTGTCCAGTCTCAACATCAACAGTGAAGAGGCGTCTCAACAGGATGCTGACCTTCTAGGCAGAGTTCCTCTGTCCAGTCTCAACATCAACAGTGAAGAGGCGACTCAACAGGATGCTGGCCTTCTAGGCAGAGTTCCTCTGTCCAGTCTCAACATCAACAGTGAAGAGGCGTCTCAACAGGATGCTGGCCTTCTAGGCAGAGTTCCTCTGTCCAGTCTCAACATCAACAGTGAAGAGGCGACTCAACAGGATGCTGGCCTTCTAGGCAGAGTTCCTCTGTCCAGTCTCAATGACAACAGTGAAGAGGCGACTCAACAGGACGCTGGCCTTCTAGGCAGAATTCCTCTGTCCAGTCTCAATGACAACAGTGAAGAGGCGACTCAACAGGACGCTGGCCTTCTAGGCAGAGTTCCTCTGTCCAGTCTCAATGACAACAGTGAAGAGGTGACTCAACAGGACGCTGGCCGTCTAGGCAGAGTTCCTCTGTCCAGTCTCAATGACAACAGTGAAGAGGTGACTCAACAGGACGCTGGCCTTCTAGGCAGAGTTCCTCTGTCCAGTCTCAATGACAACAGTGAAGAGGTGACTCAACAGGACGCTGGCCTTCTAGGCAGAGTTCCTCTGTCCAGTCTAAATGACAACAGTGAAGAGGCGACTCAACAGGACGCTGGCCTTCTAGGCAGAATTCCTCTGTCCAGTCTCAATGACAACAGTCAAGAGGCGACTCAACAGGACGCTGGCCTTCTAGGCAGAGTTCCTCTGTCCAGTCTCAATGACAACAGTGAAGAGGCGTCTCAACAGGACGCTGGCCTTCTAGGCAGAGTTCCTCTGTCCAGTCTCAATGACAACAGTGAAGAGGCGTCTCAACAGGATGCTGGTCTTCTAGGCAGAGTTCCTCTGTCCAGTCTCAACATCAACAGTGAAGAGGTGACTCAACAGGATGCTGGCCTTCTAGGCAGAGTTCCTCTGTCCAGTCTCAACATCAACAGTGAAGAGGTGACTCAACAGGATGCTGGTCTTCTAGGCAGAGTTCCTCTGTTCAGTCTCAACATCAACAGTGAAGAGGCGTCTCAACAGGATGCTGGTCTTCTAGGCAGAGTTCCTCTGTCCAGTCTCAACATCAACAGTGAAGAGGCGTCTCAACAGGATGCTGGTCTTCTAGGCAGAGTTCCTCTGTCCAGTCTCAACATCAACAGTGAAGAGGTGACTCAACAGGATGCTGGCCTTCTAGGCAGAGTTCCTCTGTCCAGTCTCAACATCAACAGTGAAGAGGCGACTCAACAGGATGCTGGCCTTCTAGGCAGAGTTCCTCTGTCCAGTCTCAACATCAACAGTGAAGAGGTGACTCAACAGGATGCTGGCCTTCTAGGCAGAGTTCCTCTGTCCAGTCTCAACATCAACAGTGAAGAGGTGACTCAACAGGATGCTGGCCTTCTAGGCAGAGTTCCTCTGTCCAGTCTCAACATCAACAGTGAAGAGGCGTCTCAACAGGATGCTGGTCTTCTAGGCAGAGTTCCTCTGTCCAGTCTCAACATCAACAGTGAAGAGGCGACTCAACAGGATGCTGGCCTTCTAGGCAGAGTTCCTCTGTCCAGTCTCAATGACAACAGTGAAGAGGTGACTCAACAGGATGCTGGCCTTCTAGGCAGAGTTCCTCTGTCCAGTCTCAATGACAACAGTGAAGAGGCGACTCAACAGGACGCTGGCCTTCTAGGCAGAGTTCCTCTGTCCAGTCTCAATGACAACAGTGAAGAGGTGACTCAACAGGATGCTGGCCTTCTAGGCAGAGTTCCTCTGTCCAGTCTCAATGACAACAGTGAAGAGGCGACTCAACAGGACGCTGGCCTTCTAGGCAGAGTTCCTCTGTCCAGTCTCAACATCAACAGTGAAGAGGCGACTCAACAGGATGCTGGCCTTCTAGGCAGAGTTCCTCTGTCCAGTCTCAACATCAACAGTGAAGAGGTGACTCAACAGGATGCTGGCCTTCTAGGCAGAGTTCCTCTGTCCAGTCTCAACATCAACAGTGAAGAGGTGACTCAACAGGATGCTGGCCTTCTAGGCAGAGTTCCTCTGTCCAGTCTCAACATCAACAGTGAAGAGGCGTCTCAACAGGATGCTGGTCTTCTAGGCAGAGTTCCTCTGTCCAGTCTCAACATCAACAGTGAAGAGGCGACTCAACAGGACGCTGGCCTTCTAGGCAGAGTTCCTCTGTCCAGTCTCAATGACAACAGTGAAGAGGTGACTCAACAGGATGCTGGCCTTCTAGGCAGAGTTCCTCTGTCCAGTCTCAATGACAACAGTGAAGAGGCGACTCAACAGGACGCTGGCCTTCTAGGCAGAGTTCCTCTGTCCAGTCTCAATGACAACAGTGAAGAGGTGACTCAACAGGATGCTGGCCTTCTAGGCAGAGTTCCTCTGTCCAGTCTCAATGACAACAGTGAAGAGGCGACTCAACAGGATGCTGGCCTTCTAGGCAGAGTTCCTCTGTCCAGTCTCAATGACAACAGTGAAGAGGCGACTCAACAGGATGCTGGCCTTCTAGGCAGAGTTCCTCTGTCCAGTCTCAACATCAACAGTGAAGAGGTGACTCAACAGGATGCTGGCCTTCTAGGCAGAGTTCCTCTGTCCAGTCTCAACATCAACAGTGAAGAGGCGACTCAACAGGATGCTGGCCTTCTAGGCAGAGTTCCTCTGTCCAGTGTCTGTGTTCTGTTGCCCATCTTAATCTTTTCTTTTTATTGGCCATTCTGAGATATGGCTTTTTCTTTGCAATAATGGGCCTCGTACGTCTATGTAGATATTCCATTAAAATATATTCCATTAGTCATTTACAACATTAACAATGTCTACACTGTATTCCTGATCAATTTTGATGTTATTTTAATGGACAAAAATATGTTTAATCATTGTAATTTTCATTGTCATTATGGGGTATTGTGTGTAGATTGATGAGGGAAATAAACAGTTTAATTAATTTTTGAATAAGACAGTTATGTGTCTCAAGTGGTCAGAGTACTTTCCGAACCCCTTGTATTTCACTTGGTTTGGTAATGTAAACATATGTTTCCCATGCCAGTATAATTCAGGCTGTAACACAACATAATGTGGAATACAGTGACTTGCTAAATGATTCACCTCCCTTGGCGCTTTTCCTATTTTGTTGCATTACAACCTGTGATTTAAATGGATTTAATTTGGATTTCGTATAATGCACAAAATTGGCCAAATTGGTCAAGTGAAACGATCAAAATTACTTGTTTCAAAAAAACAAAAATAAAAACTGAAGAGTGGTGTGTGCATATGTATTCACCCCCTTTACATATGTATTCACCCCTTTACATATGTATTCACCCCCTTTACATATGTATTCACACCCCCTTTACATATGTAATTCACCCCCTTTACATATGTATTACACCCCCTGTGCATATGTATTCACCCCTTTACATATGTATTCACCCCCTTTACATATGTATTCACCCCCCTGTGCATATGTATTCACCCCCTTTACAATATGTATTCAGCACCCCTTTACATATGTTTCACCACCCCTTTACATATGTATTCCACCCACTTTACATATGTATGCACCCCCTTTACATATGGATTCACACCCCTTTACCTATGTATTTCACCCCCTGTGCATATGTTATCACCCTCCTTGACATATGTATTCACACCCCTTTACATATGTATTCACCCCCTTACATATGTTGCACTTCACCCCCTTTACATATGTATTCATTCACCTCCTTTTACTATGTATTCACCCCCTTTACATATGTATTCACACCCCTCTTTACATATGTATTCACCCCCTTTACCTATGTATTCCACCCCCTTGACATATGTATTCACCCCCTGTGCATATGTATTTCACCCCCTACATATGTATTCACCCCCTTTACATATGTATTCACCCCCTGTGCATATGTATTCACCTCCTTTACATATGTATTCACCCCCTTTACATATGTATTCACCCCCTTTACATATGTATTCACCCCCTTTACATATGTATTCACCCCCTTTACATATGTATTCACCCCCTTTACATATGTATTCACCCCCTTTACATATGTATTCACCCCCTTTACATATGTATTCACCCCCTTTACATATGTATTCACCCCCTTTACATATATATTCACCCCCTTTACATATGTATTCACCCCCTTTACATATGTATTCACCCCCTTTACATATGTATTCACCCCCTTTACATATGTATTCACCCCCTTTACATATGTATTCACCCCCTTTACATATGTATTCACCCCCTTTACATATGTATTCACCCCTTTACATATGTATTCACCCCCTTTACATATGTATTCACCCCCTTACATATGTATTCACCCCCTTTACATATGTATTCACCCCCTTTACATATGTATTCACCCCCTTTACATATGTATTCACCCCCTTTACATATGTATTCACCCCCTTTACATATGTATTCACCCCCTTTACATATGTATTCACCCCCTTTACATATGTATTCACCCCCTTTACATATGTATTCACCCCCTGTGCATATGTATTCACCCCCTTTACATATGTATTCACCCCCTTTACATATGTATTCACCCCCTGTGCATATGTATTCACCCCCTTTACATATGTATTCACCCCCTTTACATATGTATTCACCCCCTTTACATATGTATTCACCCCCTTACATATGTATTCACCCCCTTTACATATGTATTCACCCCCTTTACATATGTATTCACCCCCTTTACATATGTATTCACCCCCTTTACATATGTATTCACCCCTTTACATATGTATTCACCCCCTTTACATATGTATTCACCCCCTTTACATATGTATTCACCCCCTTTACATATGTATTCACCCCCTTTACATATGTATTCACCCCCTTTACATATGTATTACCCCCTTTACATATGTATTGCACCCCCTTTTACATATGTATTCACCCCCTTTACATCCATGTATTCACCCCTTTACCATATGTATTCGACCCCCTTTACATATGTATTCACCCCCATTTACATATGTATTCACCCCCTACCTATGCTATTCACCCCTTTACATTATGTATTCAACCCCTTTACATATGTATTCACCCCTTTAAATATGTCTTCACCCCCTTTACATATGTATTCACCCCTTTACATATGTATTCACCCCCTTTTGCATCTGTATCACCCCTTTTACATATGTATCACCCCCTTTACATATGTATTCCACCCCCCTTTGCATATGTATTTCACCCCTTTGGCATATGTAATTAACCCCTTTACATATGTATTAACCCCCTTTACATATGTATCACCCCCTTTTACATATGTATTCACCCCCTTTACATATGTACTCACCCCACTTTAACATCTGTATTCACCCCCTTTACATATGTATTCACCCCCTTTACATATGTATTCACCCCCTTTACATATGTATTCACCCCCTTTGCTATGAAGCCCCTAAATAAGATCTGGTGCAACCAATTACCTTCAGAAGTCACATAATTAGTCAAATCAAGTCCACCTGTGTGCAATTGAAGTGTCACATGGCCTCAGTATATATACACCAGTTCCGAAAGGCTCCATAGTCTGCAACACCACCAAGCAAGAAGCATCACGAAGACCAAGGAGCTCTCCAAACAGGTCAGGGACAAAGTTATGGAGAAGTACAGATCAGGGTTGGGTTATAAAAAAATATCAGAAACTTTGAACATCCCACGGAGCTTCATTGAATCTATTATTAAAAAATGGAAAGAATGTGGCGCCACAACAAACCTGCCAAGAGAAGGCCGCCCACCAAAATTCATGGACCAGGCAAGGATGACATTAATCAGAAAGGTAACAATGAATTTGTGGTATGACTTAAAGATTGCTGTACACCCGCAGAACCCATCCAACTTGAAGGAGCTGGAGCAGTTTTGCCTTGAAGAATGGGAAAAATCCCAGTGGCTAGACGTGCCAAGTTTATAGAGACATACCCCAAGAGACTTTCAGCTGTAAATACTGCAAAAGGTGGCTCTACAAAGTATTGACTTTTGGGGGGTGAATAGTTACGCTCAAGTTTTCAGGTTTTTTCTTCTTATTTCTTGTTTGTTTCACAATAAAAAATATTGTGTATCTTCAAAGTGATTGACATGTTGTTAAAATCAAATGATACAAACCCCTTAAAATTAATTTTAATTCCAGGTTGTAATGCAACAAAATAGGAAAAAATACTTTCGCAAGCCACTGTAAAGCCCTTGGAATTGGATTAGATGGAGAGAGAAGGAGAAAGAGAGAGAGAGAGGATACATGAGAGAGAGAGAGAGGATACCTGAAAGAGAGAGAGAGAGAGAGAGAGAGAGAGGATACATGAAAGAGAGAGAGAGAGAGAGAGAGAGAGGATACATGAAAGAGAGAGAGAGAGAGAGAGAGAGGATACATGAAAGAGAGAGAGAGAGAGAGAGAGGATACATGAAAGAGAGAGAGAGAGAGAGGATAGACAAAGAACTATAGAGAGAGAGAGAGACGTGGGGAGAAAGTGGATGGATGAGAGAGAGAGAGCAGGAAGAGAGATATTATGTGAAGTTAAGAAGTAAACCGTAGACACCTACAGGTAGTATATACAACCTTGGGGAACGTGTGATATATGTCGTTGCGTTAACTAAATGTTACACAGCGTTGTGTGTGTAATGTGCTCCGCATGCAGGCAGTCCTTGGGGACAGTGGCAGCCTATGTTGTGTGTACAGGCAGTCCTTGGGGACTGTGGCAGCCTATGTTGTGTACAGGCAGTCCTTGGGGACTGTGGCAGCCTATGTTGTGTGTACAGGCAGTCCTTGGGGACTGTGGCAGCCTATGTTGTGTGTACAGGCAGTCCTTGGGGACTGTGGCAGCCTATGTTGTGTGTACAGGCAGTCCTTGGGGACTGTGGCAGCCTATGTTGTGTACAGGCAGTCCTTGGGGACTGTGGCAGCCTATGTTGTGTGTACAGGCAGTCCGTGGGGACTGTGGCAGCCTATGTTGTGTGTACAGGCAGTCCTTGGGGACTGTGGCAGCCTATGTTGTGTACAGGCAGTCCTTGGGGACTGTGGCAGCCTATGTTGTGTGTACAGGCAGTCCTTGGGGACTGTGGCAGCCTATGCTGTGTACAGGCAGTCCTTGGGGACTGTGGCAGCCTATGTTGTGTGTACAGGCAGTCCGTGGGGACTGTGGCAGCCTATGTTGTGTGTACAGGCAGTCCTTGGGGACTGTGGCAGCCTATGTTGTGTACAGGCAGTCCTTGGGGACTGTGGCAGCCTATGTTGTGTTTACAGGCAGT
>NC_034187.2:82706476-82751476 GCF_002021735.2 Oncorhynchus kisutch
CTGCTTCGCACTCTGAGACAAGCATTTTGTTTGCCCTTTATTTAACTTTGCAAGTCAGTTAAGAACAAATTCTTATTTTCAGTGACGGCCTAGGAACAGTGGGTTAACTGCCTTGTTCAGGGGAACAGTGGGTTAACTGCCTTGTTCAGGGGAACAGTGGGTTAACTGGCCTAGGAACAGTGGGTTAACTGGCCTAGGAACAGTGGGTTAACTGCCTTGTTCAGGGGAACAGTGGGTTAACTGGCCTAGGAACAGTGGGTTAACTGGCCTAGGAACAGTGGGTTAACTGCCTTGTTCAGGGGAACAGTGGGTTAACTGCCTTGTTCAGGGGAACAGTGGGTTAACTGGCCTAGGAACAGTGGGTTAACTGGCCTAGGAACAGTGGGTTAACTGCCTTGTTCAGGGGAACAGTGGGTTAACTGCCTTGTTCAGGGGAACAGTGGGTTAACTGCCTTGTTCAGGGGAACAGTGGGTTAACTGCCTTGTTCAGGGGAACAGTGGGTTAACTGCCTTGTTCAGGGGAACAGTGGGTTAACTGCCTTGTTCAGGGGAACAGTGGGTTAACTGCCTTGTTCAGGGGCAGAACGACAGATTTTTACCTTATCAGCTCGGGGATTCGATACTAGTCCAATGATCCAACCACCAGCCGCCCCACAACCATGGGGACTGCTCTTGATAAATAAATGACATATTTATTTTGACTGAATCTCCATTTGGGTATTGGTCTACAACTTCCAGCGCCGACAGAGATGGCCGCCTCGCTTCACGTTCCTAGGAAACTATGCAGTTTTTTGTTTTTTTACGTGTTATTTCTTACATTAGTACCCCAGGTCATCTTAGGTTTCATTACATACAGTCGAGAGGAACTACTGAATATAAGATCAGTGTCAACTCACCATCAGTACGACCAAGAATATGTTTTCCGCGACGCGGATCCTGTGTTCTGCCTTACAAACAGGACAACGGAGTGGATCCCATGCAGCGACCCAAAAAAACGACTCAGAAAAAGAGGGAAACGAGGCGGTCTTCTGGTCAGAGTCCGGAGACGGGCACACCGTGCACCACTCCCTAGCATTCTTCTTGCCAATGTCCAGTCTCTTGACAACAAGGTTGATGAAATCCGAGCAAGGGTAGCATTCCAGAGGGACACCAGAGACTGTAACGTTCTTTGCTTCACGGAAACATGGCTCACTGGAGAGACGCTATCCGAGGCGATGCAGCCAACGGGTGTCTCCACGCATCGCGCCGACAGAAACAAACATCTTTCTGGTAAGAAGAGGGGCGGGGGCGTATGCCTTATGGCTAACGAGACATGGTGTGATGAAAGAAACATACAGGAACTCAAATCCTTCTGTTCACCTGATTTAGAATTCCTCACAATCAAATGTAGACCGCATTATCTACCAAGAGAATTCTCTTCGATTATAATCACAGCCGCATATATCCCCCCCCAAGCAGACACATCGATGGCTCTGAACAAACTTTATTTAACTCTTTGCAAACTGGAAACCATTTATCCGGAGGCTGCATTCATTGTAGCTGGGGATTTTAACAAGGCTAATCTGAAAACAAGACTCCCTAAATTTTATCAGCATATCGATTGCGCAACCAGGGGTGGAAAGATCTTGGATCATTGTTACTCTAACTTCCGCGATGCATATAAGGCCCTGCCCCGCCCCCCTTTCGGAAAAGCTGACCACGACTCCATTTTGTTGATCCCTGCCTACAGACAGAAACTAAAACAAGAGGCTCCCACGCTGAGGTCTGTCCAACACTGGTCCGACCAAGCTGACTCCACACTCCAAGACTGCTTCCATCACGTGGACTGGGATATGTTTCGTATTGCGTCAGATAACAATATTGACGAATACGCTGATTCGGTGTGCGAGTTCATTAGAACGTGCATTGAAGATGTCGTTCCCATAGCAACGATTAAAACATTCCCTAACCAGAAACCGTGGATTGATGGCAGCATTTGCGTGAAACTGAAAGCGTGAACCACTGCTTTTAATCAGGGCAAGGTGTCTGGTAACATGACCGAATACAAACAGTGCAGTTATAGTGAAGACATCACAACTATGAAATAACACACATGGAATCAGTTAAGAACAAATTGTTATATAGCAGGACAGGGTACTCCCTCTTCCCCATCGGGGAATTGAACCCAGATCTCCCGCGTGTCTGCATTGTCTAGTACAGCCACTATTGAAGGCTATCAAATGTTTCTCAAAGATGCCCTCTGGTGGTCAAACTAGCACTAACTAGCATTCATCTCTCTGGGATATGTGGGATGCTAGCGTCCCACCTTTCCAATAGCCAGGAAAAATGCAGAGCGCCAAATTCAAATAAATGACTATAAAAATCAAACTTCCATTAAATCACATGCAAGATACCAAATTAAAGCTACACTTGTGGTGAATCCAGACATCATGTCAGATTTCAGGCCTTTCGGCAAAAGCAAACGATGCTATTATCTGAGGATAGCACCTCCGTAAACAAAGGGAGAAAAGCATATTTCAACTCTGCAGGCGCGACACAAAACGCAGAAATAAAAATATAATTCATGCCTTACCTTTGACAAGCTTCTTTTGTTGGCACTCCAATATGTCCCATAAACATCACAAATGGTCCTTTTGTTCGATTAATTCCGTCGATATATATCCAAAATGTCCATTTATTTGGCTCATTTGATCCAGATAAACACCGGTTCCAACTGGCGCAATGTCACTACAAAATATCTAATTATCTCAAGTTAACGGTAAACTTTGTCAAAACATTTCAAACTACTTTTGTAATATAACTTTAGATATTTTTTTATGTAAATAATCAATAAAATTGAAGACGGGATGATCTGTGTTCAATACAGGAGGAAAACAAACTGTAGCTAGCTTTCTGGTCACACTCCTCTATCTAACAGTACACTTCAAGTGACCCTCGTTCAAGATCGCCGTACTTCATCATTACACAAAGGAAAAACCTCAACCAATTTCTAAAGACTGGTGACATCCAGTGGAAGCGATAGGAACTGCAAGAAGGTCCCGTAGAAATCTGGATTCCCAATGAAAATCACATTGAAAAGAGAGTGACCTCAAAAAACAATCTGAATGGTTTGTCCTCGGGGTTTCGCCTGCTAAATAAGTTCTGTTATACTCACCGACATGGTTCAAACAGTTTTAGAAACTTCAGAGTGTTGTCTATCCAAATCTACTAATAATATGCATATCTTATCTTCTGGGGATGAGTAGCAGACAATTGAATTTGGGCATGCATTTCATCCGGACTTGAAAATACTGCCCCGTCACCAAGAAGTTAACCTCATGCAGTTTCAGCAGGACATTGAAGGGATCTCAGAGAGAGAGAGTCTGGGACAGTAGTGGTGCAATCTGGGACAGTAGTGGTGTAGGGTATCCTCATGCAGTTTCAGCAGGACATTTAAGGGATCTCAGAGAGAGAGAGTCTGGAACAGTAATGGTGTAGGGTATTCTCATGCAGTTTCAGCAGGACATTTAAGGGATCTCAGAGAGAGAGAGTCTGGGACAGTAGTGGTACAGGGTTCCTCATGCAGTTTCAGCAGGACATTTAAGGGATCTCAGAGAGAGAGAGTCTGGGACAGTAGTGGTACAGGGTTCCTCATGCAGTTTCAGCAGGACATTGAAAGGATCTCAGAGAGAGCACAGCAGATAAAGCTCTCTGTGACGACTCACCCATCCTGAGTGAGTCTGATCACATCTCTTCAAACTGTCCTGCAGACGAGGATCGTCACCCCCCGTCACCCCAGGACTGAACGCAAACAGGTCCCACAACTGCACCCCTCCTCCATCATTGAGAGGGATAAATTCACAGAAATTGAGAGAAACACGGTGGGGCTCAGAGAGCTAGTTCCCACAATACAGACAGAACAAACCCACAAAACAGACCAGCACAACCCCCCCCCCCCCAACAAGACCCAGAGGGATGGACGGCTGTCTGAGAGAGCTGGCTGCTCTACAGACTGAGGTGAGAGAAATTAACTGCCCGAATTACCGAACTGCCTCTAATCAAAACGGCCTAAACCAAGCCGTCAGAAAACACAGAAAAGCTAACTTTTTTCAATGTGTCAATCACTCTGGAGTCATCTGGGACCCACGAGCTACACCCAAGGGACCACTAGGGGGAACATTCGTAGTGTCATTCCAAAAAGTGATTAAATTCAACATCTACTCAGACTCCAACCTTGACTTCCTCTGCCTCTCAGAGACACAGCTCCATAAAAACTCTCCTTATGCTGCTGTGATTGTGATTGGCTACAATGTCTTCAGGAGAGACGGGATTGGAGGAAGAGGAGGGGGTGTGATTATTTACATGATTTATCCGATGTAAACAAATTGAGTGGTCATGTGATAATGAACTAGAATGTATTGGCCTGAACGTTACACTGTCTCCCCAAATGTCTTTTACCCTTATTGGACTGTATAGACCACCTTCCACCAAAAGTGTGTTTTTTGATCAATTTAATAACATGCTTAGGGAATGTGATTTTGGGAAAGAGGTCATCTTAATGGAAGATTTTAACATTAATTATGAAGACAAATCTTGTAGGAAAACCCTCAAACGTATCACTAATACCTTTGACCTTACACAGCTAGTTAAAGGGCCAACCAGGGTGACTTGTCACTCTAAAACACAGATTGATTTGGTGTTCAGTAATAAACCAGAGAGAGTGACTAAATCATTCAATATGGTTACTGGGCTATCTGATCATAATCTGACACTTATAGCCAGAAAGCTGTCTAAGAGCAGGTTTAATCTCTCTACTGTTAGAAAGCCGGATCAACTAAGTATACCTAAGAGTGAATTAAGCTATTTTGAAAACTAATTAAGGTAATTAACTGGAATGGTCTCTTGTCCTATACAGACGTGGAAGCTGATACTCAGGTGTTTCTATCCACAATCCAGACAACAATAAATGGTTTCCTAAAGAAAATTAAATCCAAACCTGGCCAAGAGAGCACTCTTCCTTGGCTAAATGGAGAAATCTGGAAATTGATGAAAGAACGGGATTATGCACTAAAAATAGCCCTAAGATCTAAATTAGAGCATGACAGACGTAAGTTTACCCTGTTGAGAAATAAGGTGATGAAAGGAATCAGACAGGCCAAGGCAAACTGTTTTATGAACATAACTGGTGAAGCAAAGGGAAATTCTAAACTGATCTGGGAGAATCTAAAAAAGTTAACAGGGAAAGACAATAGAAACACTGCAAAAAGACTAGAAATCATGGTGAATAACAATCTAACACAGGATGCAGTCGAAATAGCAATAGCCTTCAATTCCTACTTTATTGACTCTGTCAGGGTACTGACACAGAACCCCTCCACTGGTTTCTTGGACTCAGTGCTAGTGAATGACGCTTAACCGGTCTACATCATAAAGGAGGTTTCTGAGTCCAAGGTGAACAAGGTGATTAGCTCACTAAAGAACTCTAAAGCCAAAGATGTGTTTGGGCTGGACTCTACCTTTCTTAAAAACTACAAAGAGTCACTCATTGGCCCCATTACTAAGGTCACCAACACATCTATTGGTCTCGGATGTTTCCAAGGGTATGGAAGTCGGTAATAACGGCCATCTTTAAATCAGGCGACCCTGCTGATGTGAATAACAACAGGCCCATTAGTATACTACCTGTGGTGTCAAAGGTTGTTGAAAAGTGTGTAGCAGAACAACTGATTGCCCACCTCAACAACAGCCCCTTCGCATTACACTCCATGCAGTTTGGCTTCAGAGCGAAACACTCCACAGAAACGGCCAACTGCTTTCTTCTGGAAAATGTGAAGTCCAAGATGGACAAAGGGGGCGTTGTTGGGGCTATGTTTCTGGACCTAAGGAAGGCGTTTGATACGGTTAACCATGAGATTCTCATCACAAAATTGTCCAAGTTCAACTTTTCCCCTGATGCCTTGAGATGGATGAAATCATACCTTGAAGGCAGAACTCAGTGTGTCAGAGTGAGCAATGAGCTGTCGCTCACTCTTAGCTATGATGTGGGCGTGCCCCAAGGGTCAATACTGGGGCCTCTCCTGTTCAGCCTGTACATTAATGATCTGCCTTCTGTCTGTACTGGGTCTGAAGTTCAAATGTATGCAGATGATACAGTGATATACAGTGCCTTGCGAAAGTATTCGGCCCCCTTGAACTTTGCGACCTTTTGCCACATTTCAGGCTTCAAACATAAAGATATAAAACTGTATTTTTTTGTGAAGAATCAACAACAAGTGGGACACAATCATGAAGTGGAACGACATTTATTGGATATTTCAAACTTTTTTAACAAATCAAAAACTGAAAAATTGGGCGTGCAAAATTATTCAGCCCCCTTAAGTTAATACTTTGTAGCGCCACCTTTTGCTGCGATTACAGCTGTAAGTCGCTTGGGGTATGTCTCTATCAGTTTTGCACATCGAGAGACTGACATTTTTTCCCATTCCTCCTTGCAAAACAGCTCGAGCTCAGTGAGGTTGGATGGAGAGCATTTGTGAACAGCAGTTTTCAGTTCTTTCCACAGATTCTCGATTGGATTCAGGTCTGGACTTTGACTTGGCCATTCTAACACCTGGATATGTTTATTTTTGAACCATTCCATTGTAGATTTTGCTTTATGTTTTGGATCATTGTCTTGTTGGAAGACAAATCTCCGTCCCAGTCTCAGGTCTTTTGCAGACTCCATCAGGTTTTCTTCCAGAATGGTCCTGTATTTGGCTCCATCCATCTTCCCATCAATTTTAACCATCTTCCCTGTCCCTGCTGAAGAAAAGCAGGCCCAAAGCAGGCCCAAACCACTGAGCCAGATGTCTATGCACTGTATGTGCATGCAAAGAGCAAACAACAAGTTGCACAAGAACTCACTACTGTAATGGTCCAAGTTACAAAGTGGCTCAGTGTCTCGTGTTTGCATCTCGTGATTGCATGTTCTTCACAAAGAGGGCAACAGATGAGCCAGATGTCTATGTGTCAGGGGAGAAGCTCCAAGGTGGTATCTGATTTTAAGTACCTTGGCATCATACTAGATTCCAACCTCTCTTTTAAAAAGCATGTGAAAAAGGTCATTCAAATAACCAAATTCAACCTAGCTAATTTCCGATTTCTACGAAATTGTTTGACTACAGAGGTAGCAAAACTGTACTTCAAATCTATGATACTCCCCCCCTTAACATACTGCTTGACTAGTTGGGCCCAAGCTTGCTGTACAACATTAAGACTGATTCAGTCTGTCTACAAACAGGCTCTCAAAGTGCTTGATAGGAAGCCCAATAGCCATCATCACTGTTACATCCTCAGAAAGCATGAGCCCCTGAGTTGGGAAAATCTTGTGCAATACACTGACGCATGTCTTGTATTCAAGATCCTCAATGGCCTGGCTCCCCCTCCACTCAGTATTTTTGTTAAACAGAAAACCCAAACATATGTCAGCAGATCCACAAGGTCTGCCATGAGAGGTGACTGTATAGTTCCCCTAAGGAAAAGCACCTTTAGTAAATCTGCATTCTCTGTGAGAGCTTCCCATGTCTGGAATACACTGCCATCAGACACACATAACTGCACCACATATCACACTTTCACAAAATGCTTGAAGACATGGCTAAAGGTCAATCAGATTTGTGAACAAGGTCCCTAGCTGTGTGTTGCCGCTTTCCATGTTGTCTGTTGTCTGTAGCTTGTGAGGTGTGGAAACACTTTGTTGCTTTTATGAATTTTGTCTTGCTGCTATTTGTTCTATGTTGCTATGTGTGTATGCTATGTCTTGCTTGTCCTATTGTCTATATTGTAATTGTTTTTAATAACCTGCCCAGGGACTGCGGTTGAAAATTAGCCGGCTGGCTAAAACCTGCACTTTTACTGAAACGTTAATTAATGTGCACTGTCCCTGTAAAAATAAATTAAACTCAACTCAACAAATGGCAATGAATGAAGAGGTGTGAAAGCTAAGGTGTGACGGAGAGCAGGACACTCCCCGAGAGAAGCCAGCAGAACAGGTCACTTCAGATCCGGACCACAACCAACACAAATGACCTGAGGGCCCAGCAGGAAAGGGTGGCCACAGCACCCAAGGGAGTGATTAAAAAAGCTTCTTACTCTTTCCCCAACTCACATGTGGTTATCTACACCCTGCTACCATGAGAATACTATCACCTTTCCACCATTCAGTGGGTGAATGAAAGAATTTCGTAAGATCGTGCCTCAAAACCTAATGTCTACCTGGACCACCACTCCACCCTGGACTTGAATAGCCTTTACGACCAGCTCCACCTCTAAAAGGCAGCAATCCCAACTTTTGCCAGGACCCTGAAGGACGTCACCTTCAACCGTAGCCCCAGAACCTCACACAGGAGCAACAGAGCAACGGACACCTCGTCCAGACCAGCAAGACACCCTCCCAGACCTGCAAGACCCTGTCCTGAAGGACCTGCACCAATAGAACCCAGGCCAAGAGGACCTACACCCAGACCACAGCATCACCAGCCACATACTGTACCAACCAGCTAAGACCACCTCAAGCAAACCCTGGCCACACTCTATATAGGCCCCCCCAAAATTAGACCTATGCCCATTTTGCCCACCCCATGCCCCCTGCCCTTGCGGCAAGGACATCAACATGACAGCAGGACATATGCCAAGGCCATGAGCAGAGAAACAGCCCAACCCCCACTATTCCACCCTCCCAAGCCCCATCCATGAACCTGAGATCTTAAGGTGACAGAGATGGTCGCCTCGCTTCAAGTCCTTAGGAAACTCTGCAGTTATTTGTTTTCCATGTATTATCTTATGTAGTATTTCTGACATTGTTAGCCCAGGAAATCTCAAGTGTTATTGCATACAGCTGTGAAGAACTATTGGATATAAAAGTGATGACTTCTTACCAACATTACGACCAGGAATACGTCTTTCCCGAAGTGGATCCTTTGTTCGGACCTCCAACCGGGACATGGGATCTTATCACAGATGCTGACCCAAAACAACACGGTCGCTGCAGGACAGGCAGACGGAGCGGCCTTCTGGTCATACTCAGAAGGCGAGCACACCATCCACCACTCCAGAGCATATTACTCGCCAATGTCCAATCTCTAGACAACAAGGTGGATGAAATTAGGGCACGAGTTGCCTTCCAGAGAGACATCAGAGATTGTAACATTCTCTGTTTCACAGAAACATGGCATACTCGGGATATGTTGTCAGAGTCGGTAGAGCCACCCAGTTTCTTCATGCATCGCACCGACAGAAACAAACATCTCTCTGGTAAAAAGAAAGGCGGTGGTGTATGCTTTATGATTAATGACTCATGGTGTAATCACAACAACATACAGGAACTTAAGTCCTTTTGATCACCTGACCTAGAATTCCTTACAATCAAATGCAGACCGCATTATCTCCCAAGAGAATTATCTTCGATTACAGTCACAGCCATGTACAGTACATGATAAGGCCCAAACGCCTTCTCATCCCTATTCAAAGCATGTTGAATAAAAATGTCTTTATCCTGGGCCAAGTACTCCAACCATTGAATGGACCCAATAGAGTATGACTTGAATTGGCGCCGGTTGTTGTCAGGCGAGGGGATAGCTACAGATGCTGTAGGTAGAAAGTGTGTACTATAGGTTTTCATGCATGCCGACGCAATAGTTGTACAACTCCAGGGGTCAATGCCTGCATCTTTGATTACCTCTTCTCTGAATCTGAGGCATCCTTCACGAAGTATAATTACATCGTTGTCACAGTATGAATCCATCTCTTTGTGGAAATCAAAAGTGATGTGACATACTGTCTCGTACCATGTCATGAATCTCTCTCGCTCTTTGGGAGACATCTGATCACACCCGTACATTTCTGGGCTGGGATAAGCTCCAATATAATGTAGATTCTCCTCAGATGTGAAGAAATGGGGAAACCAGCCTTTCACAGAGTTTTCAAAACACAAGGCCTCTGGCATTTGAGCCAATCTCATGGGTAAGAAGCTTAAACTGTCAATGTATCTCTGGTTGAAGGCGGGGTCTACAAAACACAACATTTTACTACCTTGAGCTATGACACTGGGTGCAATGCCTTGCTGTATCAAGGGGTTCAAAAGAAGATAGGAGTCATAGGCTCTAGAATTGTGCGCTATAAACGTGAAGTTTCTGTACTGGGGTTTTCTAAAGTATTTTAGAAAGAGGAGTGCACAATTGGGCCCCTCTGCTGACCACTTATCACCCTTGAAAGTCATGGTAGATACAAAAATAGGCAAATGAACCCCCGATTGCTGATTAGTCTCAAAATCATAGAACACATACTTCTCTGAATGTTCATCTTCATCTTCTTCAGGGCTGAATATAACACTCGTGTGGCACTTCTTGAACCACTTCAGCATCTCTGCTTTTCAAAGGCCCTTTACAGATTGGACAATGTATGATTCCACACACATGCGGTTCAGGGCTATCTATTTTAAGGTTGTAATTGCACTGCCTTTTTGGGCATTTCTTGTTAGTCACAACTGCTTACAGATTTACAGGCCTTGGGGTGCCATGTTTGAATTTTGTGTTTTTCGTAACAGTAGGCCGAACGACATGTACGGTGACAATCTGCACAGGGTGTCAGGTTTAAGGGCTGCATCAGACAATTCTCATCCAGACATACTGAACGGTTATAATGTTGCAATCATCCGGGTTCAGTTTATTGGGGATGTCCTGTGAGCAGAAATCCTCTGCGTGCTCTCATTGTGTATGGTCTTCTGTGCCGTTATACACCGGGGCTGAAAGAAAATCATATATACACAATAGGCTATTAAACATAAAATATATTAGGTTAAAAATGTCCAATACATTTCAGATATAATAGTATATATTAACAATACATAATTAAATTACCTCAGCTTTTTTGAAGCGGGCTGTTCTGACAAATTGCGGAAACTGTGGGCTCTAGACTTTTTTCACCAGACATTCCAGATTCTGCCGGGCATGTCTCGTTGCAGTCTGAAAAAACATTATATGTCATTGTTTTAACATATTCAATCATAAAAATGTCTAAATAATAATAAAATATGTATAACTAATAACATATATATATATAATGGCTTCAGACCGTGTCCATGTAGCAGCGTTTCATGAAGCAGTAAGCTTCCTGCCCAGTAACACTTCTTCTTCTCGGGTGATTCTGCACACTGGAGCCTGATTTGTGCGTTGGTTCTTTGGGTCTCGCATATGGTGCGAGTGGGTGGAGGTTCCAGGGGGAGTTGATGGGACGGTTATAGCCTCGGTTCTTGGTTTGTTTGAGAAAACGTTTGTACAGAACGGGAGAATAGCGGTTCTGCCGTAGTCATTCAGAGTCCATAATGCAGCCGGGATCCTTCTTTGCGGACTGTCAGCTGTAAACACAAAAATAGCTGTTAATATAGGGTGCACACTTTTTGTTTTTATTGTATAAATATTCTTATGGATTTCATTATTGGACTTACGTGGACAATAGTGTGATGGTGACTGGCTGCATTTTGCTCTGCTGAACCCCCTTCTAACGCTGTCGGTTCCCAATCAATTATTCTTGGTAGCAGCTGGGTAAAGGATGGATATCCTACAAACGTTAGATAATATTAACATATATTTATACGATATATATACATTTAAAATTATAAGAATACGTGCATTTGACATATTACCTAAAAAATCGTTGTCCCCAATTTTTAAAAAACATATAACTCCTGTTTAATATTAGAACTATATCAAATTGTAATATCCTAACAATTCCCTGAAAACACCTAACGCCTCCACATCTAATAAATTATTTTCACTAACCCACCTTCAGAAAGTTCCATTAGGATGGATTCACAGATGATCTTTTAGCTGTTCTGGGCTGATAATTTTTCTGGGCTGTTGGCCTTGTGTCTGGAGTTGCGCTTTTGCCCTTCGTACAGAATGGATAGTATATGTTTCACTGGCCTCGCTCCGCCGTCTCTAACGAGAGATAGTCTGTAATGAGTTTACAGAGTGACCTGGGGTGGAGGGACCGTTAGTATATGCGCTGTTTTAAACAGTAGGAGCTTGTCTAGACAAGATACATTCTGTCTGGGTTGTTTGACTTTTTAGCCCCCCACGTCCTCTGGGGTGAGATAAATACGTATTACGTAATACGTAAAGGCATGTGTGGTAATGAATCAAAAGTGCCTAATTGAAGAGACGCACAATCCTAAAACAGCCTCACACACCTTTTTGGTTTCAAACGCCCCATGCAGAAACACACACCTAAAACAGCCTCACACACCTTTTTGGTTTCAAACGCCCCATGCAGAAACACACACCTAAAACAGCCTCACACACCTTTTTGGTTTCAAACGCCCCATGCAGAAACACACACCTAAAACAGCCTCACACACCTTTTTGGTTTCAAACGCCCCATGCAGAAACACACACCTAAAACAGCCTCACACACCTTTTTGGTTTCAAATGCCCCATGCAGAAACACACACCTAAAACAGCCTCACACACCTTTTTGGTTTCAAACGCCCCATGCAGAAACACACACCTCCACCCCCTTTTGTTTTGAAACATACACACATACATGTCACGCACACGTCTTTTCCAAAAGCCTTTTACTCCGGGACAGGCATGTTGATAGAGCGAAAAGACAGAGGTTAAAGGTTAAAGGTTAAAGGTGAGATACCGCTTTAAAACCATTTATTTCATTCATAATATTTAGACCTTTTTAAAACATTTTATAATTAATCCAAAACATGTTTACTGCGCAGTATCTAAAGCATGTTTACTGCGTAGTATCTAAAGCATGTTTACTGCGCAGTATCTAAAGCATGTTTACTGCGCAGTATCTAAAGCATGTTTACTGCGTAGTATCTAAAGCATGTTTACTGCGTAGTATCTAAAGCATGTTTACTGCGCAGTATCTAAAGCATGTTTACTGCGCAGTATCTAAAGCATGTTTACTGCGTAGTATCTAAAGCATGTTTACTGAGTAGTATCTAAAGCATGTTTACTGCGTAGTATCTAAAGCATGTTTACTGCGTAGTATCTAAAGCATGTTTACTGCGCAGTATCTAAAGCATGTTTACTGCGCAGTATCTAAAGCATGTTTACTGCGTAGTATCTAAAGCATGTTTACTGCGTAGTATCTAAAGCATGTTTACTGCGCAGTATCTAAAGCATGTTTACTGCGCAGTATCTAAAGCATGTTTACTGCGCAGTATCTAAAGCATGTTTACTGCGCAGTATCTAAAGCATGTTTACTGCGTAGTATCTAAAGCATGTTTACTGCGCAGTATCTAAAACATGTTTACTGCGTAGTATCTAAAGCATGTTTACTGCGCAGTATCTAAAGCATGTTTACTGCGTAGTATCTAAAGCATGTTTACTGCGTAGTATCTAAAACATGTTTACTGCGCAGTATCTAAAACATGTTTACTGCGCAGTATCTAAAACATGTTTACTGCGCAGTATCTAAAACATGTTTACTGCGCAGTATCTAAAACATGTTTACTGCGCAGTATCTAAAACATGTTTACTGCGCAGTATCTAAAACATGTTTACTGCGCAGTATCTAAAACATGTTTACTGCGCAGTATCTAAAACATGTTTACTGCGCAGTATCTAAAACATGTTTACTGCGCAGTATCTAAAACATGTTTACTGCGCAGTATCTAAAACATGTTTACTGCGCAGTATCTAAAACATGCACGTATGTTTTATGTATAAACATTGTTGTACCAACAGGTCAGCCACCGTTACCTGGCACAGTACTACACTTTTCAATAACCTTTAAATGTCTGTTATAGGAAAGACTGTTTTCGTATATAAAATAAGACATTGTTTTTTTTAAGACATTGCATTTCACCGCGACAGACCGGGGTGAGAAAAGAGAGATTCAATTTGTTGAAGGTGAGATATAGCATTAATACCCTTTTATTTAATTCTAAATCTTTAGTACCTTTTAAAACCTTTTAAAACATGCTATAATTATTTAAACATTTGCATTTGGCCTGGCCTGGTTTAGTTTAGTTTAGTTTAGTTTAGCCCCGACATCCATCCGTCTCAAGACAGACTCTCTTGGCTCCATCAGTTGTCACTCCATGGATCGATCAAACATCTTGCATGTAGACCCCGGGTCACTGTCTTAAGGATAGAAGTGGCCAGCAACGTAATTGTTCACAATTTTGGAAAAGACTGTCCAGGTTATTCATCAGGGTTATGAATATAGGTTAATTAATCCATTTAAAGCTAAATACTGGCGTAAAAAAGTTTACATCCTTGCAGGCTTTGGAAAAAAATGTGAACTGACAGATTTGGTCGTATTTGTACTATCAAATTGTTCACATGCTAAAATTGTGACTTTTGAGTCGAGGCTATATGCCAATGAAGAGATCCTTATGGCTTTCAAATCACTGCGCCCACACACAACCTCTTCCAAAGCATAGCCTGGCAGGGTTGTACCACTCAGGGCCGATTCAATTTGACAGAGCACTAGCTGTATCTTAAGCCATTCTCTCATCTCTCAGGAGACAAACTCCTGGGTTTTGCATGATGAAGGGGGTTGGGACCGCTGTCTGTGAAAATCTTCACAGTTGAATCCTCAGGTTGGAATATGTAAGTCATCACTCGTATCCAAAACTCATTTAAAACATACAAAATGTCCTCGGTGCTTTTATCATCGTGACAAGAGATGCATAGCACCCTGGGAATTGGCCTAGGAGACATCATTTTATGTTTAATGTTCTGAGTTTATTTTTTAACATCTTGTTTAGTGTTCTGGGACCGCATGTGTTGTTCTGGGTCTTATTTATAATGTCATCAACACAATCCCCCCCGGACATTCCATTGCTTCATAGAGGGCAATAAAATAGGGGGTTTGGGGCCATCCTCTTTGAAATGTTCAAACACATCCCATCCAGTTCAACCAGGTCCCTACACATCAATCATCATGACAACTTCAAAGGACAACTTCAAAGGAATGGATGCAATATAGACATAAATTAACACACACTCTAACACCTGACAACAAGAAGAGGATGCCCTTATATGGGCATAACCATGTGACACCTTCCCTCAAGGATGTCCTGACTGGATGCCCATATTTGGGCATGCACACGTCATCCAGCCATAGGGTCATAAATCAAACGTTTGACGTGCACCGTCTACTTTATTCTCTCTGCTGGGTATGTACACAGTCAATGGTAGGCTTCGAGGCGCTAGGTACACCTATAGCTCATCTCTTGGCTGTAGTACTGTAGACTACTTTGTCACTGACCTGAACCCAGAGTCTCTCAGAGCGTACACAGTCAGTCCACTGACACCCCCATCAGATCACAGCAAAATCACACTCTACTTGAAAGGAGCTTTGCTCAATCATTAGTCATCAAAACCAAAGGAACTGAATAATATTAAGAAATTCTGTAGATGTAAGGAAAGTACTGCCAGTGCTGACAACACTATGAATCAAATCAATTTTTATTTGTCACATACCCATGGTTAGCAGATGTTAATGCGAGTGTAGCGAAATGCTTGTGCTTCTAGTTCCGACAATGCAGTAATAACCAACAAGTAATCTAACTAACAATTCCAAAAAAAACTACTGTCTTATACACAGTGTAAGGGGATAAAGTGGTCTGATCACCGACAACAACGAGACAGGGAGGAGGTCAGAGAACTGGCAGTGTGGCGCCAGGACAACAACCTCTCCCTCAATGTGAGCAAGACAAAGGAGCTGATCGTGGAATACAGGAAAAGGCGGGCAGAACAGGCCTCCATTCTCATCAACAGGGCTGTAGTGGAGCGGGTCGAGAGTTTCAAGTTCCTTGGTGTCCACATCACCAACAAACTATCATGGTCCAAACACACCAAGACAGTTGTGAAGAGGGCACAACAAAACCTTTTCCCCCTCAGGAGACTGAAAAGATTTGGCATGGGCCCCCAGATCCTTAAAAGGTTCTACAGCTGCACCATCGAGAGCATCCTGACCGGTTGCATCACCACCTGGTATGGCAACTGCTCGGCATTAGAACGCAAGGCCCTACAGACGGTACATCACCTCACCGGGGACAAGCTCCACCACCCAGGACCTCCTAAACCAGGCAGTGTCAGAGGAAGTCATAGACTGTAATAGTCATAGCCTGTATTAGTCATAGACTGTAATAGTCATAGACTGTTCTCTCTGCTATCACACTGCAAGCGGTTCCGGAGCACCAAGTCTAGATCCAAGAGGGTTCTAAACAGCTTCAAACCCCAAGCCATAAGACTCCTGAACATCTAATAAACATAATTATCTCAATTACCTCGACACCGGTGCGCCTGCACATTGACACATTGACTCTGAACCGGCACCCCATGTATATAGCCTCCACATTGACTCTGTACCGGTACCCCCTGTATATAGCCTCCACATTGACTCTGTACCTGTACCCCCTGTATATAGCCTCCACATTGACTCTGTACCGGTACCCCCTGTATATAGCCTCCACATTGACTCTGTACTGGTAACCCCTGTATATAGCCTCCACATTGACTCTGTACCGGTACCCCCTGTATATAGCCTCCACATTGACTCTGTACCGTAACACCCTGTATATAGCCTCAACATTGACTCTGTACCTGTACCCCCTGTATATAGCCTCCACATTGACTCTATACCGGTACCCCCTGTATATAGCCTCCACATTGACTCTGTACTGGTAACCCCTGTATATAGCCTCCACATTGACTCGGTACCGGTACCCCCTGTATATAGCCTCCACATTGACTCTGTACCGGTACCCCCTGTATATAGCCTCCGCATTGACTCTGTACCGGTACCCCCTGTATATAGCCTCCACACTGACTCTGTACCGTAACACCCTGTATATAGCCTCCACATTGACTCTGTACCAGTACACCCTGTATATAGCCTCCACACTGACTCTGTACCGTAACACCCTGTATATAGCCTCCACATTGACTCTGTACCAGTACACCCTGTATATAGCCTCCACATTGACTCTGTACCGTAACACCCTGTATATAGCCTCCACATTGACTCTGTACCGGTACCCCCTGTATATAGCCTCCACATTGACTCTGCACCAGTACCCCCTGTATATAGCCTCCACATTGACTCTGTACCGTAACACCCTGTATATAGCCTCCACATTGACTCTGTACCAGTACCCCCTGTATATAGCCTCCACATTGACTCTGTACCGTAACACCCTGTATATAGCCTCCACATTGACTCTGTACCGTAACACCCTGTATATAGCCTCCACATTGACTCTGTACCGTAACACCCTGTATATAGCCTCCACATTGACTCTGTACCGTAACACCCTGTATATAGCCTCCACATTGACTCTGTACCGTAACACCCTGTATATAGCCTCCACACTGACTCTGTACCGGTACCCCCTGTATATAGCCTCCACATTGACTCTGTACCGTAACACCCTGTATATAGCCTCCACATTGACTCTGTACCGGTACCCCCTGTATATAGCCTCCACATTGACTCTGTACCTGTACCCCCTGTATATAGCCTCCACATTGACTCTGTACCGTAACACCCTGTATATAGCCTCCACATTGATTCTGTACCGGTACCCCCTGTATATAGCCTCCACATTGACTCTGTACCGTAACACCCTGCATATAGCCTCCACATTGACTCTGTACCGTAATACCCTGTATATAGCCTCCACATTGACTCTGTACCGTAACACCCTGTATATAGCCTCCACATTGACTCTGTACCAGGAATCCCATGTATATAGCCTCCACATTGACTCTGTACCAGTATCCCCTGTATATAGCCTCCACATTGACTCTGTACCAGTACCCCCTGTATATAGCCTCCACATTGACTCTGTACCAGTACCCCCTGTATATAGCCTCCACATTGACTCTGTACTGGTACCCCCTGTATATAGCCTCCACATTGACTCTGTACCAGTACCCCCCTGTATATAGCCTCCACATTGACTCTTTACCTGAACCCCCTGTATATAGCCTCCACATTGACTCTGTACCGTAACACCCTGTATATAGCCTCCACATTGACTCTGTACCAGTACCCCCTGTATATAGCCTCCACATTGACTCTGTACCGCTACCCCCTGTATATAGCCTCCACATTGACTCTGTACCGGTACCCCCTGTATATAGCCTCCACATTGACTCTCTACCGGTACCCCCTGTATATAGCCTCCACATTGACTCTGTACCGGTACCCCCTGTATATAGCCTCCACATTGACTCTGTACCGGTACCCCCTGTATATAGCCTCCACATTGACTCTGTACCGGAACCCCCCTGTATATAGCCTCCACATTGACTCTGTACCAGTACCCCCTGTATATAGCCTCCACATTGACTCTGTACCAGTACCCCCTGTATATAGCCTCCACATTGACTCTGTACCATAACCCCCTGTATATAGCCTCCACATGGACTCTGTACCGGTACCCCCTGTATATAGCCTCCACATGGACTCTGTACCTGAACCCCCTGTATATAGCCTCCACATTGACTCTGTACCTGAACCCCCTGTATATAGCCTCCACATTGACTCTGTACCTGAACCCCCTGTATATAGCCTCCACATTGACTCTGTACCAGTACACCCTGTATATAGCCTCCACACTGACTCTGTACCGTAACACCCTGTATATAGCCTCCACATTGACTCTGTACCAGTACACCCTGTATATAGCCTCCACATTGACTCTGTACCGTAACACCCTGTATATAGCCTCCACATTGACTCTGTACCGGTACCCCCCTGTATATAGCCTCCACATTGACTCTGCACCAGTACCCCCTGTATATAGCCTCCACATTGACTCTGTACCGTAACACCCTGTATATAGCCTCCACATTGACTCTGTACCAGTACCCCCCTGTATATAGCCTCCACATTGACTCTGTACCGTAACACCCTGTATATAGCCTCCACATTGACTCTGTACCGTAACACCCTGTATATAGCCTCCACATTGACTCTGTACCGTAACACCCTGTATATAGCCTCCACATTGACTCTGTACCGTAACACCCTGTATATAGCCTCCACATTGACTCTGTACCGTAACACCCTGTATATAGCCTCCACACTGACTCTGTACCGGTACCCCCTGTATATAGCCTCCACATTGACTCTGTACCGTAACACCCTGTATATAGCCTCCACATTGACTCTGTACCTGTACCCCTTGTATATAGCCTCCACATTGACTCTGTACCGTAACACCCTGTATATAGCCTCCACATTGACTCTGTACCGGTACCCCCCTGTATATAGCCTCCACATTGACTCTGTACCGTAACAACCCTGTATATAGCCTCCACATTGACTCTGTACCGTAATACCCTGTATATAGCCTCCACATTGACTCTGTGCCGTAACACCCTGTATATAGCCTCCACATTGACTCTGTACCAGTACCCCCCTGTATATAGCCTCCACATTGACTCTGTACCAGTACCCCCTGTATATAGCCTCCACATTGACTCTGTACTGGTACCCCCCTGTATATAGCCTCCACATTGACTCTGTACCAGTACCACCCCCCTGTATATAGCCTCCACATTGACTCTTTACCTGAACCCCCTGTATATAGCCTCCACATTGACTCTGTACCGTAACACCCTGTATATAGCCTCCACATTGACTCTGTACCTGAACCCCCTGTATATAGCCTCCACATTGACTCTGTACCAGTACCCCCCCTGTATATAGCCTCCACATTGACTCTGTACCGCTACCCCCTGTATATAGCCTCCACATTGACTCTGTACCGGTACCCCCCTGTATATAGCCTCCACATTGACTCTCTACCGGTACCCCCTGTATATAGCCTCCACATTGACTCTGTACCGGTACCCCCCTGTATATAGCCTCCACATTGACTCTGTACCGGTACCCCCTGTATATAGCCTCCACATTGACTCTGTACCGGAACCCCTGTATATAGCCTCCACATTGACTCTGTACCAGTACCCCCCTGTATATAGCCTCCACATTGACTCTGTACCAGTACCCCCTGTATATAGCCTCCACATTGACTCTGTACCATAACCCCCTGTATATAGCCTCCACATGGACTCTGTACCGGTACCCCCATGTATATAGCCTCCACATGGACTCTGTACCTGAACCCCCTGTATATAGCCTCCACATTGACTCTGTACCTGAACCCCCTGTATATAGCCTCCACATTGACTCTGTACCTGAACCCCCTGTATATAGCCTCCACATTGACTCTGTACCAGTACACCCTGTATATAGCCTCCACACTGACTCTGTACCGTAACACCCTGTATATAGCCTCCACATTGACTCTGTACCAGTACACCCTGTATATAGCCTCCACATTGACTCTGTACCGTAACACCCTGTATATAGCCTCCACATTGACTCTGTACCGGTACCCCCTGTATATAGCCTCCACATTGACTCTGCACCAGTACCCCCTGTATATAGCCTCCACATTGACTCTGTACCGTAACACCCTGTATATAGCCTCCACATTGACTCTGTACCAGTACCCCCTGTATATAGCCTCCACATTGACTCTGTACCGTAACACCCCTGTATATAGCCTCCACATTGACTCTGTACCGTAACACCCTGTATATAGCCTCCACATTGACTCTGTACCGTAACACCCTGTATATAGCCTCCACATTGACTCTGTACCGTAACACCCTGTATATAGCCTCCACATTGACTCTGTACCGTAACACCCTGTATATAGCCTCCACACTGACTCTGTACCGGTACCCCCTGTATATAGCCTCCACATTGATCTGTACCGTAACACCCTGTATATAGCCTCCACATTGACTCTGTACCGGTACCCCCTGTATATAGCCTCCACATTGACTCTGTACCTGTACCCCTTGTATATAGCCTCCACATTGACTCTGTACCGTAACACCCTGTATATAGCCTCCACATTGACTCTGTACCGGTACCCCCTGTATATAGCCTCCACATTGACTCTGTACCGTAACACCCTGTATATAGCCTCCACATTGACTCTGTACCGGTACCCCCCTGTATATAGCCTCCACATTGACTCTGTACCTGTACCCCCTGTATATAGCCTCCACATTGACTCTGTACCGTAACACCCTGTATATAGCCTCCACATTGACTCTGTACCGGTACCCCCTGTATATAGCCTCCACATTGACTCTGTACCGTAACACCCTGCATATAGCCTCCACATTGACTCTGTACCGTAATACCCTGTATATAGCCTCCACATTGACTCTGTACCGTAACACCCTGTATATAGCCTCCACATTGACTCTGTACCAGGAATCCCATGTATATAGCCTCCACATTGACTCTGTACCAGTATCCCCTGTATATAGCCTCCACATTGACTCTGTACCAGTACCCCCTGTATATAGCCTCCACATTGACTCTGTACCAGTACCCCCTGTATATAGCCTCCACATTGACTCTGTACTGGTACCCCCTGTATATAGCCTCCACATTGACTCTGTACCAGTACCCCCCTGTATATAGCCTCCACATTGACTCTTTACCTGAACCCCCTGTATATAGCCTCCACATTGACTCTGTACCGTAACACCCTGTATATAGCCTCCACATTGACTCTGTACCTGAACCCCCTGTATATAGCCTCCACATTGACTCTGTACCAGTACCCCCTGTATATAGCCTCCACATTGACTCTGTACCGCTACCCCCCCCTGTATATAGCCTCCACATTGACTCTGTACCGGTCCACCCCCCTGTATATAGCCTCCACATTGACCTCTCTACCGGTACCCCCCTGTATATAGCCTCCACATTGACTCTGTACCGGTACCCCCTGTATATAGCCTCCACATTGACTCTGTACCGGTACCCCCTGTATATAGCCTCCACATTGACTCTGTACCCGGAACCCCTGTATATAGCCTCCACATTGACTCTGTACCAGTCCCCCCTGTATATAGCCTCCACATTGACTCTGTCCCAGTACCCCCTGTATATAGCCTCCACATTGACTCTGTACCATAACCCCCTGTTATATAGCCTCCACATGGACTCTGTACAGGTACCCCCTGATATAGCCTCCACATGGACTCTGTCACCTGAACCCCCTGTATATAGCCTCCCCATTGACTCTTACCTGAACCCCTTGTATATAGCCTCCACATTGACTCTGTACCTGAACCCCTGTATATAGCTCCACATTGACTCGTACCAGTACACCCTGTATATAGCCTCCCACACTGACTCTGTACCGTAACACCCTTGTATATAGCCTCACCATTGACTCTGTACCAGTACACCCTGTATATAGCCTCCACATTGACTCTGTACCGTAACAACCCGTAGTATAGCCTCCACATTGACTCTGTACCGGTACCCCCCTGTATATAGCCTCCACATTGACGCTCTGCAAACCAGTACCCCCTGTAGATAGCCTCCACATTGACTCTGTACCGTAACACCCTGTATATAGCCTCCACATTGACTCTGTACCAGTACCACCCCTTGTATATAGCCTCCACATTGACTCTGTACCGTAACACCCTGTATATAGCCCTCCACATTGACTCTGTACCGTAACACCCTGTTATAGCCTCCACATTGACTCTGTACCGTAACACACCCTGTATATAGCCTCCACATTGACTCTGTACCGTAACACCCTGTATATAGCCTCCACATTGACTCTGTACCGTAACACCCTGTATATAGCCTCCACACTGACTCTGTACCGGTACCCCCTGTATATAGCCTCCACATTGACTCTGTACCGTAACACCCTGTATATAGCCTCCACATTGACTCTGTACCGGTACCCCCTGTATATAGCCTCCACATTGACTCTGTACCTGTACCCCTTGTATATAGCCTCCACATTGACTCTGTACCGTAACACCCTGTATATAGCCTCCACATTGACTCTGTACCGGTACCCCCTGTATATAGCCTCCACATTGACTCTGTACCGTAACACCCTGTATATAGCCTCCACATTGACTCTGTACCGTAATACCCTGTATATAGCCTCCACATTGACTCTGTGCCGTAACACCCTGTATATAGCCTCCACTTTGACTCTGTACCAGTACCCCCTGTATATAGCCTCCACATTGACTCTGTACCAGTACCCCCTGTATATAGCCTCCACATTGACTCTGTACTGGTACCCCCTGTATATAGCCCCACATTGACTCTGTACCAGTACCCCCCTGTATATAGCCTCCACATTGACTCTTTACCTGACCCCCTGTATATAGCCTCCACATTGACTCTGTACCCGTAACACCCTGTATATAGCCTCCACATTGACTCTGTACCTGACCCCCTGTATATAGCCTCCACATTGACTCTGTACCAGTACCCCCTGTATATAGCCTCCACATTGACTCTGTACCGCTACCCCCTGTATATAGCCTCCACATTGACTCTGTACCGGTACCCCCTGTATATAGCCTCCACATTGACTCTCTACCGGTACCCCCTGTATATAGCCTCCACATTGACTCTGTACCGGTACCCCCTGTATATAGCCTCCACATTGACTTTTGTACCGGTACCCCCCTGTATATAGCCTCCACATTGACTCTGTACCGGAACCCCCTGTATATAGCCTCCACATTGACTCTGTACCAGTACCCCCTGTATATAGCCTCCACATTGACTCTGTACCAGTACCC
Source organism: Oncorhynchus kisutch (assembly GCF_002021735.2). Taxonomy (NCBI): domain Eukaryota; kingdom Metazoa; phylum Chordata; class Actinopteri; order Salmoniformes; family Salmonidae; genus Oncorhynchus; species Oncorhynchus kisutch. The sequence goes on from NC_034187.2 coordinate 82,730,137, forward strand.
CTGTATATAGCCTCCACATTGACTCTGTACCATAACCCCCTGTATATAGCTCCACATGGACTCTGTACCGGTACCCCTGTATATAGCCTCCACATGGACTCTGTACCTGAACCCCTGTATATAGCCTCCACATTGACTCTGTACCTGAAACCCCCTGTATATAGCCTCCACATTGACTCTGTACCTGAACCCCTGTATATAGCCTCCACATTGACTCTGTACCAGTACACCCTGTATATAGCCTCCACACTGACTCTGTACCGTACACAGTTTCTGCAAATATGGTGATCAGTGAGTTTGTTGAGGATCCTGTGGGCAATCTGTTAGCGTGTTGTACTTATACAGCAGAATACAGCAATAGATGACAAGGTTATGAGTTCAAGCCCCACCAGGAGCAAGTATTCTTCTTGAAGCCTCTGCCGGTATTTCTTGTCAAGAAAAGGAGCATTACTAATCCATTTAGGAGTACAATTAATTGGTAATGGGATGTCATTGAGATGAACAGGCAGAGTGCAGGCAGAGATAGAATTCAAATTCTTAGCCTTCTGTATCACCAGCTATGCAGGGTGTTAAGCCTCCTCAAAATTCCAAGCGGATGGTTGTTTGCAAAGTGTAGTTGTGGTGCTTCGGCAGAGAGAAAATAATTACCCAACGTGGGGCTCGAACCCACGACCCTGAGATTAAGATCTCATGCTCTACCGACTGAGCTAGCCAGGTCCTCTTATATTATTTTGACTTTTTCGAAAATGTACATTCCAGTTTCTGAATAATATGGTGATCAGTGAGTGTTGTTGATGGATCCTGTGGTGCAATCTGTTAGGTGTTGTACTTACACAGCAGGAATACGCATTGAGTGACAAGGTTATGAGTTCAAGCCCCACCAGGAGCAAGTATTCTTCTTGAAGTCTCTGCCTGTCTTTTTGTCAAGAAAAGGAGGAGGAGATTTACTCAATCATTTAGGAGTAATTAATCTGTAATAGGGATGTCATTGAGATGACAGGTCAGAGTGCAGGCGAGATAGAATTAAATTTTTAGCCTTCAGTATCACCAGCTATGCAGGTTGGGTGTTAAGCCTCCTCAAAATTCCAAGCGGATGGTTGTTGCAAAGTGAGTTTGGTGCTTCGGCAGAGAAAATAATCACCCAACGTGGGGCTCGAACCCACGACCTGAGATAAGAGTCTCATGCTCTACCGACTGAGCTAGCCAGGTAACTCAATGTGATTTATGACTTGGTTCGAATATCGTACATCCAAGTTTCTGCAAAATATGGTGATCAGTGAGTGTTGTTGATGGATCCTGTGGTGCAATCTGTTAGCGTGTTGTACTTATACAGCAGAATACAGCAATAGATGACAAGGTTATGAGTTCAAGCCCCACCAGGAGCAAGTATTCTTCTTGAAGCCTCTGCCTGTCTATTTTTGTCAAGAAAAGGAGCATTTACTCAAAACATTTAGAGTACAATAATCTGTAATAGGGATGTCATTGAGATGACAGGTCAGAGTGCAGGAGAGATAGAATTCAAATTCTTAGCCTTCTGTATCACCAGCTATGCAGGGTGTTAAGACTCCTCAAAATTCCAAGCGGATGGTGTTTGCGAAAGTGAGTTGGTGTTTCGGCAGAGAAATAATCACCAACGTGGGGCTCGAAACCCACGACCCTGAGATTAAGAGTCTCATGCTCTACCGACTGAGCTAGCCAGGTAACTCAATAGTGATTATGACTTGGTTCGAATATCGTTCATCCAAGTTTCTGCAAAATATGGTGATCAGTGAGTGTTGTTGATGGATCCTGTGGTGCAATCTGTTAGCGTGTTTGTACTTATACAGCAGAATACAGCATTAGATGACAAGGTTATGAGTTCAAGCCCCACCAGGAGCAAGTATTCTTCTTGAAGTGCCCTCCTGTCTATTTCTTGTCAAGAAAAGGAGAATTTACTCAATCCATTTAGGAGTACAATTAATCTGTAATAGGGATGTCATTGAGATGACAGGTCAGAGTGCAGGCAGAGATAGAATTTAATTCTTAGCCTTCTGTATCACCAGCTATGCAGGGTGGCAAGCCTCCTCAAAATTCCAAGGATGGTTTTTGCGAAGTGAGTGGTGTTGGTGCTTCGGCAGAGAAAATAATCACCCAACGTGGGGCTCGAACCCACGACCCTGAGATTAAGAGTCTCATGCTCTACCGACTGAGCTAGCCAGGTACCTCAATATATTTTTGACTTTTTTCGAATATCGTACATCCAAGTTTCTGCAAAATATGGTGATCAGTGAGTGTTGTTGATGGATCCTGTGGTGCAATCTGTTAGCGTGTTGTACTTATACAGCAGAATACAGCAATTCGATGACAAGGTTATGAGTTCAAGTCCCACCAGGAGCAAGTATTCTTCTTGAAGCCTCTGCCTGTCTATTTCTTGTCCAGAAAAGGAGCATTTACTCAATCCATTTAGGAGTACAATTCATCTGTAATAGGGATGTCATTGAGATGACAGGTCAGAGTGCAGGCAGAGATAGAATTCAAATTCTTAGCCTTCTGTATCACCAGCTATGCAGGTTGTTAAGCCTCCTCAAAATTCCAAGCGGATGGTTGTTTGCAAAGTGAGTTGGTGCTTCGGCAGAGAAAATAATCACCCAACGTGGGGCTCGAACCACGACCCTGAGATTAAGAGTCTCATGCTCTACCGACTGAGCTAGCCAGGTAACTCAATAGTGATTATGACTTGGTTCGAATATCGTACATCCAAGTTTCTGCAAAATATGGTGATCAGTGAGTGTTGTTGATGGATCCTGTGGTGCAATCTGTTAGCGTGTTGTACTTATACAGCAGAATACAGCAATTAGATGACAAGGTTATGAGTTCAAGCCCCACCAGGAGCAAGTATTCTTCTTGAAGCCTCTGCCTGTCTATTTCTTGTCAAGAAAAGGAGCATTTACTCAATCCATTTAGGAGTACAATAATCTGTAATAGGGATGTCATTGAGATGACAGGTCAGAGTGCAGGCAGAGATAGAATTCAAATTCTTAGCCTTCTGTATCACCAGCTATGCAGGTGTTAAGCCTCCTCAAAATTCCAAGCGGATGGTTGTTTGCAAAGTGAGTTGGTGCTTCGGCAGAGAAAATAATCAACCAACGTGGGGCTCGAACCCACGACCCTGAGATTAAGAGTCTCATGCTCTACCGACTGAGCTAGCCAGGTACCTTATATATTTTTGACTTTTCGAAAATCGTACATCCAAGTTTCTGCAAAATATGGTGATCAGTGAGTGTTGTTGATGGATCCTGTGGTGCAATCTGTTAGCGTGTTGTAATACACAGCAGAATACAGCAATTAGATGACAAGGTTATGAGTTCAAGCCCCACCAGGAGCAAGTATTCTTCTTGAAGCCTCTGCCTGTCTATTTCTTGTCAAGAAAAGGAGCATTTACTCAATCCATTTAGGAGTACAATTAATCTGTAATAGGGATGTCATGAGATGACAGGTCAGAGTGCAGGAAGAGATAGAATTTAAATTCTTAGCCTTCTGTATCACCAGCTATGCAGGGTGTTAAGCCTCCTCAAAATTCCAAGCGGATGGTTGTTTGCAAAGTGAGTTGGTGCTTCGGCAGAGAAAATAATCACCCAACGTGGGGCTCGAACCCACGACCCTGAGATTAAGAGTCTCATGCTCTACCGACTGAGCTAGCCAGGTAACTCAATAGTGATTTTGACTTTTTCGAATATCGTACATCCAAGTTTCTGCAAAATATGGTGATCAGTGAGTGTTGTTGATGGATCCTGTGGTGCAATCTGTTAGCGTGTTGTACTTATACAGCAGAATACAGCAATTAGATGACAAGGTTATGAGTTCAAGCCCCACCAGGAGCAAGTATTCTTCTTGAAGCCTCTGCCTGTCTATTTCTTGTCAAAGAAAAGGAGCATTTACTCAATCCATTTAGGAGTACAATTAATCTGTAATGGGGATGTCATTGAGATGACAGGTCAGAGTGCAGGAAGAGATAGAATTCAATTCTTAGCCTTCTGTATCACCAGCTATGCAGGTGTTAAGCCTCCTCAAAATTCCAAGCGGATGGTGTTTGCAAAGTGAGTTGGTGCTTCGGCAGAGAAAAATAATCACCCAACGTGGGGCTCGAAACCAGACCCTGAGATTAAGAGTCTCATGCTCTACCGACTGAGCTAGCCAGGTAAACTACAATAGGATATGACTTGGTCGAATATCGTCCATCCAAGTTTTTCTGCAAAATATGGTGATGAGTGAGTGTTGTTGATGGATCCTGTGGTGCAATCTGTTAGCGTGTTGTACTTACAGCAGAATACAGCAATTAGATGACAAGGTTATGAGTTCAAGCCCCACCAGGAGCAAGTATTCTTCTTGAAGCCTTGCCTGTCTATTTCTTGTCAAGAAAAGGAGCATTTACTCAATCCATTTAGGAGTACAATTAATCTGTAATAGGGATGTCATTGAGATGACAGGTCAGAGTGCAGGCAGAGATAGAATTCAAATTCTTAGCCTTCTGTATCACCAGCTATGCAGGTGGCAAGCCTCCTCAAAATTCCAAGCGGATGGTTGTTTGCAAAGTGAGTTGGTGCTTCGGCAGAGAAAATAATCACCCAACGTGGGGCTCGAACCCACGACCCTGAGATTAAGAGTCTCATGCTCTACCGACTGAGCTAGCCAGGTACCTCTATATTATTTTGACTTTTCGAAAATCGTACATTCCAGTTTCTGAAAATATGGTGATCAGTGAGTGTTGTTGATGGATCCTGTGGTGCAATCTGTTAGCGTGTTGTACTTATACAGCAGAATACAGCAATTAGATGACAAGGTTATGAGTTCAAGCCCACCAGGAGCAAGTATTCTTCTTGAAGCCTCTGCCTGTCTATTTCTTGTCAAGAAAAGGAGCATTTACTCAATCCATTTAGGAGTACAATTAATCTGTAATAGGGATGTCATTGAGATGACAGGTCAGAGTGCAGGCAGAGATAGAATTCAAATTCTTAGCCTTCTGTATCACCAGCTATGCAGGTGTTAAGCCTCCTCAAAATTCCAAGCGGATGGTTGTTTGCAAAGTGGTTGGTGCTTCGGCAGAGAAAATAATCACCCAACGTGGGGCTCGAACCCACGACCCTGAGATTAAGAGTCTCATGCTCTACCGACTGAGCTAGCCAGGTAACTAATAGTGATTATGACTTGGTTCGAATATCGTACATCAAGTTTCTGCAAAATATGGTGATCAGTGAGTGTTGTTGATGGATCCTGTGGTGCAATCTGTTAGCGTGTTGTACTTATACAGCAGAATACAGCAATTAGATGACAAGGTTATGAGTTCAAGCCCCACCAGGAGCAAGTATTCTTCTTGAAGCCTCTGCCTGTCTATTTCTTGTCAAGAAAAGGAGCATTTACTCAATCCATTTAGGAGTACAATTAATCTGTAATGGGATGTCATTGAGATGACAGGTCAGAGTGCAGGCAGAGATAGAATTCAAATTCTTAGCCTTCTGTATCACCAGCTATGCAGGTTGTTAAGCCTCCTCAAAATTCCAAGCGGATGGTTGTTTGCAAAGTGAGTTGGTGCTTCGGCAGAGAAAATAATCACCCAACGTGGGGCTCGAACCCACGACCCTGAGATTAAGAGTCTCATGCTCTACCGACTGAGCTAGCCAGGTAACTCAATAGTGATTTGACTTGGTTCGAATATCGTACATCCAGTTTCTGCAAAATATGGTGATCAGTGAGTGTTGTTGATGGATCCTGTGGTGCAATCTGTTAGCGTGTTTTGTACTTATACAGCAGAATACAGCAATTAGATGACAAGGTTATGAGTTCAAGCCCCACCAGGAGCAAGTATTCTTCTTGAAGCCTCTGCCTGTCTATTTCTTGTCAAGAAAAGGAGCATTTACTCAATCCATTTAGGAGTACAATTAATCTGTAATAGGGATGTCATTGAGATGACAGGTCAGAGTGCAGGCAGAGATAGAATTCAAATTCTTAGCCTTCTGTATCACCAGCTATGCAGGGTGGCAAGCCTCCTCAAATTCCAGAGATGGTGTTTGCAAGTGAGAAGTGAGTTGGTGTTCGGCAGAGAAAATAATCACCCAACGTGGGGCTCGAACCCACGACCCTGAGATTAAGAGTCTCATGCTCTACCGACTGAGCTAGCCAGGTACCTCTATATTATTTTGGACTTTTTCGATAATAGTACATCCAGTTTCTGAAAATATGGTGATCAGTGAGTGTTGTTGATGGATCCTGTGGTGCAATCTGTTAGCGTGTTGTACTTATACAGCAGAATACAGCAATTAGATGACAAGGTTATGAGTTCAAGTCCCACCAGGAGCAAGTATTCTTCTTGAAGCCTCTGCCTGTCTATTTCTTGTCAAGAAAAGGAGCATTTACTCAATCCATTTAGGAGTACAATTCATCTGTAATAGGGATGTCATTGAGATGACAGGTCAGAGTGCAGGCAGAGATAGAATTTAATTCTTAGCCTTCTGTATCACCAGCTATGCAGGGTGGCAAGCCTCCTCAAAATTCCAAGCGGATGGTTGTTTGCAAGTGAGTTGGTGCTTCGGCAGAGAAAAATAATCACTAACGTGGGGCTCGAACCCACGACCCTGAGATTAGAGTCTCATGCTCTACCGACTGAGCTAGCCAGGTACCTCAATATGATTTTGACTTTTTTCGAAAATCGTACATCCAGTTTCTGCAAAATATGGTGATCAGTGAGTGTTGTTGATGGATCCTGTGGTGCAATCTGTTAGCGTGTTGTACTTTACAGCAGAATACAGCAATTAGATGACAAGGTTATGAGTTCAAGCCCCACCAGGAGCAAGTATTCTTCTTGAAGCCTCTGCTGTCTATTTCTTGTCAAGAAAAGGAGCATTTACTCAATCCATTTAGGAGTACAATAATCTGTAATAGGGGATGTCATTGAGATGACAGGTCAGAGTGCAGGCAGAGATAGAATTCAAATTCTTAGCCTTCTGTATCACCAGCTATGGCGGTGCAAGCCTCCTCAAAATTCCAAGCGGATGGTTGTTTGCAAAGTGAGTTGGTGCTTCGGCAGAGAAAATAATCACCAACGTGGGGCTCGAACCCACGACCCTGAGATTAAGAGTCTCATGCTCTACCGACTGAGCTAGCCAGGTACCTCTATATTATTTTTGACTTTTCGAAAATAGTACATCCAGTTTCTGATAAATATGGTGATCAGTGAGTGTTGTTGATGGATCCTGTGGTGCAATCTGTTAGCGTGTTGTACTTATACAGCAGAATACAGCAATTAGATGACAAGGTTATGAGTTCAAGCCCCACCAGAGCAGTAGTATTCTTCTTGAAGCCTCTGCCTGTCTATTCTTGTCAAGAAAAGGAGCATTTACTCAATCCATTTAGGAGTACAATTAATCTGTAATAGGGATGTCATTGAGATGACAGGTCAGAGTGCAGGCAGAGATAGAATCAAATAATTTTAGCCTTCTGTATCACCAGCTATGCAGGTTGTTAAGCCTCCTCAAAATTCCAAGCGGATGGTTGTTTGCAAAGTGAGTTGGTGCTTCGGCAGAGAAAATATCACCCAACGTGGGGCTCGAACCCACGACCCTGAGATTAAGAGTCTCATGCTCTACCGACTGAGCTAGCCAGGTACCTAAATTATTTTGACTTTTTCGAATATCGTACATCCAAGTTTCTGCAAAATATGGTGATCAGTGAGTGTTGTTGATGGATCCTGTGGTGCAATCTGTTAGCGTGTTGTACTTATACAGCAGAATACAGCAATTAGATGACAAGGTTATGAGTTCAAGCCCCACCAGGAGCAAGTATTCTTCTTGAAGCCTCTGCCTGTCTATTTCTTGTCAGGAAAAGGAGCATTTACTCAATCCATTTAGGAGTACAATTAATCTGTAATAGGGATGTCATTGAGATGACAGGTCAGAGTGCAGGCAGAGATAGAATTCAAATTCTTAGCCTTCTGTATCACCAGCTATGCAGGTTGTTAAGCCTCCTCAAAATTCCAAGCGGATGGTTGTTTGCAAAGTGAGTTGGTGCTTCGGCAGAGAAAATAATCACCCAACGTGGGGCTCGAACCCACGACCCTGAGATTAGAGTCTCATGCTCTACCGACTGAGCTAGCCAGGTAACTCAATATTGATTATGACTTGGTTCGAATATCGTACATCCAGTTTCTGCAAATATGGTGATCAGTGAGTGTTGTTGATGGATCCTGTGGTGCAATCTGTTAGCGTGTTGTACTTATACAGCAGAATACAGCAATTAGATGACAAGGTTATGAGTTCAAGCCCCACCAGGAGCAAGTATTCTTCTTGAAGCCTCTGCCTGTCTATTTCTTGTCAAGAAAAGGAGCATTTACTCAATCCATTTAGGAGTACAATTAATCTGTAATAGGGATGTCATTGAGATGACAGGTCAGAGTGCAGGCAGAGATAGAATTCAAATTTTAGCCTTCTGTATCACCAGCTATGCAGGTTGGTAAGCCTCCTCAAAATTCCAAGCGGATGGTTGTTTGCAAAGTGAGTTGGTGCTTCGCAGAGAAAATAATCACCTAACGTGGGGCTCGAACCCACGACCTGAGATTAAGAGTCTCATGCTCTACCGACTGAGCTAGCCAGGTACCCCTATATTATTTTGACTTTTTCGAATATCGTACATCCAGTTCTGAAAATATGGTGATCAGTGAGTGTTGTTGATGGATCCTGTGGTGCATCTCTAGCGTTGTGTTGTACTTATACAGCAGAATACAGCAATTAGATGACAAGGTTATGAGTTCAAGTCCCACCAGGAGCAAGTATTTTCTTGAAGCCTCTGCCTGTCTATTTCTTGTCCAGAAAAGGAGCATTTACTCAATCCATTTAGGAGTACAATTCATCTGTAATAGGGATGTCATTGAGATGACAGGTCAGAGTGCAGGCAGAGATAGAATTCAAATTCTTAGCCTTCTGTATCACCAGCTATGCAGGGTTAAGCCTCCTCAAAATCCAAGCGGATGGTTGTTTGCAAGTGAGTTGGTGCTTCGGCAGAGAAAATAATCACCCAACGTGGGGCTCGAACCCACGACCCTGAGATTAGAGTCTCATGCTCTACCGACTGAGCTAGCCAGGTACCCCTATATATTTTGACTTTTCGAAAATAGTACATTCCAGGTTTCTGCAAAATATGGTGATCAGTGAGTGTTGTTGATGGATCCTGTGGTGCAATCTGTTAGCGTGTTGTACTTATACAGCAGAATACAGCAATTAGATGACAAGGTTATGAGTTCAAGCCCCACCAGGAGCAATATTCTTCTTGAAGCTCTGCCTGTCTATTTCTGTCAAGAAAAGGAGAATTTACTCAACCATTTAGGAGTACAATTAATCTGTAATAGGGATGTCATTGAGATGACAGGTCAGAGTGCAGGCCAGAATAGAATTCAAATTCTTAGCCTTCAGTATCACCAGCTATGCAGCCCTGTATATAGCCTCCACATTGACTCTGTACCGGTACCCCTGTATATAGCCTCCACATTGACTCTGTACCGTACACCCTGTATATAGCCTCCACATTGACTCTGTACCGGTACCCCCTGTATATAGCCTCCACATTGACTCTGTACCGTACACCCTGTATATAGCCTCCACATTGACTCTGTACCGTAACCCCTGTATATAGCCTCCACATTGACTCTGTACCGTAACCCCTGTATATAGCCTCCACATTGACTCTGTACCAGTACCCCCTGTATATAGCCTCCACATTGACTCTGTACCGTACCCCTGTATATAGCCTCCACATTGACTCTGTACCGGTACCCCTGTATATAGCCTCCACATTGACTCTGTACCAGTACCCCCTGTATATAGCCTCCACATTGACTCTGTACCGAACCCCTGTATATAGCCTCCACATTGACTCTGTACCGTACCCCCTGTATATAGCCTCCACATTGACTCTGTACCTGGTACCCCCTGTATATAGCCTCCACATTGACTCTGTACCGGTACCCCTGTATATAGCCTCCACATTGACTCTGTACCGGTACCCCCTGTATATAGCCTCCACATTGACTCTGTACCGGTACCCCCTGTATATAGCCTCCACATTGACTCTGTACCGGTACCCCCTGTATATAGCCTCCACATTGACTCTGTACCGGTACCCCCTGTATATAGCCTCCACATTGACTCTGTACCGGTACCCCCTGTATATAGCCTCCACATTGACTCTGTACCGGAACCCCCTGTATATAGCCTCCACATTGACTCTGTACCAGTACCCCCTGTATATAGCCTCCACATTGACTCTGTACCAGTACCCCCTGTATATAGCCTCCACATTGACTCTGTACCATAACCCCCTGTATATAGCCTCCACATGGACTCTGTACCGGTACCCCCTGTATATAGCCTCCACATTGACTCTGTACCTGAACCCCCTGTATATAGCCTCCACATTGACTCTGTACCGGTACCCCCTGTATATAGCCTCCACATTGACTCTGTACCGAACCCCCTGTATATAGCCTCCACATTGACTCTGTACCAGTACACCCTGTATATAGCCTCCACATTGACTCTGTACCGTACACCCTGTATATAGCCTCCACATTGACTCTGTACCAGTACCCCCTGTATATAGCCTCCACATTGACTCTGTACCGTACACCCTGTATATAGCCTCCACATTGACTCTGTACCGGTACCCCCTGTATATAGCCTCCACATTGACTCTGTACCGGTACCCCCTGTATATAGCCTCCACATTGACTCTGTACCGTAACACCCTGTATATAGCCTCCACATTGACTCTGTACCAGTACCCCCTGTATATAGCCTCCACATTGACTCTGTACCGTAACACCCTGTATATAGCCTCCACATTGACTCTGTACCGTAACACCCTGTATATAGCCTCCACATTGACTCTGTACCGTAACACCCTGTATATAGCCTCCACATTGACTCTGTACCGTACCACCCTGTATATAGCCTCCACATTGACTCTGTACCGTAACACCCTGTATATAGCCTCCACATTGACTCTGTACCGGTACCCCCTGTATATAGCCTCCACATTGACTCTGTACCGTACCCCCTGTATATAGCCTCCACATTGACTCTGTACCGGTACCCCCTGTATATAGCCTCCACATTGACTCTGTACCGGTACCCCTGTATATAGCCTCCACATTGACTCTGTACCGTAACCCCTGTATATAGCCTCCACATTGACTCTGTACCGGTACCCCCTGTATATAGCCTCCACATTGACTCTGTACCGTAACACCCTGTATATAGCCTCCACATTGACTCTGTACCGGTACCCCCTGTATATAGCCTCCACATTGACTCTGTACCGTACCCCCTGTATATAGCCTCCACATTGACTCTGTACCGTACCCCCTGTATATAGCCTCCACATTGACTCTGTACCGGTACCCCCTGTATATAGCCTCCACATTGACTCTGTACCGTACACCCTGTATATAGCCTCCACATTGACTCTGTACCGTAACCCTGTATATAGCCTCCACATTGACTCTGTACCGTAACCCCTGTATATAGCCTCCACATTGACTCTGTACCGGTACCCCTGTATATAGCCTCCACATTGACTCTGTACCAGTATCCCCTGTATATAGCCTCCACATTGACTCTGTACCAGTACCCCCTGTATATAGCCTCCACATTGACTCTGTACCGTAGTACCCCCTGTATATAGCCTCCACATTGACTCTGTACCGGTACCCCCTGTATATAGCCTCCACATTGACTCTGTACCAGTACCCCCTGTATATAGCCTCCACATTGACTCTGTACCTGAACCCCCTGTATATAGCCTCCACATTGACTCTGTACCGTAACACCCTGTATATAGCCTCCACATTGACTCTGTACCGGTACCCCCTGTATATAGCCTCCACATTGACTCTGTACCAGTACCCCCTGTATATAGCCTCCACATTGACTCTGTACCGTACCCCCTGTATATAGCCTCCACATTGACTCTGTACCGGTACCCCCTGTATATAGCCTCCACATTGACTCTGTACCGGTACCCCCTGTATATAGCCTCCACATTGACTCTGTACCGGTACCCCCTGTATATAGCCTCCACATTGACTCTGTACCGGTACCCCCTGTATATAGCCTCCACATTGACTCTGTACCGGTACCCCCTGTATATAGCCTCCACATTGACTCTGTACCGTACCCCCTGTATATAGCCTCCACATTGACTCTGTACCAGTACCCCCTGTATATAGCCTCCACATTGACTCTGTACCATAACCCCCTGTATATAGCCTCCACATGACTCTGTACCGGTACCCCCTGTATATAGCCTCCACATTGACTCTGTACCTGAACCCCCTGTATATAGCCTCCACATTGACTCTGTACCTGAACCCCCTGTATATAGCCTCCACATTGACTCTGTACCTAACCCCTGTATATAGCCTCCACATTGACTCTGTACCAGTACACCCTGTATATAGCCTCCACATTGACTCTGTACCGTAACACCCTGTATATAGCCTCCACATTGACTCTGTACCAGTACACCCTGTATATAGCCTCCACATTGACTCTGTACCGTAACACCCTGTATATAGCCTCCACATTGACTCTGTACCGGTACCCCCTGTATATAGCCTCCACATTGACTCTGTACCAGTACCCCCTGTATATAGCCTCCACATTGACTCTGTACCGTAATCCCCTGTATATAGCCTCCACATTGACTCTGTACCAGTACCCCCTGTATATAGCCTCCACATTGACTCTGTACCGTAACACCCTGTATATAGCCTCCACATTGACTCTGTACCGTAACACCCTGTATATAGCCTCCACATTGACTCTGTACCGTAACACCCTGTATATAGCCTCCACATTGACTCTGTACCGTAACCCCTGTATATAGCCTCCACATTGACTCTGTACCGTAACACCCTGTATATAGCCTCCACATTGACTCTGTACCGGTACCCCCTGTATATAGCCTCCACATTGACTCTGTACCGTAACACCCTGTATATAGCCTCCACATTGACTCTGTACCGGTACCCCCTGTATATAGCCTCCACATTGACTCTGTACCTGTACCCCTGTATATAGCCTCCACATTGACTCTGTACCGTAACACCCTGTATATAGCCTCCACATTGACTCTGTACCGGTACCCCCTGTATATAGCCTCCACATTGACTCTGTACCGTAACACCCTGTTATATAGCCTCCACATTGACTCTGTACCGTAATACCCTGTAGTATAGCCTCCACATTGACTCTGTGCCGTAACACCCTGTATATAGCCTCCACTTTGACTCTGTACCAGTACCCCCTGTTATATAGCCTCCACATTGACTCTGTACCAGTACCCCCTGTATATAGCCTCCACATTGACTCTGTACTGGTACCCCCTGTATATAAGCCTCCACATTGACTCTGTACCAGTACCCCCCTGTATATAGCCTCCACATTGACTCTTTACCTGAACCCCCTGTATATAGCCTCCACATTGACTCTGTACCGTAACACCCTGTATATAGCCTCCACATTGACTCTGTACCTGAACCCCCTGTATATAGCCTCCACATTGACTCTGTACCAGTACCCCCTGTATATAGCCTCCACATTGACTTCTGTACCGCTACCCCCTGTATATAGCCTCCACATTGACTCTGTACCGGTACCCCCTGTATATAGCCTCCACATTGACTCTCTACCGGTACCCCCTGTATATAGCCTCCACATTGACTCTGTACCGGTACCCCCTGTATATAGCCTCCACATTGACTTTGTACCGGTACCCCCTGTATATAGCCTCCACATTGACTCTGTACCGGAACCCCCTGTATATAGCCTCCACATTGACTCTGTACCAGTACCCCCTGTATATAGCCTCCACATTGACTCTGTACCAGTACCCCCTGTATATAGCCTCCACATTGACTCTGTACCATAACCCCCTGTATATAGCCTCCACATGGACTCTGTACCGGTACCCCCTGTATATAGCCTCCACATGGACTCTGTACCTGAACCCCCTGTATATAGCCTCCACATTGACTCTGTACCTGAACCCCCTGTATATAGCCTCCACATTGACTCTGTACCTGAACCCCCTGTATATAGCCTCCACATTGACTCTGTACCAGTACACCCTGTATATAGCCTCCACACTGACTCTGTACCGTAACACCCTGTATATAGCCTCCACATTGACTCTGTACCAGTACACCCTGTATATAGCCTCCACATTGACTCTGTACCGTAACACCCTGTATATAGCCTCCACATTGACTCTGTACCGGTACCCCCTGTATATAGCCTCCACATTGACTCTGCACCAGTACCCCTGTATATAGCCTCCACATTGACTCTGTACCGTAACACCCTGTATATAGCCTCCACATTGACTCTGTACCAGTACCCCCTGTATATAGCCTCCACATTGACTCTGTACCGTAACACCCTGTATATAGCCTCCACATTGACTCTGTACCGTAACACCCTGTATATAGCCTCCACATTGACTCTGTACCGTAACACCCTGTATATAGCCTCCACATTGACTCTGTACCGTAACACCCTGTATATAGCCTCCACATTGACTCTGTACCGTAACACCCTGTATATAGCCTCCACACTGACTCTGTACCGGTACCCCCTGTATATAGCCTCCACATTGACTCTGTACCGTAACACCCTGTATATAGCCTCCACATTGACTCTGTACCGGTACCCCCTGTATATAGCCTCCACATTGACTCTGTACCTGTACCCCTTGTATATAGCCTCCACATTGACTCTGTACCGTAACACCCTGTATATAGCCTCCACATTGACTCTGTACCGGTACCCCCTGTATATAGCCTCCACATTGACTCTGTACCGTAACACCCTGTATATAGCCTCCACATTGACTCTGTACCGTAATACCCTGTATATAGCCTCCACATTGACTCTGTGCCGTAACACCCTGTATATAGCCTCCACATTGACTCTGTACCAGTACCCCCTGTATATAGCCTCCACATTGACTCTGTACCAGTATCCCCTGTATATAGCCTCCACATTGACTCTGTACCAGTACCCCCTGTATATAGCCTCCACATTGACTCTGTACCAGTACCCCCTGTATATAGCCTCCACATTGACTCTGTACTGGTACCCCCTGTATATAGCCTCCACATTGACTCTGTACCAGTACCCCCCTGTATATAGCCTCCACATTGACTCTGTACCTGAACCCCCTGTATATAGCCTCCACATTGACTCTGTACCGTAACACCCTGTATATAGCCTCCACATTGACTCTGTACCTGAACCCCCTGTATATAGCCTCCACATTGACTCTGTACCAGTACCCCCTGTATATAGCCTCCACATTGACTCTGTACCGCTACCCCCTGTATATAGCCTCCACATTGACTCTGTACCAGTACCCCCTGTATATAGCCTCCACATTGACTCTGTACTGGTACCCCCTGTATATAGCCTCCACATTGACTCTGTACCGGTACCCCCTGTATATAGCCTCCACATTGACTCTGTACCGGTACCCCCTGTATATAGCCTCCACATTGACTCTGTACCGGTACCCCCTGTATATAGCCTCCACATTGACTCTGTACCGGTACCCCCTGTATATAGCCTCCACATTGACTCTGTACCGGTACCCCCTGTATATAGCCTCCACATTGACTCTGTACCGGTACCCCCTGTATATAGCTTCCACATTGACTCTGTACCAGAACCCCCTGTATATAGCCTCCACATTGACTCTGTACCAGTACCCCCTGTATATAGCCTCCACATTGACTCTGTACCAGTACCCCCTGTATATAGCCTCCACATTGACTCTGTACCTTAACCCCCTGTATATAGCCTCCACATGGACTCTGTACCGGTACCCCCTGTATATAGCCTCCACATGGACTCTGTACCTGAACCCCCTGTATATAGCCTCCACATTGACTCTGTACCTGAACCCCCTGTATATAGCCTCCACATTGACTCTGTACCTGAACCCCCTGTATATAGCCTCCACATTGACTCTGTACCGTAACACCCTGTATATAGCCTCCACATTGACTCTGTACCAGAACCCCATGTATGTAGCCTCCACATTGACTCTGTACCAGAACCCCCTGTATATAGCCTCCACATTGACTCTGTACCAGTACCCCCTGTATATAGCCTCACTATTGTTATTTAAAGTTGCTCCTTAATTATTTGTTTTTCTTATCTCTGACCTTTTGAGGGGTATTTTCTTAAAACTCCATTATTAGTTTAGGGCTTTTAAGTAAGCATTTCACTGTAAGGTCTACACCTGTTGTTTTCGCCTCATTTAAACTTGATTTGATTTAGATCTTTCTGTCTTTTGATCACTCTGTCTTCCTCTGTCTCTGTGTCTCTCTGTCTCTGTGTCTCTCTGTCTCTGTGTCTCTGTCTCTGTCTCTGTCTCTGTCTTCCTCTGTTTCTGGTGTCACTGTGACTGAGCCATTCCATTTCAATCTCTCTGTCTCTGTGTATCTGTGTCTCTGTCTCTGTGTCTCTGCCTCTGTGTCTCTGTGTCTCTGAGTGTCTGTGTCTCTGTGTCTCTGTCTCTGTGTCTCTGTCTCTGTGTCTCTGTCTCTTTGTGTCTCTGTCTCTGCCTCCGTGTCTCTGTCTCTGTCTCTGTGTCTCTGTGTCTCTGAGTGTCTGTGTCTCTGTATCTCTGTCACTGTGTCTCTGTCTGTGTCTCTGTGTCTCTGTCTCTGTGTCTCTGTCTCTGTGTCTCTGTCTCTGTGTCTCTGTCTGTGTCTCTGTCTCTGTGTCTCTGTCTGTCTGTGTCTGTGTCTCTGTCTCTGTGTGTCTCTGTGTGTCTCTGTCTGTATCTCTGTCTCTGTCTGTGTCTCTGTGTCTGTGTCTGTGTCTGTGTCTGTGTCTGTGTCTGTGTCTGTGTCTGTGTCTGTCTGTGTCTCTGTCTCTGTGTCTCTGTCTGTCTGTGTCTGTGTCTCTGTCTGTCTGTGTCTCTGTCTCTGTCTTTGTGTCTCTGTCTTTGTGTCTCTGTGTCTCTGTCTCTGTGTCTCTGTGTCTCTGTCTCTGTGTCTCTGTGTCTCTGTCTCTCTGTCTCTCTGTCTGTGTCTGTGTCTGTTTCTCTGTCTTTGTGTCTCTGTCTCTGTCTCTGTCTCTGTCTCTGTGTCTCTGCCTCTGTGTCTCTGTGTCTCTGTGTCTCTGTCTCTGTGTCTCTGTGTCTCTGTCTCTGTCTCTGCCTCCGTGTCTCTGTCTCTGTCACTGTGTCTCTGTGTCTCTGTGTCTCTGTGTCTCTGTGTCTCTGTCTCTGTGTCTCTGTGTCTCTGTCTCTGTGTCTCTGTCTGTCTGTGTCTGTGTCTCTGTGTCTCTGTGTCTCTGTGTCTCTGTCTCTGTCTCTCTGTGTCTCTGTGTCTCTGTCTCTCTGTCTGTGTCTGTTTCTCTGTCTCTGTCTTTGTGTCTCTGTCTCTGTCTCTGTGTCTCTGTGTCTCTGTGTCTCTGTGTCTCTGTGTCTCTGTCTCTGAGTCTCTGTCTATCTTTGTCTCTGTGTCTCTGTCTCTGTGTCTCTGTGTCTCTGTGTCTCTGTATCTGTGTCTCTGTGTCTCTGTGTCTCTCTCTCTCAATTCAATTCAATTCAATTCAAGGGGCTTTATTGGCATGGGAAACATGTGTTAACATTGCCAAAGCAAGTCTCTCTCTGTCTTTCTTTCTCTCTCTCCCTTATTTCTTTCTCTGCCACTGAGGCACGGTTTTTGCTCATTAAGCTTCCCTCCATCTCTCTCTCTCTCCTATTTCATCCGTCAATTTTCCTTGTTCTCTCTACCTCCCTCTAACTGCCTCCCTCTCTCTATCTCTACCTTACTTTCCCTCACTCGCTATCTGCAATGGAGGCACGCTTTTTGCTCATCAAGCTTCCCTCCATCTCTCTCCTATTTCATCCCTCAATTGCCCTTCTTCTCTCTCTGTCTCCTGTCCACTCACTGCGGTGGAGGAACGCTCTCCACTCATCACATCTGTCTGCCTCTCTCTCCCTCTCCCCCTTTTCCTCAATATATCGCCATCAGGACAGGGAAAACTGCCACTTCACGCCCTTCACACCATGCATCTCCCTCTCAATTCAATTTCAATTTTAAGGTGCTTTATTGGCATGAGCAGAGCCTGCTGAGCATCTGGTACATGCCATTGGCCAGTGTAAGATGGTTGGGCTGGGCCTGTTTGCCTGCACATGGCTTCTCTCTCTCTCTCTCTCTCTCTCTCTCTCTCTCTCTCTCTCTCTCTCTCTCTCTCTCTCTCTCTCTCTCTCTCTCTCTCTCTCTCTCTCTCTCTCTCTCTCTCTCTCTCTCTCTCTCTCTCTCTCTCTCAATTCAATTCAATTCAATTCAATTCAATTCAAGGGCTTTATTGGCATGGGAAACATGTGTTAACATTGCCAAAGCAAGTGAGGTAGACAACATACAAAGTGAATATATAAAGTGAAAACAACAAAAATGAACAGTAAACATTACACATACAGAAGTTTCAAAACAGTAAAGACATTACAAATGTCATATTATATATATATATACAGTGTTCTAACAATGTACAAATGGCTAAAGGACACAAGATAAAATAAATAAGCATAAATATGGGTTGTATTTACAATGGTGTTTGTTCTTCACTGGTTGCCCTTTTCTCGTGGCAACAGGTCACAAATCTTGCTGCTGTGATGGCACACTGTGGAATTTCACCCAGTAGATATGGGAGTTTTTCAAAATTGGATTTGTTTTCGAATTCTTTGTGGATCTGTGTAATCTGAGGGAAATATGTCTCTCTAAACTGGTCATACATTGGGCAGGAGGTTAGGAAGTGCAGCTCAGTTTCCACCTCATTTTGTGGGCAGTGAGCACATAGCCTGTCTTCTCTTGAGAGCCAAGTCTGCCTACGGCGGCCTTTCTCAATAGCAAGGCTATGCTCACTGAGTCTGTACATAGTCAAGGCTTTCCTTAATTTTGGGTCAGTCACAGTGGTCAGGTATTCTGCCGCTGTGTACTCTCTGTGTAGGGCCAAATAGCATTCTAGTTTGCTCTGTTTTTTTGTTAATTCTTTCCAATGTGTTAAGTAGTTATCTTTTTGTTTTCTCATGATTTGGTTGGGTCTAATTGTGCTGCTGTCCTGGGGCTCTGTAGTGTGTGTTTGTGAACAGAGCCCCAGGACCAGCTTGCTTAGGGGACTCTTCTCCAGGTTCATCTCTCTGTAGGTGATGGCTTTGTTATGGAAGGTTTGTGAATCGCTTCCTTTTAGGTGGTTGTAGAATTTAACAGCTCTTTTCTGGATTTTGATAATTAGTGGGTATCGGCCTAATTCTGCTCTGCATGCATTATTTGGTGTTCTACGTTGTACACGGAGGATATTTTTGCAGAATTCTGCGTGCAGAGTCTCAATTTGGTGTTTGTCCCATTTTGTGAAGTCTTGGTTGGTGAGCGGACCCCAGACCTCACAACCATAAAGGGCAATGGTCTCTATGACTGATTCAAGTATTTTTAGCCAGATCCTAATTGGTATGTTGAAATGTATGTTTCTTTTGATGGCATAGAATGCCCTTCTTGCCTTGTCTCTCAGATCGTTCACAGCTTTGTGGAAGTTACCTGTGGTGCTGATGTTTAGGCCAAGGTATGTATAGTTTTTTGTGTGCTCTAGGGCAACAGTGTCTAGATGGAATTTGTATTTGTGGTCCTGGTGACTGGACCTTTTTTGGAACACCATTATTTTGGTCTTACTGAGATTTACTGTCAGGGCCCAGGTCTGACAGAATCTGTGCATAAGATCTAGGTGCTGCTGTAGGCCCTCCTTGGTTGGTGACAGAAGCACCAGATCATCAGCAAACAGCAGACATTTGACTTCGGATTCTAGCAGGGGGAGGCCGGGTGCTGCAGACTTTTCTAGTGCCCTCGCCAATTCGTTGATATATATGTTGAAGAGGGTGGGGCTTAAGCTGCATCCCTGTCTAACCCCACGACCCTGTGTGAAGAAATGTGTGTGTTTTTTGCCAATTTTAACCGCACACTTGTTGTTTGTGTACATGGATTTTATAATGTCGTATGTTTTACCCCCAACACCACTTTCCATCAGTTTGTATAGCAGACCCTCATGCCAGATTGAGTCGAAGGCTTTTTTGAAATCAACAAAGCATGACAAGACTTTGCCTTTGTTTTGGTTTGTTTGATTGTCAATTAGGGTGTGCAGGGTGAATACATGGTCTGTTGTACGGTCATTTGGTAAAAAGCCAATTTGACATTTGCTCAGTACATTGTTTTCATTGAGGAAATGTACGAGTCTGCTGTTAATAATAATGCAGAGGATTTTCCCAAGGTTACTGTTGACACATATTCCACGGTAGTTATTGGGGTCAAATTTGTCTCCACTTTTGTGGATTGGGGTGATCAGTCCATGGTTCCAAATATTGGGGAAGATGCCAGAGCTAAGTATGATGTTAAAGAGTTTTAGTATAGCCAATTGGAATTTGTTGTCTGTATATTTGATCATTTCATTGAGGATACCATCAACACCACAGGCCTTTTTGGGTTGGAGGGTTTTTATTTTGTCCTGTAACTCATTCAATGTAATTGGAGAATCCAGTGGGTTCTGGTAGTCTTTAATAGTTGATTCTAAGATCTGTGTTTGATCATGTATATGTTTTTGCTCTCTCTCTCTCTCTCTCTCTCTCTCTCTCTCTCAATTCAATTCAATTCAATTTAAGGGGCTTTATTGGCATGGGAAACATATGTTTACGTTGCCAAAGCACGTGAAATAGATAATAAACAAAAGTGAAATAAACAGTAAAAATGTGCAGCAAACATTACACTTACAAAAGTTCCAAAATAATAAAGACATTTCAAATGTTTTTGGGATAATGGTGTTGATGTGAGCACTGACCAGCCTTTCGAAGCATTCCATGGCTACAGACGTGAGAGCTATGGGTCGGTAATCATTTAGGCAGGTTACCTTTGCGTTCTTAGGCACAGGGATTATGAAACATGTTGGTATTACAGACTCAGACAGGGAGAGGTAGAAAATGTCAGTGAAATCACTTGCCAGTTGGTCAGCGCATGCTCGGAGTACACGTCCTGGTAATCTGTCTGGCCCTGCGGCCTTGTGAATGTTGATCTGTTTAAAGGTCTTACTCACATCGGCTGCGGAGAGCGTGATCACACTGTCATCCGGAAAAGCTGATGCTCTCATGCATGTTTCAGTGTTACTTGCCTGGAAGTGAGCATAGAAGTTATGTAGTTCGTCTGGGAGGCTCGTGTCACAGGGCAGCTCTCGGCTGTGCTTCCCTTTGTAGTCTGTAATAGGTA
>NC_034187.2:82756476-82786476 GCF_002021735.2 Oncorhynchus kisutch
AAGGTATAAAGACATAAAGCCATAAAGACATGAAGACATGAAGATTTAAAGACAAAGACATAAAGACATGAAGACATGAAGACATGAAGATTTAAAGACAAAGACATGAAGACATGAAGACATGAAGATTTAAAGACAAAGACATGAAGACATGAAGACATAAAGACAAAGACAAAGACATGAAGACATGAAGACATAAAGACATAAAGACATAAAGACATAAAGACATGAAGGTATAAAGACATAAAGACATAAAGACATGAAGACATGAAGATTTAAAGACAAAGACATGAAGACATGAAGACATGAAGGTATATAGACATAAAGACATAAAGACATGAAGACATGAAGACATGAAGATTTAAAGACATGAAGACATGAAGACATGAAGATTTAAAGACAAAGACATGAAGACATGAAGACATAAAGACATAAAGACATAAAGACATAAAGACAAAGACATGAAGACATAAAGACATAAAGACATAAAGACATAAAGACATAAAGACATGAAGGTATAAAGACATAAAGACATGAAGACATGAAGACATAAAGACAAAGACAAAGACATAAAGACATGAAGACATAAAGACATAAAGACATGAAGACAAAGACATGAAGGTATATAGACATAAAGACATAAAGACATAAAGACATGAAGACATGAAGATTTAAAGACATAAAGACATGAAGGTATAAAGACATAAAGACATGAAGACATGAAGACATGAAGGTATAAAGACATAAAGACATAAAGACATAAAGACATAAAGACATGAAGGTATAAAGACATAAAGACATAAAGACATGAAGGTATAAAGACATAAAGACATGAAGACATGAAGACATAAAGACAAAGACAAAGACATAAAGACATGAAGACAAAGACATGAAGGTATATAGACATAAAGACATGAAGACATAAAGCCATAAAGACATAAAGACATAAAGACATAAAGACATGAAGGTATAAAGACATAAAGACATAAAGACATGAAGACATGAAGATTTAAAGACAAAGACATGAAGACATGAAGACATAAAGACAAAGACAAAGACATGAAGACATGAAGACATAAAGACATAAAGACATAAAGACATAAAGACATAAAGACATGAAGGTATAAAGACATAAAGACATAAAGACATGAAGACATGAAGATTTAAAGACAAAGACATGAAGACATGAAGACATGAAGGTATATAGACATAAAGACATAAAGACATGAAGACATGAAGACATGAAGATTTAAAGACATGAAGACATGAAGACATGAAGATTTAAAGACAAAGACATGAAGACATGAAGACATAAAGACATAAAGACATAAAGACAAAGACATGAAGACATGAAGACATAAAGACATAAAGACATAAAGACATAAAGACATAAAGACATAAAGACATAAAGACATAAAGACATGAAGATGTAAAGACATAAAGACAACGACACATGAAGACATAAGAAAGGCCTAGACATTAAGACAGGTGATAATTGTTCATAATGTTTGCATGATGACTCACTAAAAAAAAGAAGGGGAAATAGAGAGAGTTTCCTTCCTCTTCAGGAAGCAGAATAAATCAGATGATAAGGCTGTTTTCATGTCTTCCACAGCTGTTTGTGTGGTGGTAATGGGGAAGAAGCACCTGCTAGACATTAAGAACTCCATCAATCAGTCTGCTCTGTCTTCCCCTCATCCCCTCCAGACGTGTACACTATTCCCCATGATGGTGATGGAAGTAACTCATTATAAAACAGTATAAAAGTCAGAAGAAAATTATTTTGGATGGTAGGAATCCCTGAACAATAAATGTGTGTGTGTGTGTGTGTGTGTGTGTGTATATTGCGTGCATCCATGCATGCGTGGGTGAGCTATACTTTATTCTCCGTAACTATATTCAGGCTGAAATGTATATCTGAGAATATGGCTGTTCCCTAGCTGAGATGAGATAATGGAGGGAGAGATCTCAAGTAGGCCTATTTGACAAGTCTGGAAAGTTATTTCAACATTCTATGCCACTGGTAGCATACCCCATGTCTATGCAGACTTGGTACAATACCTGAATGAAGTCTGGGAGCAAAGGGCATAGTGAAAAACAACAAGCTTGGGGGAAGAGAGTAAAAATAGAGAGAGAGAGAGAGAGGAATGAGAAGGAAAATAAGTGCGGAGTTGAAACATCAGTACTGTCTCTGCAAACTGCAAAAGTCGGTCCTAGGGAGACCCAAGCGGTTGCTAGGGTAGGGAGAAAAGGGAGGAAAAAATGGTTCCAAGGGAGAGAAAAGTGGGACCTAGGAAGATAAAATTGGGTCCTAGGGAGAGAAGTGGGTCCTAGGCAGAGAAAAGTGGGTCCTAGGGAGAAGTGGGTACGAGGGAGAGAAGTGGGTCCTAGGGAGAGAAAAGTGGGTCCTAGGGAGAAGTGGGTCCTAGAGAGAGAAGTGGGTCCTAGGGAGAGAAAAGTGGGTCCTAGGGAGAAGTGGGTCCTAGAGAGAGAAGTGGGTCCTAGGGAGAAGTGTGTCCTAGAGAGAGAAGTGGGTCCTAGGGAGAGAAAAGTGGGTCATAGTGAGAGAAAAGTGGGTCCTAGGGAGAGAAAAGTGGTGTGAGGGAGAGAAAAGTGGGTCCTAGAGAGAGAAAAGTGGGTCCAGAGAGAGAAGTGGGTCCTAGAGAGAGAAAAGTGGGTCCTAGGGAGAGAAAAGTGGGTCCTAGAAAGAGAAAAGTGGGTCCTAGTGAGAGAAAAGTGGGTCATAGTGAGAGAAAAATGGGTCCTAGGGAGAGAAAAGTGGGTCCTAGAAAGAGAAAAGTGGGTCCTAGAGAGAGAAAAGTGGGTCCTAGGGAGAGAAAAGTGTGTTCTAGGGAGAGAAAAGAGGGCCCTAGGGAGAGAAAAGTGGGTCCAAGGGAAAGAAAAGTGGGTCCTAGGGAGAAAAAAGTGGGTCCTAGGGAGAGAAAAGTGGGTACTAGGGAGAGAAAAGTGGGCCCTAGAGAGAGAAAAGTGGGGTCCTAGAGAGAAAAGTGGGTCCTAGAGAGAGAAAGTGGGTCCTATGGTGAAAGGTGGGTCACAGGGAGAGAAAAGTGGGTCCTAGAGAGAGAAAAGTGGGTCCTAGGGAGAGAAAAGTGGGTCCTAGTGAGAGAAAAGTGGGTCCTAGAGAGAAAAGTGGGTCCTAGAGAGAGAAAAGTGGGTCCTAGAGAGAGAAAAGTGGGTCCTAGGGAGAGAAAAGTGGGTCCTATGGTGAAAAGTGGGTCACAGGGAGAGAAAAGTGGGTCCTAGAGAGAGAAAAGTGGGTCCTAGGGAGAGAAAAGTGGGTCCTAGTGAGAGAAAAGTGGGTCCTAGGGAGAGAAAAGTGGGTCCTAGGGAGAGAAAAGTGGGTCCTAGAGAGAGAAAAGTGGGTCCAATGGTGAAAAGTGGGTCCTAGAGAGAAAACTGGGTCCTAGGGAGAGAAACGTGGGTCCTACGCTGAAAAGTGGGTCCGATGGTGAAAAGTGGGCCCTAGAGAGAGAAAAGTGGGTCCTACGCTGAAAAGTGGGTCCGATGGTGAAAGGTGGGTCCTAGAGAGAGAAAGTGGGTCCTACACTGAAAAGTGGGTCCGATGGTGAAAAGTGGGTCCTAGAGAGAGAAAAGTGGGTCCTACGCTGAAAAGTGGGTCCGATGGTGAAAAGTGGGTCCTAGGGAGAGAAAAGTGGGTCCTATGGTGAAAAGTGGGTCATAGGGAGAGAAAAGTGGGTCCTAGAGAGAGAAAAGTGGGTCCTCTCTCGACAAGAGAGACCTAAGACAACACATGAAAACACAGCATGGAGGCAACACAACATGGTGGCAACACAACATGGTAGCAACACAACATGTAGCAACACAACATGGTGGCAACACAGCATGGTGGCAACACAACATGGTAGCAACACAACATGTAGCAACACAGCATGGTGGCAACACAACATGGTAGCAACACAACATGTAGCAACACAGCATGGTGGCAACACAACATGTAGCAACACAACATGGTGGCAACACAACATGTAGCAACACAACATGGTGGCAACACAACATGTAGCAACACAACATGGTGGCAACACAGCATGTAGCAACACAACATGGTAGCAACACAACATGTAGCAACACAGCATGGTGGCAACACAACATGTAGCAACACAGCATGGTGGCAACACAACATGGTAGCAACACAACATGTAGCAACACAGCATGGTGGCAACACAACATGTAGCAACACAACATGTAGCAACACAGCATGGTGGCAACACAACATGGTAGCAACACATGAAAACACAGCATGGAGGCAACACAGCATGGTGGCAACACAACATGTAGCAACACAACATGGTGGCAACACAGCATGGTAGCAAAACAACATGTAGCAACACAACATGGTGGCAACACAACATGTAGCAACACAGCATGGTGGCAACACAGCATGGTGGCAACACAACATGTAGCAACACAACATGTAGCAACAAAGCATGGTAGCAACACAACATGTAGCAACACAACATGGTGGCAACACAACATGTAGAACCACAGCATGGTGGCAACACAGCATGGTGGCAACACAACATGTAGCAACACAAAATGTAGCAACACAGCATGGTGGCAACACAACATGGTAGCAACACATGAAAACACAGCATGGTGGCAACACAGCATGTAGCAACACAACATGGTAGCAACACAACATGTAGCAACACAGCATGGTGGCAACACAACATGGTAGCAACACAACATGTAGCAACACAACATGGTGGCAACACAACATGGTAGCAACACAACATGTAGCAACACAGCATGGTGGCAACACAACATGGTAGCAACACAACATGTAGCAACACAGCATGGTGGCAACACAACATGTAGCAACACAACATGTAGCAACACAGCATGGTGGCAACACAACATGGTAGCAACACATGAAAACACAGCATGGTGGCAACACAACATGTAGCAACACAACATGGTGGCAACACAGCATGGTAGCAAAACAACATGTAGCAACACAACATGGTGGCAAAACAACATGTAGCAACACAGCATGGTGGCAACACAGCATGGTGGCAACACAACATGTAGCAACACAACATGTAGCAACACAGCATGGTAGCAACACAACATGTAGCAACACAACATGGTGGCAACACAACATGTAGAACCACAGCATGGTGGCAACACAGCATGGTGGCAACACAACATGTAGCAACACAACATGTAGCAACACAGCATGGTGGCAACACAACATGGTAGCAACACATGAAAACACAGCATGGAGGCAACACAGCATGGTGGCAACACAGCATGGTGGCAACACAACATGTAGCAACACAACATGTAGCAACACAACATGGTGGCAACACAACATGGTAGCAACACAACATGTAGCAACACAGCATGGTGGCAACACAACATGTAGCAACACAACATGGTGGCAACACAACATGGTAGCAACACAACATGGTGGCAACACAACATGTAGCAACACAACATGTAGCAACACAACATGGTGGCAACACAGCATGGTGGCAACACAACATGGTGGCAACACAACATGTAGCAACACAACATGGTGGCAACACAGCATGGTGGCAACACAGCATGGTGGCAACACAACATGTAGCAACACAACATGTAGCAACACAACATGGTGGCAACACAACATGGTAGCAACACAACATGTAGCAACACAGCATGGTGGCAACACAACATGTAGCAACACAACATGGTGGCAACACAACATGGTAGCAACACAACATGGTGGCAACACAACATGTAGCAACACAACATGGTGGCAACACAACATGTAGCAACACAACATGGTGGCAACACAGCATGGTGGCAACACAACATGTAGCAACACAGCATGGTGGCAACACAGCATGGTGGCAACACAACATGTAGCAACACAACATGGTGGCAACACAGCATGGTGGCAACACAACATGATAGCAACACAACATGGTGGCAACACAACATGGTGGCAACACAACATGATAGCAACACAGCATGGTGGCAACACAACATGGTGGCAGCACAAAACATGGTACAAACATTATTGGGTACAGACAACAGCACAACGGGCAAGAAGGTAGAGACAAAAATACATGACGTTTTAGCAGACACAGCTGTCAGTAAGAGTGTCCATGATTGAGTCTTTGAATGAAGAGATTGAGATGAAACTGTCCAGTTTCAGTTCCAGTCGCGAGCTGCAGCGAACTGAAAAGAGGAGAGGCCCAGGAATGTGAGACCCAGGGATGTGTGTGCTTTGGGGACCTTTAACAGCAGAATGGGACTGGGTGTTGTATGTGGAGGATGAGGGCTGCAGTAGATATCTCAGATAGGGGGAGTGAGGCCTAAGAGGGTTTTATAAATAAGCATCGACCATAAGGTGTACAGAGATCACCAGTTTACAGAGGAGTATAGAGTGCAGTGATGTGTCCTATAGGGAGCATTGGTGGCAAATCTAATGGCCAAATGTTAAAGTGAGTCCTAGGAAGAGCAATGGAGAAAAGAATAGGTCCTAGGGAGGGAAAAGTGCAGGAGAACAAAGTACAAAGCTGGGGAGTTTTCAGCACCTCAACCCCATACTATCTACCTCAACCCCATACTGTCTACTTGTCTACATCAACCCCATACTATCTACCTCAACCCCATACTGTCTAAATGTCTACCTCAACCCCATACTGTCTACTTGTCTACATCAACCCCATTCTGTCTACATGTCTACCTCAACCCCATTCTGTCTACATGTCTACCTCAACCCCATACTGTCTACCTCAACCCCATTCTGTCTACATGTCTACCTCAACCCCATACTATCTACCTCAACCCCATACTGTCTACCTGTCTACCTCAACAACACACTGTCTACTTGTCTACCTCAACCCCATACTGTCTACGTCAACCCCATACTGTCTACGTCAACCGCATCCTGTATACTTGTATACCTCAACCCCATACTGTCTACTTGTCTACTTGTCTACCTCAACCCCATACTGTCTACCTGTCTAGCTCAACCCCATACTGTCTACTTGTCTACCTCAACCCCATACTGTCTACTTGTCTACCTCAACCCCATACTGTCTACTTGTCTACCCCAACCCCATACTGTCTACCTCAACCCCATATTGTCTACATGTCTACCTCAACCCCATACTGTCTACTTGTCTACCTCAACCCCATACTGTCTACTTGTCTACTTTAACCCCATACTGTCTAAATGTCTACCTCAACCCCATACTGTCTACTTGTCTACCTCAACCCCATACTATCTACCTCAACCCCATACTGTCTACTTGTCTACCTCAACCCCATACTGTCTACCTCAACCCCATACTGTCTACATGTCTACCCCAAACTGTCTACTTGTCTACCTCAACCCCATACTGTCTACTTGTCTACCTTAACCCCATACTGTCTAAATGTCTACCCCAACCCCATACTGTCTACTTGTCTACCCCAACCCCATACTGTCTACCTCAACCCCATATTGTCTACTTGTCTACCTCAACCCCATAGTGTCTACCTCAACCCCATACTGTCTACACTTCTACCTCAACCCCATACTGTCTACTTGTCTACCTCAACCCCATACTGTCTACTTGTCTACCTCAACCCCATACTGTCTACACTTCTACCTCAACCCCATACTGTCTACTTGTCTACCTCAACCCCATACTGTCTACTTGTCTACCTCAACCCCATACTGTCTACTTGTCTACCTCAACCCAATACTGTCTACTTGTCTACCTCAACCCCATACTGTCTGTTGTGTGGAATATGAAATGCTTACTCAACTCACACTGCCTTAATAACTGCAGAGGAGATTAAATTAAGAACAGAAAGAGAAAACAAGAGGTCTACATGCGCCAGCCCCCTACCCTTTCCTACACTGTGCTGTGTCTCTATGAAAAGGCCTACATGTGCCAGCCCCCTCCCCTAGACTGTGCTGTGTTCTCTATGAAAAGGTCTACATGAAAAGGTCCAACCCACGCTGTGTAGAGTGATAGCAGATGTGTGTTAGCTTCCAACCCACACTGTGTAGAGTGATAGCAGATGTGTGTTAGCTTCCACCCCACACTGTGTAGCGTCTCAGAGAACACAATCAGTCAGTAGGGGGTTCAATTACCACAACAACAGCAGCTATAAATCAGCCCTTTCCCCATTGCTACGGCAACATGCCTCTGTAATACAGGGATAGGCAACTAGATTCATTCGGGGACCGGAAAATATTTATACGATTTTGTACGTTACAAATTGACCACAGCTAAGCCCCAAAAAAAGAGAGTATTTGAAAATAACAATATCATTTCACGCCTTGATTACACTGAGACACCTTCACATATGTCTCTTTTTTAAATTTATGGAAATACATGGGAACAGATTTTCTAAAATTTAACACATTTGTGCTGAATTCGTGTTGATTTAACAGTCTTTTGTGACCAAAAAACTAGAATCTTTAGGGGGCAGAATTGTTTTTTTTGTTGCCTGTTGTTACAGCTCTCATAAGTAAATCAGTCAGCTGAAATAAAATCACTAGGCACCAATCTATGGTTTTCACACGACTGGGAATACAGATGTGCATCTGTTGGTCAGAAACACCTTGAAAAAACAGAGAGGCATGGATCAGAAAACCAGTCTGTGTATGATGTGACCACCATTTGCCTCATGCAGCGCGACACATCTCCTTCACATAGAGTTGATCAGGCTGTTGATTGTGGTCTGTGGAATGTTGTTCCACTCCTCTTCAATGGCTGTGCGAAGTTGCTGGATATTGGCGGGAACTGGAACACACTGTTTTACACAGCGATCCAGAGCATCCCAAACATGCTCAATCGGTGACATGTCTGGTGAGCATGCAGGACATGGAAGAACTGGGACATTTTCAGCTTCCAAGAATTTTGTAGAAATCCTGTTGACGTGAAGCCATGCCTTATCATGCTGAAACATCAGGTGATGGCGGTGGATGAGTGACACGATAATGGGCCTCAGGATCTCGTCACGGTGTCTCTGTGCCATCAATAAAATTAAACTATGTTCGTTGTCCGTTGTTTATGCCTGCCCATACCATATCCCCACTGATACAATGGAGTATTCTGTTGACAACATTTTACATTTGAATAATTTAGCAGATGCTCTTATCCAGAGCGACTTACAGTTAGTGCATTCATCTTTAAGATAGCTAGGTGGGACAACCACATTTCACAGTCATAGTAAGTACACTTCTCCTCAATAAAGTATTTATTTATTTGCAAAGTCAGAGCCAAAAAGGGAGCCCACAACGTTGACCTCAGCAAACCGCTCACCCACATGATGCTATACACATTGTCTGCCATCTGCCCGGCACAGTTGAAAACGGTATTCATCCGTGAAGGGTACATTTCTCCAGCTTCCCGAGTGGTTATTGAAGTTGAGCATTTGCCCAATGAAGTTGATTGCGACACCGAACTGCAGGAAATGAGAGAGAAAGGCCATAATGTATTATTCCAGCCAAGGGGAAATTTATATTTTCACCACGCAAAGTTGTATTCTGATCCAATGAACCATTGCATTTCTGTTCAACATTTTACATCAAGACTGCCCAAATGTGCCTAATTTGTTTATTAATACATTTTCATGTTCAAAACTGTGCACTCTCCTCAAACAATATATATATATATAACACTCTCCTCAAACAATATTATGGTATTATTTCACTGTAATAGCTACTGTAAGTTTTCAGCCAATATCAGACATGTCTATGTCCTGGGAAATGTTCTTGTTACTTACAACCTCATGCTAATCGTATTAGCCTACGTTAGCTCAACCGTCCCGCAGGGGACCCACCAATCCTGATAGAAAGTGCTGAAGAGCACAGAGAGGGCAGCAGCAAAGTAGGCTATGCACTGCACTCCATACCAGCACAAGAGGACAAACGATTTACAGAAACATTTATACTTTTATGTATTTTTGTAATTTCCGTTCCTTTTATTGCATATGCCTCGCTCCCTCATACAATAAACCATTTCTTTTGAGGGCGAACAACCAAACTATTTACATTTTTTTTTAAACCTTGTGTGTGTGTGTACACTCTTAAAATAAATGTTTCCGAAAGGGTTCTTTGGCTGTCCCTATAGGAGAACCCTTTTTGGTTCCAGGTAAAAAAAAAAACGTTTGGGTTCCATGTAGAACCCTCTGTGGAAAGGGTTCTACATGGAACCCAGAAGAGTTCTACCTGGAACCAAAAGGGTTCTACATGGAACCCAGAAGAGTTCTAGCTGGAACCAAAAAGGGTTCAACATGTACCTGGAATGAAAAAGGGATCTTCGAAGGGTTCTCCTATGGGGACAGCCAAAGAACCATTTTAGATTCTAGATAGCGCATTTTTTCATAACAATGACATAAATACATAACATACTGTACATTGATCAATGAAGATCTCCACCTCTGTGGTTGAAGGACTGAAGCAATTCCCGGCGCTATATTGGCGTCAAACGGTATTTTATGTCCTCCGGCTGAACATATTCAAGGGTCGTTAATATTCTCCACTCATCACTCCGACAAAGATCTGACCATCTCGGTCTCCAACTTGGGCGATTGGTGTTTAATCGCATCTTGAAGCCCCTCCATGCCTGGTTTAATGAGAAGAACACACTGAGTGATGCAGGGAAACAACAAAGAAACCTGACACTTTATAAACTGGTAATAATCACGCAGACTATCTACATTAACACGCACATAATTAAACAGAAAATCTGGTATAAAATGAACCACGAGATTAGCCAGTGACGCAGACTGATACACCACAACAATTAAATGAACCTGTGATTCTGTGACCAGAATCAGTGAAATCTTTCCAGATATGTATCAGTCATCATTTTCTCCCATTACAACAACAAGGTCTTTCGGTTTTTACTTTGTATACCTCTGCAGGAACCCTGTTTAACTGTCCAGCTCCCTGTACGGCGTTGTTATATAATTGCTCCTCAAATTAATTCATGACACCAACAACTTCAATGCTTTCTAGAAACAATTGGCCTGCTGCATAAGTCAAATTGGAGTAACTGGTGCCTCCCAGACAAGTTTTCAGACACAATCCTTAAAGTACGAGTGCTTGCTCTCAAACCTTGTTGTCCGCAAACAAATGAGTCGCCCGAATTGCAGGATGAGGTCGGGGTGGCATAACAAGTAGTGATGCTTTGGTACCCGACAAGCAAAACTGTAGTTCGCCATGTTTTTCTGTTTTTGCATGAGTAATGAATGCTTTAATATTTAGGAAACAGACATTTCCTGTAAATTCCCAAATAAAGATACATAAAGCTTCCAGCCAGCATGCAATATGAAAATTACACTACCCCCAGCAACCAAATTGCATGCACACACCAAAAGAGTTATCAAGCTCTACGTTACCATGCAACTCATACCAACCACACAATCTAAAAAAATATTATGATAGACTACAAGGCTAAGTCTATGCCTGAAGTTTCAGAAATCATTCATTTAACGTTGCCTATTTAATGGTTGGATAAGGATCACTTCTGAAATATTAGCAAAAGCACGAGTAAAAATCAACTCACGCGGGAAAATGCCACGTGGATAGTCCCCTTGAATAACGCAGCAAGCTAACCACACAATCTGAAGAAAATGCAAATAACTGATATCCTGCAGGGTAAAATGTCAGTCTGTGCCTGTTGTTGCTGAATTAATTAATTTAATGGAGTATTAAGGATAACAAAAGCATATGGAGAATATTCCACTATTCTACACTATTCCACTACTCTCCACTACTCCACTACTCTCCACTACTCCACTACTCCACTACTCTCCACTATTCCACTACTATCCACTATTCCACTACTATCCACTACTCCACTACTCTCCACTATTCCACTACTATCCACTATTCCACTACTATCCACTACTCCACTACTCTCCACTATTCCACTACTCTCCACTATTCCACTACTATCCACTTCTCCACTACTCTCCACTATTCCACTACTATCCACTACTCCACTACTCTCCACTATTCCACTACTATCCACTATTCCACTACTGTCCACTATTCCACTACTCTCCACTACTCCACTACTCTCCACTATTCCACTACTCTCCACTATTCCACTACTCTCCACTACTCCACTACTCTCCACTACTCCACTACTCTCCACTACTCCACTACTCTCCACTATTCCACTACTATCCACTACTCCACTACTCTCCACTATTCCACTACTCTCCACTACTCCACTACTCTCCACTATTCCACTACTCTCCACTATTCCACTACTATCCACTACTCCACTACTCTCCACTATTCCACTACTATCCACTACTCCACTACTCCACTATTCACCACTACTACATTACTCTTTTGCTAAATCACACAAACCCCGAGACTGAATAGAACTAAAGTTAACCTAAGATATTTAAAGGGTTAGTGTCCAATTGAGTTAAAGCTAACATTAGCAAGCACCATTCCTCTTTCCATTCCTCTCATCCCCATACTGTTTTTATTTATTTACTTTTCTGCTCTTTTGCACACCAATATCTCTACCTGTACATGACCATCTGATCATTCATCACTCCAGTGTTAATCTGCAAAATTGTAATTATTTGCCTACCTCCTCATGCCTTTTGCACACATTGTATATAGACTCCCCCTTTGGTTTCTACTGTGTTATTGACTTGTTAATTGTTTACTCCATGTGTAACTCTTTGTTGTCTGCTCACACTGCTATGCTTTATCTTGGCCAGGTCGCAGTTGCAAATGAGAACTTGTTCTCAACTAGCCTACCTGGTTAAATAAAGGTGTTCTCAACTAGCCTACCTGGTTAAATAAAGGTGTTCTCAACTAGCCTACCTGGTTAAATAAAGGTGTTCTCAACTAGCCTACCTGGTTAAATAAAGGTGTTCTCAACTAGCCTACCTGGTTAAATAAAGGTGAAATAAAAATAAAATAAAAAATAAATAAAAAATCCAACAACAGGATCAGTCAAAAAGTAGACATCCCAAAGCAAAATGTCAGTCCGTGCCTGCTGACAAACTAAGTAGCCTATCCAAAGAAACACACTTATGGATTTCTGCACGTTGTTAAACCTAAAATGATTTGCTCTATAGCTACAATATCACTGATTAGTTTCCCAGCAAGAAAGATCAACACAACAGACCGACATGTCAACTTGGCTATACTGTTAGCTAACACAATCCAAACAAGCTAACGTTAGCTCAGCTCAATGAAACATCCCTTTTTTAGGACCCTGTCTTTCAAAGATAATTCGTAAAAATCCAAATAACTTCACAGATCTTCATTGTAAAAGGTTTAAACACAATACCCCATGGTTCAATGAACCATAAACAATTAATGAACATGCACCTGTGGAACGGTCACTAATTCCCTAACAGCTTATAGACGTTAGGCAATTAAGGTCACAGTTATGAAAACTTAGGAAACTAAAGAGGCATTTCTACTGACTCTGACAAACACCAAAAGAAAGATGCCCAGGGTCCCTGCTAATCTGCGTGAAGGTGCCTTAGACATGCTGCAAGGAGGCATGAGGACTGCAGATGTGGCCAGGGCTATACATTGCAATGTCCGTACTGTGAGACGCCTAAGACAGCGCTACAGGGAGACAGGACGGACAGCTGATTGTCCTTACAGTGGCAGACCACATGCAACAACACCTGCACAGGATTGGCACATGAACATCACACTTGCGGGACATGTACAGGATTGCAACAACAGCTGCCCAGGAACGCACAATCCCTCCATCAGTGCTCAGACTGTCCACAATAGGCTGAGAGTGGTCTGAGGGCTTGTAGGTCTGTTGTAAGACTGGATCTCACCAGACATCACCTGCAACAACGTCGCCTATGGGCACGAACCCACCGTCGCTGGACCAGACAGGACTGGCAAAAAGTGCTCTTCACTGACAAGTCGCAGTTTTGTCTCATCAGGGATGATGGTCGGATTTGCGTTTATCTTTGAAGGAAGGAGCGTTACACTGAGGCCTGCACTCTGGAGCTGGACGATTTGGAGGTGGAGGGTTCGTCATGGTCTGGGGCAGTGTGTCACAGCATCATCGGACTGAGCTTGTTGTCATTGCAGGCAATCTCAACGCTGTGCGTTACAGGGAAGACATCCTCTTCCCTCATGTGGTACCCTTCCTGCAGGCTCATCCTGACATGACCCTCCAGTATGACAGTGCCACCAGCCATACTGCTCGTTCTGTCCATGAATTCCTGCAAGACAGGAATGTCAATGTTCTGCCTTGGCCAGCGAAGAGCCTGGATCTCAATCCCATTGAGCACGTCTGGGATCTGTTGGATCGGAGGGTGAGGGCTAGGTTCATTCCCCACAGAAATGTCCGGGAACTTGCAGGTGCCTTGGTGGAAGAGTGAGGTAACATCTCACAGCAAGAACTGGAGAATTTGGTGCAGTCCATGAGGAGATGCACTGCAGTACTTAATGCAGCTGGTGGCCACACCAGATACTGACTGTTACTTTTGTTCAGTTTATGTCTCAGTTGTTGAATCTTGTTATGTTCAAACAAATATTTACACGTGTTACGTTTGCTGAAAATAAATACAGTTGACAGTGAGAGGATGTTTATTTTTTTGCTGAGTTTAGATTTAGCTAACTAGTACGTCTTCAGAATTAGCTAGCTGTCTGCTTGGCTAAACACAGAACGTCACCATGAGGTCACAGACACCTGGGCAGTCGCCTCAACAGATAGCAGGACATTGTCATATGCATGTCCATTTGCACCGGTAGCCTAACAATCAAAGCATAGCCAAGCAAATCTGCCCACCTGCCATTTTGGACATTTCTTTTTTTGCTGAGGTGAGTAGCTTAGTTAATAAAATCTGCAGAAGGTATATAGAAGTATATAGCGTATGGAATTAGTACATACTTTGCAGCTGCTCAAAAATATTTAGGCAACGTTTCCACGGAAATACCAATCAAAACAGCTTGAGTAGGAACAGAAATCTTAAACATTTGGTGCGGAGCATCGCATTCGTGGAAATCAAGACTGTTCTCAGGGCAGGCCTGGTTCGAGTCGCATCGG
Organism: Oncorhynchus kisutch; assembly: GCF_002021735.2. Taxonomy (NCBI): domain Eukaryota; kingdom Metazoa; phylum Chordata; class Actinopteri; order Salmoniformes; family Salmonidae; genus Oncorhynchus; species Oncorhynchus kisutch. The sequence continues at coordinate 82,771,515 of NC_034187.2, forward strand.
GGACATTGTTGGTTTTATAGCATTTCCCTAACCTTTACCTATTTATCCTAAACTGCTGCGTTAATTCTCCTAACCTGCTAAGAAAAGCTACTTCTGCAAGTCAAAACAGGCAGACCTGCCCTGAGAACAATCTTGGTTTCAACTATGAGATACAGCTCTCTTTCTCACTTCTACAAGTCAAAAAGGGCAGACCTGCCCTGAGAACAGTCTTGATTTCCACGAATGCGATGCTCCAAACGGTCTGTTTAAGGTTTCAACTATGAGATTACAGCTCTCTTTCTCTCTCTCACACAGACACACCACAGACAGTTTGGCACCGCCAACTACAGCAGTGTTCGGGTACTACTGTAAAGAAATACAGTAAGTTAGAGTAATTTTCACAGGAGGCTTACAATTACAGTTAATCCCAGTATTTTTCAGCATTTTACCCATAATGCAGTGCAATCTCCAGCTGTAAAACACATTTAACGTATTTGACTGTGAATTTTACAGTGTTTTAGTGTTTAAAGTACAGAAAAGTTTTAGTGTTTAGTTTAGTTAATGTTTAGTGTCTTAGGTCATTGAGAAGTCATTGTCTGAACGGAGCCTTGAAATGTGTGGACAGAGTCCAGGAGCCAAGATGACTTGGATGGACTCTGTAATTCCTGTAGAGTATCTTCTGTTTCCAGAAGGCATCAAAGTTACCTATAAAAGTGATTCCAGCAGAGCTACAGTAATATTTTAGGCAGATGTGGCAGTAGCCTGCTGAATCTTTCACGCCCGCAGCCCAACGATGGTACCAGACTGGAGTTATGTTATCCTTGAATAAATTAGAACTTAGACACTAAGGTCAATATAACAACATGTTGTTTCTTAGCCCTGAATAGTTTTCCATCTAGTGTGTGTGTGTGTGTGTGTGTGTGTGTGTGTGTGTGTGTGTGTGTGTGTGTGTGTGTGTGTGTGTGTGTGTGTGTGTGTGTGTGTGTGTGTGTGGAATAACAGGAATGCTCGACTTGCCTGTGTCCTGAGTGTGTCTTTGTGACAGCCCTGCCTATGGGGAGAAGGAGAAGGCAAGAGAGGGAGAGAGAGAGAGATGCTGAATTCTGCAAAAACATCTTACAACGTAAAACACCAAACATACGGCGCATTCGGAAAGTATTCAGACCCCTTGACATTTTCCACAGTTTGTTACGTTATAGCCTTATTCTAAAATGGATTACATTGTTTTTTTCACCTCATCCACCTACACAAAATACCCCATAATGACAAAGCAAACACAGGTCTTTAGAAATTTTGGCACATTTATTCAAAAATAAACAACTGAAATATCACATTTTCATAAGTATTCAGACCCTTTACCCAATTCTTTTTTTGTATACAATGCAAAATCTCCATCACTGCACGCAGAGCAAAATTAGGACGATACCCGCAAATTATCAAAATACGGAAAAGAGCCATTAAATTCTACAACCACCTAAAAGGAAACGATTCCCAAACCTTCCATAACAAAGCCCTCGCCTACAGAGAGATGAACCTGGAGAAGAGTCCCCTCAGCAGGCTGGTCCTGGGGCTCTGTTCACAAACACAAAAAGACCCCACAGGGCCCCAGGACAGCAACACATTTAGAACCAAAAAAATGCCAAAAAACAGAGCAAACTAGAATGCTATCTGTCCCTAAACAGAGAGTACACAGTGGCACTATGGGGTATTGTCATTATGGGGTATTGTGTGTAGGTTAATGAGGGGGATTAAAAAAAAACATTTAGAATAAGTCTGTAAGGTAACAATTTCTAGTTCAAAACAACCACACACCCGAAAACAAAAACCTGAATTAAAATCATAATTGTGGCATTATACAATACATTGCCCATGTCATATTACACATGGCTGTCATGTTCTGACCATAGTTCTGTTATTTTATTCTTTGTTTTCGTTTGGTCAGGGCGTGAGTTGGGGTGGGCAGTCTATGTTTGTTTTTCTAGGTTGGATTTTGTGTTCGGCCTGGTATGGTTCTCAATCAGAGGCAGGTGTCGTTAGTTGTCTCTGATTGAGAATCATACTTAGGTAGGCTGGGTTTCACTTTTTTTTTTTTTTTTTCCGTGTGAGTGTTTTGGCCACACGGTACTGTTTCAGTTTTGTAAATTCACGTTGTTATTTTCTGTTTAGTGTTCTGAGTTTGTATTAAAAATCATAATGAACCGATCCTTCCTCCTCCTCCTGAGACGAAGAGGAGGAAACCCGTTACAATGGCAGAAAGACAGAGGCAAAAAAAAGAAGATTTTAGACACTTTTGGTGTTTGGTATTTATTACAATCCCCATTAGTCTTCTTGACATAATACATGGCACTAAACAGTATTAGTATAATTACTGATAATCTAGCCTAAATTCTACTGTATTTGTATTTAATTTTGAATAGCCTAGTAATGGGGCATTTATTTGATATTTTCATCATTAACATTACCTTTAGTTACAGAAAATCTCACCACATTGTGTTTTCCATCTCCTCCTCTCTCTCCTTCATTTATTTATCAAGTGCACAGAGACTGTCAACAGTTTAATGGAATATGTTTTGTTGTGAAAACATGTTACTATCTATATACCTGAACAGATTTCACTTGGTTTCCCAAATTGAAGCACTGGACAGCTGCAGGGTTGGGGAGCCCATGACATACAGAGTTTGGGAGGGAGTATCACCTGTTGCTATGAAAAATAACAGCAGTAGCCTACACACATGAGTGAAACTTACCATCGGGAAAGTGGCCGACATTCGGCTATTGGAGTCTAAACAGATAACATGTATATTATCTCTTGTTCCTGTTCCTGTTCGTTGCTGCCCACTTAATAACGGGCCATTCTAAATCAACTGGTTGTATGTATTAGTAAAGACTAGATTAAATAGAGAATAGTCTGATGGGTGAAAATATGAACACCTCAAATCAAATCAAACGTTATTTTTCACTTGCGCCGAATACAAGTGTAGACTTTACCGTGAAATGTTTACCTACAAGCCCTTAAACAACAGTGCAGTTCAAGAAGAGTTAAAGAAAATATTCACCAAGTAGACTAAAGTAAAACATTTTAATATAAAGTAACACAATAAGAATAACAAGAACGAGGTTATATACAGGGGGCACCGGGTTTGTGAATGTTGACCTGTTTTAACTCTTTCATGTGTGAGTTCCAAATATCTCTAACGGTCTCCTCAACGTGATTTCCAAATATCTCTAACGGTCGCCTCAGCGTAAGTTCCAAATATCTCTAACAGTCGCCTCAGCATGAATTCCAAATATCTCTAACGGTCACCTCAGCATGAATTCCAAATATCTCTAACGGTCGCCTCAGCATGAGTTCCAAATATCTCTAACGGTCGCCTCAGCATGAATTCCAAATATCTCTAACGGTCGCCTCAGCATGAGTTCCAAATATCTCTAACGGTCGCCTCAGCATGAGTTCCAAATATCTCTAACGGTCGCCTCAGCGTAAATTCCAAATATCTCCAACGGTCGCCTCAGCGTAAGTTCCAAATATCTCTAACAGTCGCCTCAGCGTAAGTTCCAAATATCTCTAACGGTCGCCTCAGCATGAATTCCAAATATCTCTAACGGTCGCCTCAGCATGAGTTCCAAATATCTCTAACGGTCTCCTCAGCATGAGTTCCAAATATCTCTAACGGTCGCCTCAGCATGAGTTCCAAATATCTCTAACGGTCGCCTCAGCGTAAATTCCAAATATCTCCAACGGTCGCCTCAGCGTAAGTTCCAAATATCTCTAACGGTCGCCTCAGCGTAAGTTCCAAATATCTCTAACGGTCGCCTCAGCATGAGTTCCAAATATCTCTAACGGTCGCCTCAGCATGAGTTCCAAATATCTCTAACGGTCGCCTCAGCGTAAATTCCAAATATCTCCAACGGTCGCCTCAGCGTAAGTTCCAAATATCTCTAACGGTCGCCTCAGCGTAAGTTCCAAATATCTCTAACGGTCGCCCCAGCGTAAGTTTTGGAATGCACGTGATGTTAGAATGTTCTCTCCATTCCAGAATGTGATTGTTACGTAACAGAACATTTAGTCCTCGCTGCCCTCAAACCAAGGCACGTCGCCTTGGTTTATTTATAGGCTGTTTTTAAACTATTTTCTATTTATTTATTTTCTGAGAACAGTTTGAATTGAGGTATGTTCTGCCTCATTCATTCACATAAAAATAGTCATTTTTACTTTTGCGGACCAAATCATTTTTCGGACATTTCTGACCCGGACAAAATTCCCCAAACACAATTTTTTAATTGCGTCAAAAAAAGTATTGGCCTGTTGTATGTTGAAGTTACCCTGGAAAAATATCTTCTTATACCACTTGGTTGTTTTCTGTTTTCCACAAATCTGTTTATCATGTCCGCCTTATCCACTGCCCCCATCTTAAGGTTATTAGTCAAGCCCGCAGTCTGGCTTGATTTTTCTCTGTGGTGGTCCCCCTTCCCCGTGGCCGACATGGTTGCTGTATGGACAGTGGAGAGGACATGGACGTCTCGTTTGTCATATCACTTTACTGCCAGCTGTTGACAATTCTTATTTTGTTTAACGAGCCATTTAGGATGACAGTAGCATTGTTGATGAAATGCAGTCATCACAGCAGAACTAGGAAGCAGTTTTGGGAAAGGAGGGTGGCAAAAAAGGGAGTTGCAAACGTAGGATCTGTGCTCCAGTATTCTCTTAGGGAGTTCTTCTTTACTATCCCCATGAGAAGGACTGTCACCACTAACTTATACATTTCACTAATGGTGGCTGTCCCCCCACTCCTGGCTCTCTCTTCTCCCGTAGCTCCAAGGCATAGCGATTAGTCTCTACTATGTCTCCCACCAGCTCCTCTGTCAGAAACAACTTGAAGCACTCTGCCTCAGAGGGAAATGGCAAGGGGTGTTGCACTCCAGACTGAGATTCATCAAAGCAAACAGCAGGGCCAGGAGGGGTGAAATGACTGGCAGCCTTCCAGCTACCTCAGAACTCCTGTACTTCATCCACTGTCGGTCTGCCTCCATCACCACCAGCATCTTCAAAGGTACCTGGTACTTCGTCAGTGGACAAGGGAAATTCAGATTCAGGGTTCTCAATGGCTGGGGGGGGGGGGGGGGGGGGCAGCTCCTCACAGTCACTGTCAGAACCTGATTCCAGACTCATTGTCAGAATTTTAAAAAAATCTCCAGAATTTCCATGTTTGTGAGTTGTCTCCTTATGAAAGACATTGCTAATGCTTACAGCTTAGCTCACTAGCTACAGACATAAATAAACAACACTGAGTGTCTCAGAGTGGGAGTGAGAGGTTACGTGATTGACTGCCTACACGCCCAATTTATATCAGTAAATCACTATCAGAAAATGTTTTGTGTGGTAATATTTACTGTTTTATTCACGTTTTTTTAAGTACCGGTGATAAATCATGCATTCCTATTATTGCATAGATTGTAATTGGCCCATATTATGTGTGTGTAAAATACTTGTTTGAAGGTTGTACAGATTACGATGAGCTAAGCTAATTCCAGCTACGTGTGGAACCATGTTTGTTGACAAACAATGCATTTTGGGTTTCACGTAATCGTCTGTCGGACCAAAGGTGCTATAACAAAATGAGGTGAGTAAGGGTTCACCCATTTTTTGAGAAGTTCAGGAAGTGTAAGGTGAGACGTGAACGATGGTAGACGACATACCCCTTCAACATGCAAACTATAAACAGAACTCATCTTGTCTTCTCTTATTATGTTTGGTTTCTGTGAGGGAAAAAAGCATGGCGTCGCCCTGAAGCTAATCGTCGTCGGATTACTTTCAATTTCTAGAAAGTGTTTTACTCAGTTATTTCGATCAATGAGCTCACCCGTGATGTGATCAATTATAAATAGGAATTGCTATTAGCTAATTCATATTGTAGTTTATGTCAGCCGAGAGTTATAAAATATGACCCCTTGTGTTGTGTCAATCTTTCCTCAGTTAGCACTAGGACAAATGTGGCCTACTTTTTTCCAGTTTGGATGATTTACGTTATAATAGTTTCTGCATGTCGTGTTATGTCGTTTCTACTGTAGCATAATATTTGCGTTATGCTATAGATACTGCATCCAAAAATAAATTGTTCACATTCTGGACGTAACTTTGTAAGGACTGTATTTGTGTAAATAGTTTCAGAAAAAATTGTGGCCAGCTCAAACTCTGATTGTTGCGTCATTCAAAACTGGGCATTCTAAATAAGCGTTCTAAATGAGCATTCTAATCACGCGGGTGTGATCGTACACTTCAGGGACCACTGTAGAACGATCACACCAGTGTGATGATACGTGTGAAAGGGTTAACCTTTCTAGGGTATGTGGGATGCTAGCGTCCCACCTGGCCAACATCCAGTGAGATTGCAGAGCACCAAATTCAAATATAGAAATACTCATTATAAAAATTTAGCTCATAAAATATACAACTATTTTACATAGGTTTAAAGATTAACTTCTTGTGAATCCAACCACGGTGTCAGATTTCAAAAATGCTTTACGGAGAAAACATACCTTACGATTATTTGACAACATAGCCCAGCAGACAAATCATTACAAACAGTAACCAGCCAAGTAGAAGAGTTACACAAGTCAGAAACAGAGATACAATTAATCACTTACATTTAAAGATCTTCATATGTTTGCACTCAGAAGATTTACTCAATAAATGTTCCTTTTGTTCGATAAAGTCTCTTTATATCCTAAAACCTCAGTTTTGTTTGCACGTTTTCTTCAGCAATCCACAGGATCAAACGCAGTCAAAACAGGCAGACAAAAAAATCTAAATTGTATCCTTAAAGTTCATAGAAACATGTCAAACAATGTTTATATTCAATCCTCAGGTTGTTTTTAACCTAAATAATCCATAATATTTCAACCGGACAATAACGTTGTCAATATAAAAGATAGACAAAATATAAAAATATAGACATCCTGTCTATATTATTCAGCTAAGTTAAATTATATTCTTCTTACTATGAAATTATATCATATAAAATAATGGCGTGGGACTTATTTTTTCATTTATTTTTTATTTTTATTTTATTTATAAAGCGCTTCATACATCAGTTGATGTTTCAAAGTGCTGTACAGAAACCCAGCCTAAAACCCCAAACAGCAAGCAATGCAGGTTTTGAAGCACGGTGGCTAGGAATAACTCCCTAGACAGGCTAAAACCTAGGAAGAAACCTAGAGAGGAACCAGGTTAAGAGGGGTGGCCAGTCCTCTTCTGGCTGTGCCGGGTAGAGAGGAACCAGGCTAAGAGGGGTGGCCAGTCCTCTTCTGGCTGTGCCGGGTAGAGAGGAACCAGGCTAAGAGGGGTGGCCAGGCCTCTTCTGGCTGTGCCGGGTGGAGAATATAACAGAGGAATAACTCCCTAGAAAGGCTAAAACCTAGGACGAAACTGTTACTGTAATTTAATTATACCAATATGTTTTCATTAATTGAATTCCCTTAATCTATTTCATGAGAATTTGTAAGATTCTTGTTTGCATAAAATAGACGGAGACCAGTCTTTTCAATAATAGGTAACAGAATTTATTCTCGGAGCGCGCTGCCACGTTACCACGAGCAACAGTTTATATACAATAACATGACGTCATTTCATTGCTTAACAGAATCCCCTCCTCTCGACCGGGACAAAGGGAACTTTAAAGGTTCATTCTGACCCCCCTAGCACATACACAGGACACACAACACAACTGAATAAACTTTTGACCCCTCAACATTATCGATCACCACTTAGCTGACAGTTCTCATTAACAGAAAACCTAGGAATGCACTCACTGTCTTATCTAAAACACCCCAGAGCTAAGTTTCGTCAGTTCAACCATAGGTTAACTACCTTATCTGTTTACATCTATCACAACCCATTTCTTTCTTCCTAGTTGGAATGGTGTTCATTAACTTTAATTACGCCTTGTCTGTGTCACACAATCCCTTCTTATGAACTCATATTGTTAATCAGATATAATAAAACAGAGTATAAGTTTACTTAGTTACAGTTCTATTTGAAATGGGGATATTGTTTATTCATTTATTCATAATATTTCTAACAGAAACCTAGAGAGGAACCAGGCTATGCGGGGTGGCCAGTCCTCTTCTGGCTGTGCCAGGTGGAGATTATAACAGAACATGGCCAAGATGTTCAAATGTTCATAAATGATCAGCATGGTCAAATAATAATAATCACAGTAGCTGTCGAGGGTGCAGCAAGTCAGCACCTCAGGAGTAAATGTCAGTTGTCTTTTCATAGCCGATCATTAAGAGTATCACTACCGCTCCTGCTGTCTCTAGAGAGTTGAAAACAGCAGGTCTGGGACAGGTAGCACGTCCGGTGAACAGGTTAGGATTCCATAGCCGCAGGCAGAACAGTTGAAACGGTTCTGTAAGCATATATTGTCTGCTAAATGAACAAACCTACAGCCTTGGCATGGAGCATAGCCATAACATACAGTAGGAAAACTCTGAAATACATTTTCTTCATATCATAATATTTATAGCACTGTGCCATGCCAGGGGATGGTCTGGTTAATATAGCACTGTACCAGGGGATGGTCTGGTTAATATAGCACTGTACCAGGAGATGGTCTGGTTAATATAGCACTGTGCCAGGGGATGGTCTGGTTAATATAGCACTGTGCCAGGGGATGGTCTGGTTAATATAGCACTGTACCAGGGGATGGTCTGGTTAATATAGCACTGTACCAGAGGATGGTATGGTTAATATAACACTGTGCCAGGAGATGGTCTGGTTAATATAGCACTGTGCCAGGGGATGGTCTGGTTAATATAGCACTGTACCAGGGGATGGTCTGGTTAATATAACACTGTACCAGGGGATGGTCTTGGTTAATATAGCTCTGTGCCAGGGGATGGTCTGGTTAATATAGCACTGTGCCAGGGGATGGTCTTGGTTAATATAGCACTTGTACCAGGGGATGGTCTGGTTAATATAACACTGTACCAGCAGATGGTCTGGTTAATATAGCACTGTACCAGGGGATGGTCTGTGTGGAAAATGAAGTTGCTTACATTCCAGTCTTTGTTTAAATCAACAATACTGTCTCTGGATTGTCCTTGAGATAATTGTTGTGTTTTTTTTTGTTGTTATTTTTTAATATCTAAGGGGTACTGTGATGACCTCTGCACAGGGGGGAGCCAAGAAGCAGGGGGCCGAAGAGGATTCAGAGTCCATTTTGGTGGGGGAGGATGTGATGCTCTCCTGACGTCTCTCTCTCTCTCTCTCTCTCTCTCTCTCTCTCTCTCTTTCTCTCTCTCTTTCTCTCTCTCTCTCTCTCTCTCTCTCTCTCTCTTTCTCTCTCTCTTTCTCTCTCTCTCTCTCTCTCTCTCTCTCTTTCTCTCTCTCTCTCTCTCTCTCTCTCTCTCTCTCTCTCTCTCTCTCTCTCTCTCTCTCTCTCTCTCTCTCTCTCTCTCTCTAGTGCTTTAAATGGCAGGTGGGCAGATTGCTTGGCTATGCTTTGATTGCCAGGCTACCGGTGCAAATGGATATGCATATGACAATGTCCTGCTGTCTGTTGAGGGGAGGTTTCTGTGACCTCATGGTGACGTTCTGTGAATTGCCAAGCTGACAGCTAGCTAATTAAGAGGACGTACTAGTTAGCTAAATCTAAACTCAGCAAAAAAATAAACATGCTCTCACTGTCAACTGCGTTTATTTTCAGCAAACGTAACATGTGTAAATATTTGTATGAACATAACAAGATTCAACAACTGAGACATAAACTGAACAAGTTCCACAGACATGTGACTACCAGAAATGGAATAATGTGTCCTTGAACAAAGGGGACAGTCATCATCTGGTGTGGCCACCAGCTGCATTAAGTACTGCAGTGCATCTCCTCCTCATGGACTGCACCAGATGTGCCAGTTCTTGCTGTGGGATGTTACCTCACTCTTCCACCAAGGCACCTGCAAGTTCCTGGACATTTCTGGGGAGAATGGCCCTAGCCTTCACCCTTTGATCCAACAGGTCCCAGACGTGCTTAATGGGATTGAGATCCGGGCTCTTCGCTGGCCATGGCAGAACACTGACATTCATGTCTTGCAGGAAATCACGCACAGAATGAGCAGTATGGCTGGTGGCATTGTCTTGCTGGAGGGTCATGCCAGGATGAGCCTGCAGGAAGGGTACCACATGAGGGATGAGGATGTCTTCCCTGTAATGCACAGTGTTGAGATTGCCTGCAATGACAACAAGCTCAGTCAGATGATGCTGTGGCCCCCCGCCCCAGACCATGATGGACCCTCCACCTCCAAATTGATCCAGAGTACCAGCCTCGGTGTAACGCTCATTCCTTCAATGATAAACGCAAATCCGACCATCACCCCTGGTGAGACGAGACTGCAACTCAGTCAGTGAAGAGCACCTTTTGCCAGTCCTGTCTGGTCCAGTGACGGTGGGTTTGTGCCCATAGACAACGTTGTTGCTGGTGATGTCTGGTGAGGACCTGCCTTACAACAGGCCTATAAGCCCTCAGTCCAGCCTCTCTCAGCCTATTGCGGACAGTCTGAGCACTGACGGAGGGATTGTGCGTTCCTGGTGTAACTCGAGCTGTTGTTGTTGCCATCCTGATCCTGTCCCGCAGGTATGATGTTCGGATGTACTGATCCTGTGCAGGTGTTGTTACATGTGGTCTGCCACTGCCACTGCGAGGACGATCAGCTGCCCGTCCTGTCACCACCAAATCCCAAAAACACACAGCCATTTTCCCCAGCCAAAGATAGAGTCACAAAAGCAGAAATAGAGATAAAATGAATCACTAAACCTTTGATAAACTTATTCAGATGACACTCTTAGGACATCATGTTACACAACACATTTATGTTTTGTTCAATAATGTACATATTTATATCCACAAATCTCGGTTTACATTGACGCCATGTTCAGAAATGCCTCCAAAAATATCCGGAGTAATTACAGAGAGCTACGCCAGATAACAGAAATACTCATCATAAACTTTGACTAAAGATACATGTTTTACATATAATTAAAGATACACTGGTTCTTATTGCAACCGCTGTGTCAGATTTAAAAAAAACTTTTGTAAAAAGCAAACATTGCAATAATCTGGGACGGCGCTCAAATATAAATAACATTTCTCCACCATGTTGGAGTCAACAGAAATACAAAATTACATCATAAATATTCCCTTACCTTTGATGATCTTCATCAGAATGCAATGCCAGGAATCCTATTTCCACAATAAATCTTTTTTTTTCTTCGTTTTTTTCTCGATAATGTCATTTTAGCAACTTTAGCTAGCATGTGTAGTACATATATCCAATAACGTTCCAACCGGAGCATTTCTTCATGTCTTTATAGGTAATGGCACACATTGCCATTCCATGACTAGCACGCGTGACCAGGAACTGGCAATCTGCCAGACCAGTGACTCAAATAGCTCCCATCCGGCCCCACATCACACCATCACACATCATTCCACGTTCTACTGACTGTTGACATCTAGTGGAAGGTGTAGGAAGTGCAAACAGATCCATTAATGACAGGGAATTGAATAGGCGATGACTTTCACATCGACCCTTTTCAGAGTTCTCACTTCCTGTTTGGAAGTTTGCCTGCCATATGAGTTATGTTATACTCACAGACATAATTCAAACAGTTTTAGAAACTTCAGAGTGTTTTCTATCCAATAGTAATAATAAGTGAAAATGCTGCCCCCTATCCCTAAAAAGTTAATTGTTCATGGTTCATTGAACAAGCATGGGAAACAGTGTTTAAACCCTTTACAATGAGAGATTGTAAAGGGTTTAATGATCTGTGAAGTTATTTGGATTTTTTGACGATTTATCTTTGAAAGGCAGGGTCCTGAAAAAGGGACGTTTCTTTTTTTGCTGAGTTTAGCTTGTTGACTTTTCTCTGTCAAGTCATAGTGTCCTTTCTCTGTTGAGCCAGAAGCTTCATGTGTGTCATGATACAAACAGAAAGTTACGTTAATTTCTGTATCATACAGTATAATAAGAATGAGGATGATGATGATAATGATGATGGTGTGGATGATTATGGTGATGGTGATGGTGATGAAGATGATGTGGAGATGATGATGATGATGATGATGGTGATGAAGATGATGTGGAAATGATGATGATGATTATGGTGTGGATGGTTATGGTGATGATGATGAAGATGATGTGGAGATGATGATGATGGTGATGAAGATGATGTGGAGATGATGATGATGATGATGATGGTGTGGATGGTTATGGTGATGATGATGAAGATGATGTGGAGATGATGATGATGATGATGGTGATGAAGATGATGTGGAGATGATGATGATGATGATGATGATGATGTGTGGATGGTTATGATGATGATGTGTGGATGGTTATGATGGTGTGGATGGTGATGAAGATGGTGTGGATGGTGATGATGGTGATGAAGATGATGCGGATGGGTATGATGATGATGATGATGGTGAGGAAGATGATGGTGATGAAGATGATGTGGATGGGTATGATGATGATGATGATGATGATGGTGAGGAAGATGATGATGATGATGAAGATGCTGTGGATGGTAATGATGATGATAATGATGATGGTGATGATGATGGTGATGGTGATGGTGTTGATGATGATGATGGTGGTGATGATGAAGATGGTGATGGTGGTGATGATGAAGATGGTGATAAAGATGATGTGGATGGGTATGATGATGATGATGATGATGATGATAGTGATGATGATGATGATGATGATGATGATGATGATGATGATGATGATGATGATGATGATGATGATGATGGTGGTGGTGGTGGTGGTGGTGATGATGTGGATGACTTACAGGGAAGTTAGGAACCAACATACACAGTCAGTTAGGAAAACAAAGGCCAGCTTTTTCAAACAGAAATTTGCATCCTGTAGCACAAACTCCCAAAAGTTCTGGGACACTGTAAAGTCCATGGAGAATAAGAGCACCTCCTCCCAGCTGCCCACTGTGCTGAGGCTAGGAAACACTGTCACCACCGATAAATCAACGATAATTGAGAATTTCGATAAGCATTTTTCTACGGCTGGCCATGCTTTCCACCTGGCTACCCCTACCCTGGTCAACTGCCCGGCACCCTCCACAGCAACTTGCCCAAGCCTCCCCATTTCTCCTTCACCCAAATCCAGATAGCTGATGTTCTGAAAGAGCTCCAAAATCTGGACCCCTACAAATCAACCGGTCTAGACAATCTGGACCCTCTCTTTCTAAAATTAGCCGCCGCAATTGTTGCAACCCCTATTACTAGCCTGTTCAACCTCTCTTTCGTATTGTCTGAGATCCCCAAAGATTGGAAAGCTGCTGCGGTCATCCCCCTCTTCAAAGGGGGTGACACTCTAGACCCAAACTGCTACAGACCTATATCCATCCTGCCCGGCCTTTCTAAGGTCTTTGAAAGCCAAGTTAACAAACAGATCAATGACCATTTCGAATCCCACCATACCTTCTCTGCTATACAATCTGGTTTCCGGTCATGGGTGCACCTCAGCCATGCTCAAGGTCCTAAACAATACCAAAGCCGCCATCGATAAAAGGCAATACTGTGCGGCTGTACTCATCGACCTGGCCAAGGCTTTTGGCTCTGTACATAGCCCATCTGTAAATAGCCCATCTGTAAATAGCCCATCCAACTACCTCATCCCCATAATGTTATTTTTTTTATTTTCCCCTTTGCACCCTGGTATCTCTACTTGCATACTCATCTTCTGCACATCTATCACTCCAGTGTTTAATTGCTCAATTGTAATTATTTTGCCATTATGGCCAATTTATTGCCTTACCTCCCTTATCTTACCTCATTTGCACACACTTAATGTAGACTTTTCTATTGTGTTATTGACTGTATTTATTTTTTTTGATGTGTAACTCTGTGTTGTTCGTGTCGCACAGTTTTATCTTGGCCAGGTCGCAGTTGTAAAAGAGAACTTGTTCTCAACTGGCCTACCTGGTTGAATAAATACAAAAACATCACAATTATGATCAGTATTATCATCAACTGTTGAAAACAAATTTAAAAAGCATGTGTTCATTTTCACACTTCAAATCAAATCGAATGTATTGGTCGCTTAGCAGATGTTATTGCGGTTGTCGCGAAATGCAGAAACACCACGAAAATTGGATTAAAATCATTCTCTCATGTCTTCCGCCGAAGTCGGTCCCTCTCCTTGTTCGGGCGGCGTTCGGCGGTCGACGTCACCGGTCTTCTAGCCACGGCCGCTCCACCTTTTATTTTCCATTTGTTTTGAATTGTTTTCCCGCACACCTGGTTCACATTCCATCATCAGACTAAATGTATATTACCCTCTGTTTCCCCCATGTCTGTGTGTGGAACTGTTCTTTGTGTAGGGTGTTTACGCTACAGGCTGGTTTGCGCTAGGTTTGTTTGTTTTGTTTAATCCGGTTCATGTTACCGTGGTTGTGCTTTGTGCTGCCTCGCCTGTGCCTTTTAGCCAGGGTGGATATTAAAGCTGTTATCACCCATCTCTGCTCTCCTGTGCCTTTTAGCCAGGGTGGATATTAAAGCTGGTATCACCCATCTCTGCTCTCCTGTACCTTTGGGCCAGGGTGGATATTAAAGCTGTTATCACCCATCTCTGCTCTCCTGTGCCTTTTAGCCAGGGTGGATATTAAAGCTGGTATCACCCATCTCTGCTCTCCTGTGCCTTTGGGCCAGGGTGGATATTAAAGCTGTTATCACCCATCTCTGCTCTCCTGCGTCTGACTTCCCGGCAACCAGTCACTCACCCCGTTACACATTCATTCCATTGACACGGTCTATGCAAATACGTGCTATCTAGGTCGAACCCAGTCGATAAACAAGGGAGTCAAATGAAGTGTTATACAGTAGACCACGTGATTTTTCATTGCTTAAGGCAGATGGACAATTTTAATTAGAAGCTGAATAAAATATATTGGAGCCTTATATCCAAG
>NC_034187.2:82791476-82846476 GCF_002021735.2 Oncorhynchus kisutch
AGTTGACCTATGTCCAGACCCTGTACAGTGATGACAGTTGACCTATGTCCAGAACCTGTTCAGTGAAGACAGTTGACCAATGTCCAGACCCTGTTCAGTGATGACAGTTGACCAATGTCCAGAACCTGTTCAGTGATGACAGTTGACCTATGCCCAGAACCTGTTCAGTGATGACAGTTGACCTATGTCCAGAACCTGTTCAGTGAAGACAGTTGACCAATGTCCAGACCCTGTTCAGTGATGACAGTTGACCAATGTCCAGACCCTGTTCAGTGATGACAGTTGACCTATGTCCAGACCCTGTTCAGTGATGACAGTTTGACCTATGTCCAGACCCTTTATTATAAGACCTATGCCCTATTCCCAGCTCTGTACAGTTGAACTCTAGGCCTTGTTCTGTACTGATGGCAGTAGACCCATGTCCAGTGTACTGTGTAACCTAGCTGTACCAGATCCTGCTCCTGGCCAATTGGCTGTCTAATAGAGATTAATGTCTCCTGACTCTGCTTTGTGCTGTGCAACGACTGTCCGGGGGGATACAGAGGGAGAGAGGGAGAGGGAGCGAGAGAGCGAGAGAGCGAGAGAGAGAGAGAGAGAGAGAGAGAGAGAGAGAGAGAGAGAGAGAGGGAGAGGGAGAGAGAGAGAGAGAGAGAGAGAGAGAGAGAGAGGGAGAGGGAGAGAGAAGGAAGGAGAGAGGCCAAAGTTCACAGTGTTCTCTATGAGCTGAGCTGAGCTTCGTTCCAGGAAGTTGTCTCCCTTCCTCCCTGCTTCTTCCCTCATTCACTCCCCCTGCAGGTATATCTGGAATCCATGTTTACCTGTGTGGTAGGATTGGGGTCAGTTGTGTTTCTAATTCTACTCTCGGCACATACAGTAACACACAATGTCCCAATACAGGGTCAGCGTCCCAAACAACACCCTATCCCCTATTTAGTGCACTACTTTTTGATGAGGGCCCATAGGGTTTCTTGTCAGAAGTTGTACACTATAAAGGGTATAAGGTGTGCCATTTGGGACACACAGGCTCTAGTCTCAGAAACAGCTTGGGAAGTTCTTCTCTTTTTCCCTCTCTGTCGTTGAGACAGAGACAGATGGTTCATTAGAGAATTACAAGTACCCTGCTAAACCCACCGCTCGGGTTTTGAATAACACATTTGGAGAGGCTTTAAAACTGCTAAATGTTGATTTCTCGTTCCAAGTAAAGTGTGAAAGTATTTTGATGAGGGATCTGAGATCAAACAAACAAACATACTACACCATACATCAAAACGTTTTTGTCAAAAGCACACAGAGGAGAGACAGTGTATAGGCAGGGATTTGTGTCTACGTGTGTGTGGGCAGCCAGGTCGCTCAAAAATTACTTGGACGTCTGTCCATGTCGGGAGGATGTTGGGCTCAAAACTGGCCACTATGGACAACATCTAGGGGCAACAGTGAGGGGTGTTATTATCTTGGGTTTTTCTAGGGCATCGTGGTGGCAGATGACTGTAATCCCATTACTCTGGGTCAGAAGGGTTTAAATGGCCCTTTTTTTGTTTTAAACCTATGTCAACCTTAACCCTTATCTTAACCAACCTTAACCCTTATCTTAATCAATCTTAACCCTTATCTTAACCAACCTTAACCCACCTTAACCCTTATCTTAACCAACCTTAACCCTTATCTTAATCAATCTTGACCCTTATCTTAACCAACCTTAACCCACCTTAACCCTTATCTTAACCAACGTTAACCCTTATCTTAATCAACCTTAACCCTTATCTTAATCAATCTTAACCAACCTTAACCCACCTTAACCCTTATCTTAACCAACCTTAACCCTTATCTTAATCAATCTTGACCCTTATCTTAACCAACCTTAACCCACCTTAACCCTTATCTTAACCAACATTAACCCACCTTAACCCTTATCTTAACCAACGTTAACCCTTATCTTAACCAACCTTAACCCTTATCTTAATTAATATTAACCCTTATCTTAACCAACCTTAACCCACCTTAACCTTTATCTTAACCAACCTTAAGCCATATCTTAACCAACCTCAACCCTTATCGTAACCAACCTTAACCCTTATCTTAAACAACCTTAACCCTTATCTTAACCAACCTTAAGCCTTATCTTAACCAACCTTAACCCTTATCTTAATCAACCTTAAGCCTTATCTTAACCAACCTTAACCCTTATCTTAATCAACCTTAACCCTTATCTTAACCAATCTTAACCCTTATCTTAATCAATATTAACCCTTATCTTAACCAACCTTAACCCACCTTAACCTTTATCTTAACCAACCTTAAGCCATATCTTAACCAACCTCAACCCTTATCGTAACCAACCTTAACCCTTATCTTAACCAACCTTAACCCTTATCTTAACCAACCTTAACCTTTATCTTAACCAACCTTAACCCTTATCTTAACCAACCTTAAACCTTATCTTAATCAACCTTAACCCTTATCTTAACCAACCTTAACCCTTATCTTAATCAACTTTAAGCCTTATCTTAACCAACCTTAACCCTTATCTTAATCAACCTTAACCCTTATCTTAACCAATCTTAACCCTTATCTTAACCAACCTTAAACCTTATCTTAACCAACCTTAACCCTTATCTTAATCAACTTTAAGCCTTATCTTAACCAACCTTAACCCTTATCTTAATCAACCTTAACCCTTATCTTAACCAATCTTAACCCTTATCTTAACCAACCTTAAACCTTATCTTAACCAACCTTAAGCCTTATCTTAACCAACCTTAACCCTTATCTTAATCAACCTTAACCCTTATCTTAACCAATCTTAACCCTTATCTTAACCTTAGAGTAAAGATTCACCCATTTTGAATGTTACATTGATTTTGTGCAGTTCTGTTAATTCCCTGGGTAATTTCATGTTTTAATGTGCATCTGAGCAATTGCCATTCAAGCATGCAGTAATCGGCTGGTACGACGTAGCATTGTGATAAAGTCTCTCTCACTACACAGGATGTCACGAATCCCGCCAAAGGTGGCTCCCCCGCCTGTTCGGGTGGCGCTCGGCGGTCGTCGTCACCGGCCTACTAGCCGCCACCGATCCCTTTTCCTTTCGGTTAGTTTTGTCTCATTTGTTACACCTGTTCCTATTTTGTGTGTGCTTGATTCGCTTCCCTATTTAGCATGTGGGACCCGCCCCTTTGTTGTGCGGGATTATTTTGATGTTTACGTTTGTGTCGTTGGTGGTGTTTGTGCTCTGGACCGTGTTACTCGTTGTTTTGGGTTGGTCAGTGTTTTGGCGTCCTGCGTGTTTGGGCATTTACTTTTGGTGCCGCATTAAAGTGCATCTTTCCCCTGGACCTCTCTGCTCTCTGCGTCTGATTCCTCTCTACACACCTAGCCAGCCGTGACTGTCACGATCGCCGTATGGAGTGGACCAAAGCGCAGCGTGGTTAGAATACATTCTTCTTTATTGTATGAAGAACAGGAAGAACACTGAAACAAAACAAATAAGACGAACGCGACTGCTATATAAACAATGTGATAACGTGCAACATAACATAGACAATAACCCACAAAATACCCAAAGCAGATGGCTGCCTAAATACGGTTCCCAATCAGAGACAATGATAAACACCAACACTAATTGAGAACCAAACTAGGCAACAATAGACCAACATAAACACCTAGATGAAATCAACCCCATAAATCTACAAACACCCCTAGACAGTATAAACACCCCTAGACAGTAGAAACACCCCTAGACAGTACAAACACCCCTAGACAGTACAAACACCCCTAGACAGTACAAACACCCCTAGACAGTACAAACACCCCTAGACAGTACAAACACCCCTAGACAGTTCAAACACCCCTAGACAGTACAAACACCCCTAGACAGTACAAACACCCCTAGACAGTACAAACACCCCTAGACAGTACAAACACCCCTAGACAGTACAAACACCCCTAGACAGTTCAAACACCCCTAGACAGTATAAACACCCCTAGACAGTAGAAACACCCCTAGACAGTAGAAACACCCCTAGACAGTAGAAACACCCCTAGACAGTAGAAACACCCCTAGACAGTTCAAACACCCCTAGACAGTACAAACACCCCAGAATAAGACAAAAACACACAAACCTCCCTCGTTACACCCTGACCTAACCAAAATAATAAAGAAAACAAAGAATACTAAGGTCAGGGCGTGACAGTGACACTGGAAGTTAATAGGAATATGACTTTTAGATGGTGAAAACGTCTATCATACATGTCAGATTTCAATACTGGCCTCATAACGCTGGAGGTTGCCTTCTCTTCAATGGGTCATCGATCATATTTTCTACCTCGAGAAATATTTAATTTAACAGAGGGCCTAAGACAGTTATACTATTTGTCTGATGCTTCATTCCAGGGTGCATGGTGTCATTGCGAATATCATACTCCACTCTGTGAGGCACATTCATCGGCAGGTTGAACATAGTGAGATTGTAGACTCCTCAATTGATAGTGGTGTGTTTCGGTGATTTTACAGCTAACTAGCTACTTCACATACTGATATTGACTTTGGTATTATTGTGTGTATTTATGTTTGCTAGCTAGCTAAAATACGCTTTGATTTAACCAACATTTTACATTCTGTCAGAAAGAGCAGGTTCATGTTAATCCAATAAAAAAAAAACATCATCTCAATTGGTTTAAGAACAAAATTACAAAAGTAATATTAAGTGTTAAGCCTATTAAGTTCCACATAAAGTAACAGGGTCAACAGAAGGGTTAATGATTTTTATCTTGACTTCTTTGGGATCGGGTGTCCCTTCCACGGGACGGTTGAGCTAACGTAGGCTAATGCGAATAGCATGAGGTTGTAAGTAACAAGAAAATTCCCAGGATATAGACATATCTGATATTGGCAGAAAGCTTAAATTCTTGTTAATAATCTAACGGCACTGTCCAATTCACAGTAGCTGTGAAAGAATACCATGCTATTGTTAAAAAAAACATTTATGCGCATTTGGGAAGTCTTGACACACAAATTTGAACAGAAATTCAATTGTTTATTGAATTAGCCTAAAATGTTGCACATGCACTGCTCCCATCTAGTGGCCAAAATCTAAATTGCGCCGGGGCTGGAATAATACATTATTGCCTTTTTCTTGCATTTCAAAGATGATGGTACAAAACAATACAACAGAAAGGTTGTTTTTTTCTTTGTATTATCTTCTACCAGATCTAATGTGTTATATTCTCCCACATTCATTTCATATTTCCACAAACTTCAACTTGTTTCCTTTCAAATGGTACCAATAATGTGCATATCCTTGCTTCAGGTCCTGAGCTACAGGCAGTTAGATTTGGGTTTATCATTTTAGGCAACAGTAAAAAAAGGGGCATATCCTTATGAGTATAACAAAGCCATCACCTACAGAGAGATGAACCTGGAGAAGTGTCCCCTAAGCAAGCTGGTCCTGGGGCTCTGTTCACAAACACAAACACACCCCACAGAGCCCCAGGACAGCAACACAATTAGAACCAACCAAGTCACGAGACAACAAATAGACAATTACTTGTTACATTGGAAAGAATTAACACAAAAAACAGAGCAAACTAGAATGCTATTTGGCCCTAAACAGAGAGTACACAGCGGCAGAATACCTGTCCACTGTGACTGGCCCTAAATAGAGAGTACACAGCGGCAGAATACCTGTCCACTGTGACTGGCCCTAAACAGAGAGTACACAGTGGCAGAATACCTGACCACTGTGACTAGCCCTAAACAGAGAGTACACAGTGGCAGAATACCTGACCACTGTGACTGGTCCTAAACAGAGAGTACACAGTGGCAGAATACCTGACCACTGTGACTGACCAAAAACGTAAGAAAATATTTGATCTGCACTTCCTAACCTCCTGTCCAATGTATAATATTAGAGACACATATTTCCCTCAGATTACACAGATCCACAAAGAATTAAAAAACAAATCCAATTTTGATAAACTCCCATATCTACTGGGGGAAATTCCACAGTGTGACATCACAGCAGCAAGATTTGTGACCTGTTGCCACAAGAAAAGGGCAACCAGTGAAGAACAAACACCATTGTAAATACAACCTATATTAATGTTTATTTATTTTCCCTTTTGTACTTCAACTATTTGCACGTAATATTTTTATTGTTTATTATCTACTCCACTTGCTTTGGCAAAATAAATACATGTTAAACATACATGCCAATAAAGACCTTACATTGAATTGAAAGACAGAGAGACAGAGAGAGATTCCCTCTCTTCTCTCTCTTTTCCGTCTCTTCTGTCACCCTACTGTGGTGGTGTGTATGTTTCTGAAATGTATTCATAGTTTGTCATCTTGGCACGAGGCACAGTCCCAGGGTCTTTAAGCTCTGACACACAACCTGTGTGTGTGTGTGTGTGTTTGTGTATTCATATCTGCCTGTATGTGTGTATTGTCATATTAGTTGTTCCTTCACTGGGATAGAGGTAGAGAAGGAAGGATAGAGGAAGAGAATGAGGGAGAGAATGAGTGATAGAGGGAGAGGAGGGAGAGGAGGGATAGAGGGAGAGAAGGAGTGAGGGAGAGAAGGAGGGAGAGAGGGAGAGAAGATGGGAGAGAGGGAGAGAAGGAGGGATAGAGGGAGAGAAGGAGGGAGAGAGTTAGAGAAGGATGGAGAGAAGGAGAGAGAGAAGGAGAGGAGGGAGAGTAGGAGAGAGAGAGGGAGAGAAGGAGGGAGAGAGGGAGAGAAGTAGAGGAGGGAGAGAAGGAGGGAGAGAGGGAGAGAAGGAGAGGCGGGAGAGAAGGAGAGGAGGAAGAGAAGGAGAGGAGGGAGAGAAGGAGTGAGAGAAGGAGAGAGGGAGGGAGAGGAGAGAGGGAGGGAGGGAGAGAAGGAGAGGTCGGGAGAGAAGGAGAGGAGGAAGAGAAGGAGAGGAGGGAGAGAAGGAGTGAGAGAAGGAGAGAGAGAGGGAGAGGAGAGAGGGAGGGAGAGGGGGAGAGAATCTGGGGAGTTTGAGCAAAGGTCGTTGAACACAGTTCCTTGACAAATGAATTGGTTTGACCCTGGAATATTTGTTGGAGTCTTTTCTTCATATTCAAGAAATAAGATGTAGGCCTGCCTGCCGATCCATAGACCTTGTCAGTCAGTTATTTCAGTCACCATGCACTCCTTAAATATTTCAGGGTCAAATCAAATGAAAATGTATTTGTCACATGCGCTGAATACAGCAGGGACAGATAGACCTTACCGTGAAATGCAGAGTTACTTGCTTCTGTGCTTCTACACCTGCATTGCTTGCTGTTTGGGGTTTTAGGTTGGGTTTCTGTACAGCACCGTGAAATATCAGCTGATGTAAGAAGGGCTTTAGAAATACATTTGATTTGATTTGATTTGAGTTAGAATCCCTTAATCAACAACGCAGTTCAAGAAAATGGGGTTCAGAAAGTATTTACTAAATAAAATTGGGTTCAGAAAGTATTTACTAAATAAAATACGGTTCAGAAAGTATTTACTAAGTAAAATAGGGTTCAGAAAGTATTTACTAAATAGTTGAGGTAATTTGTCCATGTAGTTCGGGGTAAAGTGCATAAATAATAAACAGCAAGGAGCAGCAGTGTAGGAGGGGGGGGGGGGGTGTCAATGTAAATAGTCCGGGTAGCCATTTGATTAGATGTTCAGGAGTCTTATGTCTTTGGGGTAGATGCTGTTTAGAAGCCTTCTTGTCCTAGACTTGGTGCTCTTGTACCGTTTGCTGTGTGGTAGCAGAGAGAACAGTCTACGACTAGGGTGACGAGTCTTTGATCATTTTTAGGGCCTTCCTCTGACACTGTAGGTCGTGGACGTCAGGAAGCTCAGTGATGTAGCTCCTTGCAGTCGTTATTCTAACGGTGTATAATTCTAACAGTATTATATGATAATAGCACGAAATGAACTTTTACCAGGTATTTCTTACATATTTCTTACCAAAAATGAATCTTATTCGTTATTTATAGATTAATGCAGAGACTTTGTTATTCCACTGGTTTGTACAATACTTTTATCTAAACACCAATTGAATGTAAAGTGTGGCCAAGCATCCTCAGATCATCCACACAGCAGCCACACCGCAACCCAACCGCCAATTGCCTTGGGTGAAGCTCAGAAGCCATCTTGTGCCCGAAGGCTCACCACACATCAGCTTCAACACACAGTGGTCTGACAGTTAACATGACCCAACACCTATAGTGAGAAGCAGCCCTTAAGCTCAGGAGCCATTTTGTGCCCGAGGGCTCACCACTCATCAGCTTCTACAAGGGCCTGTGAGCTTCCAGTGGGTCTGTGGGCTGACAGTTAACATGCGGCTGGATGATGCGCAGTGCTACATGGGTTATTATTGATGGCATTTCATGTCTCCTTCACCTTTAAGTCGACTCGATACTGTCTGACGGGTTGACTTTTAGTTCAGGGAATTAAGAAGGTACACACGCAGACACACACACACACACACACAGACACAGACACACACACGCATACATAGACACACACACGCACGGGAATTCGATAAACGTACACACACTTAGAGAGAAGGTTGAGGTGTCTGCAGTTACAGGTTTTAACAATCACTTTAATTTCAGAACCTTAGGGTCATTTTTCAAAACTCTAGACACAAAACTCAAAACGGTCATCACTTGTAACACAGGCTGTCCAATGTTCAAAACATTGCACTGTGCATTCATATCTCTAAAGAATCCTTGCACTGGCAGAGTCATTGGTTCAAATAACTCATTTATCATGAAATACCATAGGAACATTAATTTAGATCACCCACACACAAGACACCGATAGTTTACCTGTGTCGTTGTTCGTACAATCATTAAATATTGTACAAAATATGTGATACGTGTTTCATTATGCTACTACACTTAAATGCATCACTGTAAAAGGACTAGTAGAGAGAATACTACAGACACAGTGGAATCATTGAACACAATATGACATTTATTGATGAAATACAATAAAATCACAACATGAATCAAAGCAAAAATAATTAGCTACGAAAAAGAAAAAACTGTTACAGGTCAACTGCAGTGTCCCTCACCTGGCTTACTGTAAAACATCACTGCAGTGTTCCTCACCTGGCTTACTGTAAAACATCACTGCAGTGTCCCTCACCTGGCTTACTGTAAAACATCACTGCAGTGTTCCTCACCTGGCTTACTGTAAAACATCACTGCAGTGTTCCTCACCTGGCTTACTGTAAAACATCACTGCAGTGTTCCTCACCTGGCTTACTGTAAAACATCACTGCAGGGTTCCTCACCTGGCTTACTGTAAAACATCACTGCAGTGTCCCTCACCTGGCTTACTGTAAAACATCACTGCAGTGTTCCTCACCTGGCTTACTGTAAAACATCACTGCAGTGTTCCTCACCTGGCTTACTGTAAAACATCACTGCAGTGTTCCTCAACTGGCTTACTGTAAAACATCACTGCAGTGTTCCTCACCTGGCTTACTGTAAAACATCACTGCAGTGTTCCTCACCTGGCTTACTGTAAAACATCACTGCAGTGTTCCTCACCTGGCTTACTGTAAAACATCACTGCAGTGTTCCTCACCTGGCTTACTGTAAACCATCACTGCAGTGTCCCTCACCTGGCTTACTGTAAAACATCACTGCAGTGTTCCTCACCTGGCTTACTGTAAAACATCCCTGCAGTGTTCCTCACCTGGCTTACTGTACAACATTACTGCAGTGTTCCTCACCTGGCTTACTGTAAAACATTACTGCAGTGTTCCTCACCTGGCTTACTGTAAAACATTACTGCAGTGTTCCTCACCTGGCTTACTGTAAAACATCACTGCAGTGTTCCTCACCTGGCTTACTGTAAAACATCACTGCAGTGTTCCTCACCTGACTTACTGTAAAACATTACTGCAGTGTTCCTCACCTGGCTTACTGTAAAACATTACTGCAGTGTTCCTCACCTGGCTTACTGTAAAACATCACTGCAGTGTTCCTCACCTGGCTTACTGTAAAACATCACTGCAGTGTTCCTCACCTGACTTACTGTAAAACATCACTGCAGTGTTCCTCACCTGGCTTACTGTAAAACATCACTGCAGTGTTCCTCACCTGGCTTACTGTAAAACATCACTGCAGGGTTCCTCACCTGGCTTACTGTAAAACATCACTGCAGGGTTCCTCACCTGGCTTACTGTAAAACATCACTGCAGTGTTCCTCACCTGGCTTACTGTAAAACATCACTGCAGGGTTCCTCACCTGGCTTACTGTAAAACATCACTGCAGTGTTCCTCACCTGGCTTACTGTAAAACATCACTGCAGTGTTCCTCACCTGGCTTACTGTAAAACATCACTGCAGTGTTCCTCACCTGGCTTACTGTAAAACATCACTGCAGTGTTCCTCACCTGGCTTACTGTAAAACATCACTGCAGTGTCCTCACCTGGCTTACTGTAAAACATCACTGCAGTGTTCCTCACCTGGCTTACTGTAAAACATCACTGCAGTGTTCCTCACCTGGCTTACTGTAAAACATCACTGCAGTGTTCCTCACCTGGCTTACTGTAAAACATCACTGCAGTGTTCCTCACCTGGCTTACTGTAAAACATCACTGCAGTGTTCCTCACCTGGCTTACTGTAAAACATCACTGCAGTGTTCCTCACCTGGCTTACTGTAAAACATCACTGCAGTGTTCCTCACCTGGCTTACTGTAAAACATCACTGCAGTGTTCCTCACCTGGCTTACTGTAAAACATCACTGCAGTGTTCCTCACCTGGCTTACTGTAAAACATCACTGCAGTGTTCCTCACCTGGCTTACTGTAAAACATCACTGCAGTGTTCCTCACCTGGCTTACTGTAAAACATCACTGCAGTGTTCCTCACCTGGCTTACTGTAAAACATCACTGCAGTGTTCCTCACCTGGCTTACTGTAAAACATCACTGCAGTGTTCCTCACCTGGCTTACTGTAAAACATCACTGCAGTGTTCCTCACCTGGCTTACTGTAAAACATCACTGCAGTGTTCCTCACCTGGCTTACTGTAAAACATCACTGCAGTGTTCCTCACCTGGCTTACTGTAAAACATCACTGCAGTGTTCCTCACCTGACTTACTGTAAAACATCACTGCAGTGTTCCTCACCTGGCTTACTGTAAAACATCACTGCAGTGTTCCTCACCTGGCTTACTGTAAAACATCACTGCAGTGTTCCTCACCTGGCTTACTGTAAAACATCACTGCAGTGTTCCTCACCTGACTTACTGTAAAACATCACTGCAGTGTTCCTCACCTGGCTTACTGTAAAACATCACTGCAGTGTTCCTCACCTGGCTTACTGTAAAACATCACTGCAGTGTTCCTCACCTGGCTTACTGTAAAACATCACTGCAGGGTTCCTCACCTGGCTTACTGTAAAACATCACTGCAGTGTTCCTCACCTGGCTTACTGTAAAACATCACTGCAGTGTTCCTCACCTGGCTTACTGTAAAACATCACTGCAGTGTTCCTCACCTGGCTTACTGTAAAACATCACTGCAGTGTTCCTCACCTGGCTTACTGTAAAACATCACTGCAGTGTTCCTCACCTGGCTTACTGTAAAACATCACTGCAGTGTTCCTCACCTGGCTTACTGTAAAACATCACTGCAGTGTTCCTCACCTGGCTTACTGTAAAACATCACTGCAGTGTTCCTCACCTGGCTTACTGTAAAACATCACTGCAGTGTTCCTCACCTGGCTTACTGTAAAACATCACTGCAGGGTTCCTCACCTGGCTTACTGTAAAACATCACTGCAGTGTTCCTCACCTGGCTTACTGTAAAACATCACTGCAGTGTCCCTCACCTGGCTTACTGTAAAACATCACTGCAGTGTCCCTCACCTGGCTTACTGTAAAACATCACTGCAGTGTCCCTCACCTGGCTTACTGTAAAACATCACTGCAGTGTCCCTCACCTGGCTTACTGTAAAACATCACTGCAGTGTCCCTCACCTGGCTTACTGTAAAACATCGCTGCAGTGTTCCTCACCTGGCTTACTGTAAAACATCACTGCAGTGTTCCTCACCTGGCTTACTGTAAAACATCACTGCAGTGTTCCTCACCTGGCTTACTGTAAAACATCACTGCAGTGTTCCTCACCTGGCTTACTGTAAAACATCACTGCAGTGTTCCTCAGCTGGCTTACTGTAAAAACAAAACAAAAGATTGATTACTGTACTTCTATATTTCCATCAACTCTGTCTTGTGGATTTGGCCACAGGTTCTTATCCACATCACAATGGATGTTTTCATTAGCCAAACATCTTGGGAAGAATCTTCGGGTGAATCCAGGCCTGACACTGGTCTGCCGTGATGTCATTGCATGCGGCATCCATGGCCTGCAGAAGGGTGGCTTGTTCATGAGGATGCCTATCATACACCTTCCACCCCCATGTAGAGAAAAATTCCTCAACCGGGTTAAGGAAAGGAGAGTATGGGGGTAAGTACAGGGGGGTAAATTGTGGATGGGCTTGAAACCATGCTTGCATCATTCTGAGCGTGGTGGAACCTGACATTATCCCACACAATGACATAGGTCACGCCATCAGCTCTACAGACCTGATTTAGCCCATCAACGAAGGTTACATTCGAACAGCGAATCATGTGGCTGCCTGCAACTCAATATATAGAGTATATAGAGTAGAGAGCTTTAGATGTTGTTCGACCAAACATTAGAACAGGCAAGATGAGTAATCTAAGCAACTTTGACCGTGGTATGATTGTTGATGCCACACACGGTGATTCCAGCATCTCAGAAACAGCTGCCTTCCTGGGATAGAGACTACAGTCTCTAGAGTTTACAGAGAATGGTGCGATAAACAAAACACATTCAGTGAGCAGCAGTTAATGAGAGAGGTCAGAGGATAATGTCCAGACTCATTCAAGCTAACAGAAAGGCCACAAACGCTCACATAACAGCTGTTTAAAACAGTGGTGTGCAGAAGGGCATCTCTTAACGTACAACACAGTGAATAATTCAGGCTGTTGTGGAGGCAAAAGGGGGTCCTACCCAGTACTAGATAGGTGTACCTAATAAAGTGAGTATGTGTGTGTGTGTGTATGTGCGTTCGTGTAGCCCTATCCGTGTGACACGTGTAAATGAAAGCCTTAGATATCGTATCATCATAGTTGCAGAAGTAGCAGACAGAGTGGTTGTGTAGCTGACACATAAAACACGGAAAACAGCTTTCAGTCTTCAAAGAGATTTATGTAATGTCACTGGGGATCTGAGACCGACAGCAGGTTATTTATGAAGCCTATGACAGGAGTCCTGACTGTCCTGAACTGACACCTATGATAGGAGTCCTGACTGTCCTGAACTGACACCTATGATAGGAGTCCTGACTGTCCTGAACTGACACCTATGATAGGAGTCCTGACTGTCCTGAACTGACACCTATGATAGGAGTCCTGACTGTCCTGAACTGACACCTATGATAGGAGTCCTGACTGTCCTGAACTGACACCTATGATAGCAGTCCTGACTGTCCTGAACTGACACCTATGATAGGAGTCCTGACTGTCCTGAACTGACACCTATGATAGGAGTCCTGACTGTCCTGAACTGACACCTATGATAGGAGTCCTGACTGTCCTGAACTGACACCTATGATAGGAGTCCTGACTGTCCTGAACTGACACCTATGATAGGAGTCCTGACTGTCCTGAACTGACACCTATGATAGGAGTCCTGACTGTCCTGAACTGACACCTATGATAGGAGTCCTGACTGTCCTGAACTGCCACCTATGATAGGAGTCCTGCCTGTCCTGAACTGACACCTATGATAGGAGTCCTGACTGTCCTGAACTGACACCTATGATAGGAGTCCTGACTGTCCTGAACTGATACCTATGATAGGAGTCCTGACTGTCCTGAACTGACACCTATGATAGGAGTCCTGACTGTCCTGAACTGATACCTATGATAGGAGTCCTGACTGTCCTGAACTGACACATATGATAGGAGTCCTGACTGTCCTGAACTGACACCTATGATAGGAGTCCTGACTGTCCTGAACTGAGAAAATGAGAAAAAACATACTGTGTGGGCATCCTTGGTCACTCACATGGTTAGGCTCTCAACCCCACAGCCAACTTCTCTGATCTGACACCTTCTCTGCTCTGACACCTTCTCTGATCTGACACTTTCTCTGATCTGACACCTTCTCTGAACCGTAAAACACACGCTACCATTACTGTGCCTGTTATCTGCTAGTTCTGCTGAGGCTTCCTCCTCTCCTACCAAACACACACGCACGCACATGCATGCACGCACATGCACACGCACACGCACACACACACACACACACACACACACACACACACACACACACACACACACACACACACACACACACACACCTATGCCTGGCAGCCAGTGACACTAGCCCTCCTGTAGTGTCCAGAGAGGAACCTAAAGTTATGGAAACAGTGTCAGCCTTGGCTGGTAGCAGCAGGGTGGATGAATCTGCTCCGTCCTGGACTGTTAGCCTCTGATAGATGGTAGGAGCAGGGTGGATAAATTTGCTCTGGGCTGGACTGTTAGCCTCTGATAGATGGAAGAAGCAGGGTGGATAAATGTGCTCTGGGCTGGTCTGTTAGCCTCTGATAGATGGCCGGATCAGGCACATCTCTCAGGATCTCAGGATCTCTCAACAGTGACATCGAAATAGGACGTCTATCCATGTCCTGAAGACGTCGGGAAATGACTTTAAAACCTGACTCTAGGGGAAACGGTGAGCCCTATTACCATCAAGTATGCCCGGGTTATTCTAGGGGGTTGTGAACGGGGGTTGAAAAATGGGCGTCATCAGAAGGTTGAGTGTTCCATCCTAATGGTGGACACTGGTTTTTCTTAACCCTTACCTTAACCATTAGGAATAAGTGCCTAAACATAGTGGTTTATCCAATACATTTATCTTCAAAATCTTACAAATCCTCCTTTGGCCGCCTCTCCTTCCAGTTCTCTGCTGCCAATGACTGGAACGAACTACAAAAATCTCTGAAACTGGAAACACTTATCTCCCTCACTAGCTTTAAGCACCAACTGTCAGAGCAGCTCACAGATTACTGTACCTGTACATAGCCCACCTATAATTTAGCCCAAACAACTACCTCTTTCCCAACTGTATTTAATTTTAATTAATTTATTTATTTTGCTCCTTTGCACCCCATTATTTTTATTTCTACTTTGCACATTCTTCCATTGCAAAACTACCATTCCAGTGTTTTACTTGCTATATTGTATTTACTTTGCCACCATGGCCTTTTTTGCCTTTACCTCCCTTCTCACCTCATTTGCTCACATCGTATATAGACTTGTTCATACTGTATTATTGACTGTATGTTTGTTTTACTCCATGTGTAACTCTGTGTCGTTTTATCTGTCGAACTGCTTTGCTTTATCTTGGCCAGGTTGCAATTGTAAATGAGAACTTGTTCTCAACTTGCCTACCTGGTTAAATAAAGGTGTTCTCAACTAGCCTACCTGGTTAAATAAAGGTGTTCTCAACTAGCCTACCTGGTTAAATAAAGGTGTTCTCAACTTGCCTACCTGGTTAAATAAAGGTGAAATAAATAAATAAATTAACATATAGGAGCAACTTCGAAATTTGACGTTTTGGAAAAATGGAACGATGCTGAACAGAAGGAGTCAACCCAGCGTGTCAAAAACAATACAAAATTTGACGTTTGGAGAAATGTGAATAAACATGTAATTCTGCAATGAGAAGGTGAGAGCTTGTCGGGGCCATAAAGGTGTCAGGGGAAACCTTCCCACAGGTACTAAAGAGGCACAGACACCTACGCAAACACCCACGCACACATGCACACAAACAAACACGTCGTCACTCACACATACACCCGGCTGGGCCTTTGATATATAGCCATATGAACCTTAAATCCATCTCTCTGTCTGTAACAGCATAGACAGGACTGTTCTTGCCTCAGGGCCTTAAATCCATCTCTCTGTCTATTACAGCATAGACAGGACTGTTCTTGCCTCAGGGCCTTAAATCCATCTCTCTGTCTATTACAGCATAGACAGGACTGTTCTTGCCTCAGGGCCTTAAATCCATCTCTCTGTCTATAACAGCATAGACAGGACTGTTCTTGCCTCAGGGCCTTAAATCCATCTCTCTGTCTGTAACAGCATAGACAGGACTGTTCTTGCCTCAGGGCCTTAAATCCATCTCTCTGTCTGTAACAGCATAGACAGGACTGTTCTTGCCTCAGGGCCTTAAATCCATCTCTCTGTCTGTAACAGCATAGACAGGACTGTTCTTGCCTCAGGGCCTTAAATCCATCTCTCTGTCTGTAACAGCATAGACAGGACTGTTCTTGCCTCAGGGCCTTAAATCCATCTCTCTGTCTATTACAGCATAGACAGGACTGTTCTTGCCTCAGGGCCTTAAATCCATCTCTCTGTCTATAACAGCATAGACAGGACTGTTCTTGCCTCAGGGCCTTAAATCCATCTCTCTGTCTATAACAGCATAGACAGGACTGGTCTTGCCTCAGGGCCTTAAATCCATCTCTCTGTCTATAACAGCATAGACAGGACTGTTCTTGCCTCAGGGCCTTAAATCCATCTCTCTGTCTATAACAGCATAGACAGGACTGTTCTTGCCTCAGAGCCTTAAATCCATCTCTCTGTCTGTAACAGCATAGACAGGACTGTTCTTGCCTCAGGGCCTTAAATCCATCTCTCTGTCTATTACAGCATAGACAGGACTGTTCTTGCCTCAGGGCCTTAAATCCATCTCTCTGTCTATAACAGCATAGACAGGACTGTTCTTGCCTCAGGGCCTTAAATCCATCTCTCTGTCTATAACAGCATAGACAGGACTGTTCTTGCCTCAGGGCCTCAAATCCATCTCTCTGTCTATAACAGCATAGACAGGACTGTTCTTGCCTCAGGGGCTTTGTAATACCCTGTCCTGTGTCCATTATGTTATTCATCTTTCTATGCTGGCCGCTGACTGACTGACCACAGTGAAGACATCCCAGATAAACCTATCATTCTCCCTGGAGATCAAAATAGAGAGCGAGAGAAAGAGAGAGGGGGAGAGAGAGAGCGAGAGAGAGACAGAGGGAGCAAGGGGAAGAGAGAGAGAGAGAGAGAGAGAGAGAGAGAGAGAGAGAGAGAGAGAGAGACAGGCAGAGAGAGAGAGAGAGAGAGACAGAGGGACAGGCAGAGAGAGAGAGAGAGAGAGAGAGAGAGAGAGAGAGAGAGAGAGAGAGAGAGAGAGAGAGAGAGAGAGAGAGAGAGAGAGAGAGAGAGAGAGAGAGAGAGAGAGAGAGAGAGAGAGAGAGAGAGAGAGAGACAGAGAGAGAGAGAGAGAGAGACAGAGACAGAGACAGAGACAGAGACAGAGACAGAGACAGAGACAGAGGACAGAGACGAGACAGAGACAGAGACAGAGAGAGGAGAGGACAGAGACAGAGACAGGAGCAGAGACAGAGACAGGGACAGGCAGGCAGGCAGGGCAGGCAGGCAGGCAGGCAGGCAGGCAGGCAGGCAGGCAGGCAGGCAGGCAGGCAGGCAGGCAGGCAGGCAGGCAGGCAGGCAGGCAGGCAGGCAGGCAGGCAGGCAGGCAGGCAGGCAGGCAGGCAGGCAGGCAGGCAGGCAGGCAGGCAGGCAGGCAGGCAGGCAGGCAGGCAGGCAGGCAGGGCAGGCGGCAGGCAGGCAGGCAGGCAGGCAGGCAGGCAGGCAGGCAGGCAGGCAGGCAGGCAGGCAGGCAGGCAGGCAGGCAGGCAGGCAGGCAGGCAGGCAGGCAGGCAGGCAGGCAGGCAGGCAGGCAGGCAGGCAGGCAGGCAGGCAGGCAGGCAGGCAGGCAGGCAGGCAGGCAGGCAGGCAGGCAGGGCAGGCAGGCAGGCAGGCAGGCAGGCAGGCAGGCAGGCAGGCAGACAGACAGACAGACAGACAGACAGACAGACAGACAGACAGACAGACAGACAGACAGACAGACAGACAGACAGACAGACAGACAGACAGACAGACAGACAGACAGACAGACAGACAGACAGACAGACAGACAGACAGACGCAGCACCCAGACTCACCGTACTAGAATCTGAAGTCAAATGTCTACTGTTTGCTGATGATATGGTGCTTCTGTCCCCGTCCAAGGAGGGCCTACAGCAGCACCTTGATCTTCTGCACAGATTCTGTCAGACCTGGGCCCTGACAGTAAAACTCAGTAAGACAAAATAATGGTGTTCCAAAAAAGGTCCAGTTGCCAGGACCACAAATACAAATTGAAACTAGACACCGTTGCCCTAGAGTACACAAAAAACTATACATACCTTGGCCTAAACATCAACACCACAAGTAACTTCCACAAAGCTGTGGACTATCTGAGAGACAAGGCAAGGAGGGCATTCTATGCCATCAAAAGGAACATAAAATTCAACATACCAATTAGGATCTGGCTAAAAATACTGGAATCAGTTATAGAACCCATTGCCTTTATGGTTGTGAGGTCTGGGGTCCGCTCACCAACCAAGAATTCACAGACCTCTACCTACCTACCTCTCTCTCTACCTCTCTACCTCTCTACCCCTCTCTACCTCTCTCTACCCCTCTCTACCTCTCTTAACCTCTCTATACCTTTCTCCACCTCTTTCCTCCACTCTCTCTACCTACCTATTAACAGCAAACATTACACATACAGAAGTTTCAAAACAATAAAGACATTATTGTTATATTGTTATATATTATGTAATATTATGTCATATTATGTATATATACAGTGTTGTAACAATGTACAAATGGTTAAAGTATACAAGGGAAAATAAATAAGCATAAATATGGGTTGTATTTACAATGGTGTCTCTCTCTCTACCTCTCTCTCTACCTCTCTCTCAACCTCACTCTCTCTACCAATTAAATTAAATTAAATTCAATTGACTTCATTGACATGGCACGTTCATTACTACTTACATTGTCAAAGTATACATATCGAAAAATAAAATGAATAAATGAATAAATGAATAAATGGTGGGACCAACAACAATAATAATAGTAGTAGTGGACATGGGATTACCATTAACAACAACTACAACAACAATATTAATGAGAACAACAATACATTAAAGCAATGGTAGTAGACCAGTGT
Organism: Oncorhynchus kisutch; assembly: GCF_002021735.2. Lineage (NCBI taxonomy): Eukaryota > Metazoa > Chordata > Actinopteri > Salmoniformes > Salmonidae > Oncorhynchus > Oncorhynchus kisutch. The sequence goes on from NC_034187.2 coordinate 82,810,630, forward strand.
CAACATGACTGAGAAGACACATGACCTGGTAGTAGACCAGTGTCAACATGACTGAGAAGACACATGACCTGGTAGTAGACCAGTGTCAACCTGACTGAGAAGACACATGACCTGGTAGTAGACCAGTGTCAACATGACTGAGAAGACACATGACCTGGTAGTAGACCAGTGTCAACATGACTGAGAAGACACATGACCTGGTAGTAGACCAGTGTCAACCTGACTGAGAAGACACATGACCTGGTAGTAGACCAGTGTCAACATGACTGAGAAGACACATGACCTGGTAGTAGACCAGTGTCAACATGACTGAGAAGACACATGACCTGGTAGTAGACCAGTGTCAACATGCCTGAGAAGACACATGACCTGGTAGTAGACCAGTGTCAACATGACTGAGAAGACACATGACCTGGTAGTAGACCAGTGTCAACATGACTGAGAAGACACATGACCTGGTAGTAGACCAGTGTCAACATGACTGAGAAGACACATGACGTGGTATGAAAGACAAAACAAAACAAGATGGGAAATATTATCGACATTACTTTGCATTTTTCACTGGCTGTCCCTCAGGTTGTGGCAGCAGGACACATATTTGGCTGCCAAAACTGCACATTTTGGCTTTTCACCCAATAAATATTTTATAGTTTCAAATTCTTTGTATTGAATTATAATTTTGGGAAAGAAATATTCTCTTAGGTCTGAGTATTTGTCACAGTGTAATAGGAAATGCAGCTCTGTCTGTACCTCTCCCCTGGAGCAGAGTGAGCACAGCCTCTCCTCTCTGGGCAGCCAGGTTTTTCTGTGACGACCGGCCTCTATAGCCAGACTGTGCTCACTGAGTCTGTACCTAGTCAATGTTTTCCTCAGTTTTCTATCAGTCACAGTGGTCAGATAGTCTGCCACCATGTACTGTCTGTTTAGAGCCAAATAGCATTGATGTTTACTTTGATTTTTTGTTGTGTCTTTCCAATAGGTGCTATATTTTTATTTTTGTTTTGTGATGATTTGGTTGGGCCAGTTTTTTTGAGTGCTGTCCTGAGGCTCTATGGGGTTGGTTTGGGTTAGTGAACTGAGCCTCAGAACCAGCTGGCTGACTGCTGTCCTGAGGCTCTATGGGGTTGGTTTGGGTTAGTGAACTGAGCCTCAGAACCAGCTGGCTGAGTGCTGTCCTGAGGCTCTATGGGGTTGGTTTGGGTTGGTGAACTGAGCCTCAGAACCAGCTGGCTGAGTGCTGTCCTGAGGCTCTATGGTGTTGGTTTGGGTTGGTGAACTGAGCCTCAGAACCAGCTGGCTGAGTGCTGTCCTGAGGCTCTATGGGGTTGGTTTGGGTTTGTGAACTGAGCCTCAGAACCAGCTGGCTGACTGCTGTCTGGGGCTCTATGGGGTTGGTTTGGGTTGGTGAACTGAGCCTCAGAACCAGCTGTCTGAGTGCTGTCCTGAGGCTCTATGGTGTTGGTTTGGGTTAGGGAACTGAGCCTCAGAACCAGCTGGCTGACTGCTGTCCTGAGGCTCTATGGGGTTGGTTTGGGTTGGTGAACTGAGCCTCAGAACCAGCTGTCTGAGTGCTGTCCTGAGGCTCTATGGTGTTGGTTTGGGTTAGGGAACTGAGCCTCAGAACCAGCTGGCTGACTGCTGTCCTGAGGCTCTATGGGGTTGGTTTGGGTTGGTGAACTGAGCCTCAGAACCAGCTGGCTGAGGGGACTCTTCTCTTTTTTCATCTCTTGGCATTGTAGAGCTGTGTGATGGAATGTTTTGGGGTCACTTGTTTTTAGATGGTTGTTAAACTTGATGGCTGTTTTTTCTATTTGAATGAGGAGGGGGTTTTGGCCCAGTTCTGCTCTACATGCGTTATTTTGAGTTTTTCTTTGGACTTGCAATACAGTCTTGCAAAACTCTGCATGCAGTATTTCGATTGGATGTTTGTCCCATTTGGTAAATTCATTATTAGAGATTGGACCCCATACTTCACTGCCATATAGAGCAATTGGTTCTAGAACTGATTGAAACATTTTGAGCCAGATTCTAATTGGAATTTCGATTCTAATGTTCCTTTTAATGGCATAGAATGCTCTTCTTGCTTTGTCTCTCAGCTCATTCACAGCCATGTGAAAGCTACCTGTGCTGCTGATATTTAGTCCTAGATTTGTGTCGTTTTTGGTGTCTTCTAATAGAACTTATACTTGTTTAATTTATATTTGTCATCCTTATTTCCGGACCTTTTTTGGAATATCATTATATTAGTTTTTTTAGGTTAACGGTCAGACCCCAAGTCTGACAGAACCTGTGAAGACGATCTAGGTGCTGCTGTAACCCCTCTTTAGTGGGAGACAGCAGCATCAAGTCATCTGCGTACAGCAGAGACTTGATTTCAGTGTTGTGTAGGGTGTTACCAGGTGCTGCCGATTCTTCTAATGTTTTTGCCAATTCATTCATGTAGATGTTAAATAGTGTTGGACTTATTGGGCAGCCCTGTTTCACTCCCCGTCCCTGAGAGAAGAAGTCTGTTTTCTTGTTGCCAATTTTACCCACACATTTGTTTTTACGGCTGTGTCACGGCTCCTCCTCTGCAGGTGCGGTTCCTCCTGCAGGCAGAGGAGGGTCATTAGTGAATGGAGTCACCTGGGATGAGGGTATTTAAACTGTCTCTCTCTCTCTCTCCACTCTTCCAGGTATGAACCTGTTTTGTTTGTTGTTTTGTAGTTTTACATAGTTTTCACTCAGTCATTCACCCACACAGATTCACACATCCATGCACTTTAAATACACCTTACATTATGATACTTCCACACCTCATTCCTTTTTTCTCAGTTTAAAGTTAATAGTTTTGTTTACAATAAAGAACATGTTTTAATTGGCCTATACCTGTTGTTCGCGTCCCCTCATTTGTTTTGGTTGGGCCAATATTGGGGAGAGAGGTGATTAGTGACAGTTTAAATACCCTGATCCCAGGTGACTCCAATCACTAACGACCCTCTGCCTGCAGGAGGAACCGCCCCTGCAGAGGAGCCGTGACAGTGTACATTGATTTAATAAAATCATATGTTTTCCCTCCAATACCACTTTCTATTAGTTTTTAAAAAAAAGACCTTTGTGCCAAATTGAATCAAATGCCTTCTTGAAATCTACAAAACATGAGTAGATTTTGCGTTTGTTTTGGTTTACTTGTTTATCAATTAGAGAGTGGAGGGTGTAAATGTGGTCTGTTGTACCATCATTTTTCAGAAATCCAACCTGGCTTCTGCTCAGGACGTTGTGTTCGTCAAGGAAATGATGTAGTCTACTATTTATAATACTGCAGAGAATTGAACTGTTAACGCAAATTCCCAGGATTCTGATAGTCTTTGATGATTCAAGGATTGGTCATTTTTCTTGTATACCTTTTTGTTGTGAGCTCTTTGTTATATTGCTGTAGAGGTTTGCAAAGTGATTTCTCCACATATCCCCATTTTGGAGAGCCAATTCCTCATGATGAGGTTTGTTTAATTTATTCCAATTCTCCCAGAAGTGGTTTGATTAATATGGATTCCTCAATTCCATCCAGCTGATTTCTAATGTGCTGTTCCTTTTCTGTTCTTAGGGTGTGTTTGTATTGCTTCAGTGTTTCCCCATATAGGGTGTGTTTGTATTGCTTCAGTGTTTCCCCATATAGGGTGTGTTTGTATTGCTTCAGTGTTTCCCCATATAGGGTGTGTTTGTATTGCTTCAGTGTTTCCCCATATAGGGTGTGTTTGTATTGCTTCAGTGTTTCCCCATATAGGGTGTGTTTGTATTGCTTCAGTGTTTCCCCATATAGGGTGTGTTTGTATTGCTTCAGTGTTTCCCCATATAGGGTGTGTTTGTATTGCTTCAGTGTTTCCCCATATAGGGTGTGTTTGTATTGCTTCAGTGTTTCCCCATATAGGGTGTGTTTGTATTGCTTCAGTGTTTCCCCATATAGGGTGTGTTTGTATTGCTTCAGTGTTTCCCCATATTGAATGTGTATATTTTTGTTGTCTGGTGCTCTGTGTTTTTGATTAGATATATTTCTCAATGACTTTCTTAGATTTTTGCAATCATTATCAAACCATTTTCATTATCTGTTATTTCTGGTTTGCTCTTAAGCTTCTTTAAATGAGCCAAGGAGGCTAATAAACCTCAGTTAGTGCTAAATATGGCTGCTAGAATCCTGACTAGAACCCCAAAATGTGATCATATTACTCCAGTGCTAGCCTCCCTACACTGGCTTCCTGTCAAGGCAAGGGCTGATTTCAAGGTTTTACTGCTAACCTACAAAGCATTACATGGGCTTGCTCCTACCTATCTCTTTGATTTGGTCCTGCCGTACATACCTACACGTACGTTACGTTAATTGTCCCTAGAATTTCTAAGCAAACAGCTGGAGGCAGGGCTTTCTCCTATAGAGCTCCATTTTTATGGAATGGTCTGCCTACCCATGTGAGAGACGCAAACTCGGTCTCAACCTTTAAGTCTTTACTGAAGACTCATCTCTTCAGTGGGTCATATGATTGAGTGTAGTCTGGCCCAGGAGTGTGAAGGTGAACGGAAAGGCTCTGGAGCAACCAACCGCCCTTGCTGTCTCTGCCAGACCGGTTCCCCTCTTTCCACTGGGATTCTCTGCCTCTAACCCTATTACAGTGGCTGAGTCACTGGCTTACTAGGGCTCTTTCATACCGTCCCTGGGAGGGGTGCATCACTTGAGTGGGTTAAGTCACTGATGTGATCATCCTGTCTGGGGTGGCGCCCCCCCTTGGGTTGTGCCGTGGCGGAGATCTTTGTGGGCTATACTCGGCCTTGTCTCAGGATGGTAAGTTGGTGGTTGAAGATATCCCTCTAGTGGTGTGGGGGCTGTGCTTTGGCAAAGTGGGTGGGGTTATATCCTTCCTGTTTGGCCCTGTCCGGGGGTGTCATAGGATGGGGCCACAGTGTCTCCTGACCCCTCCTGTCTCAGCCTCCAGTATTTATGCTGCAGTAGTTTGTGTCGGGGTCTAGGGTCAGTTTGTTACATCTGGAGTACTTCTCGTGTCCTATCCGGTGTCCTGTGTGAATTTAAGTATGCTCTCTCTAATTCTCTCTCTCTTTCTCTCTCTCGGACCTGAGCCCTAGGACCATGCCTCAGGACTACCTGACATGATGACTCCTTGCTGTCCCCAGTACACCTGGCCGTGCTGCTGCTCCAGTTTCAACTGTTCTGCCTGTGATGATTATTATTTGACCATGCTGGTCATTTATGAACATTTTAACATCTTGGCCATGTTCTGTTATAATCTCCACCCGGCAAAGCCAGAAGAGGACTGGCCACCCCACATAGCCTGGTTCCTCTCTAGGTTTCTTCCTAGGTTTTGGCCTTTCTAGGGAGTTTTTCCTAGCCACCGTGCTTCTCCACCTGCATTGCTTGCTGTTTGGGGTTTTAGGCTGGGTTTCTGTACAGCACTTTGAGATATCAGCTGATGTACGAAGGGATATATAAATAAAGTTGATGTTCCAAACAGCCAAATTTACACTTTCATTGCTGTAGGAGAATGTTAAGGCTAAAAAGTTGTCCAGGAGATATTGTATTTTTTGGCTACTAATTGCTTTATGGTAGATGTCTGTACTGTTTGCACTCCATCTATAGGCCTGTTAGCATTACCTTCAAAATGTGACAAACACTCACAATCCAACAAGAACTATTAAAATAGTATTTTCAAATTAAAGTAAACTCTTATTATGCAAATGTGATTTGTTTATCATTTAAGTTATAATTTGTGACATGCCACTTGGGTGGGTGTAGTGTGAGGATGGTGGAGTTCTTGTGCTCATCTTACCATGACCCTCGCCCTATCACATGTGAGCATAGTAGACTCAGCATTTGTTTAATGTCACTCATTTGGTTGGTGGGAGCTGGGCCAGTTGCTCCTCTCACAGCCTGTGCGTAGCTCTGCCTGGTGGGCTGTGGCTCCTACAAGTGTGGGTCTGTGGTGGGAGGTGGGAGGCCTCGTCTGGGTGGCTATGAAGCTGGACTGGGGTGGTCTGTGCTGCGCTGGATTTGGTGGGCATTGAGGTTGGTGGTGCTGTGGTCGTGGCTGGGGGTTCCAGGGTGCTGGTCCGGGGTGTTGTGGTGATCTGGGCGGGGTGGAGATTGCTCCGCTGTTCCTGGGTGGAGAGGTCAGACTGCGGTGTAAAGCGACGTCCTTGGGAGTCTTGGCAAGAATGGGGACTGTCTCCCTGTACAGGTGAACATGGTCATAGAACCGGTCCAGATCGAGGGTGGGGTGGTGGGGACTGTCTCCCTGTACAGGTGAACATGGTCATAGAGACAGTCCAGATCGAGGGTGGGATGGTGGGGACTGTCTCCCTGTACAGGTGAACATGGTCATAGAGACAGTCCAGATCAAGGGTGGGATGGTGGGGACTGTGTCCCTGTACAGGTGAACATGGTCATAGAGACAGTCCAGATCGATGGTGGGCCAGGTGTACATTGGGTCGCAGGGCACAGTCCCGGGAGAGGCGGGCATTTATTCTTTGGATTGTGGGTGGAAGTCTTTCCTCTGTAGAAGGGTTGACCAACTTGAGTTGGGGAAGATTGCGGAGGCCTTCTCAATCACTCCCTGTAGTGAAGTCGCCACCCTCTCCTGCTGAGCACGCAGGTCGTTGCTTCCGGTGTGTATGATTATGTGGCTTGGCGACCAGAGATGGGCCTTATCAAGCAGCTCCATGGCCCTCTGTGTCGTTGGGCACCACACCTTTCTCCTTTTGTGTCTTCTCCTGAACAAACTTCCCATTTGAGTCCATCAACAGGACGATGTCAGCCAGTGTTTCTTCTGGACTGGAGGGGGCAGAGGGGGGGGGGTGGTGTGTGTTGGAGCTGGGGTGTGGCTGGTCTGTGCCGGTGCCGCTGTCAGTGGGAGGCTGTTCTGTGGGCTGGGGAGGAGGGGTGCAGCAGGCAGGGCTGGGGAAGCCTGGCTGGCTGATCTGGGCTCCTCTGCTGTGTGAGGACAGGTCATAGAGTGGTGATCTAGCTGCTACTGCAGTCTGTCCTCTGTTCTCGTTCTCTCCTGAAGCCTGTCCTCTGTCCTCTGTCCTCTGTCCTCTGTTCTCTTTCTCTCCTGAAGTCTGTCCTCTGTTCTCGTTCTCTCCTGAAGCCTGTCCTCTGTCCTCTGTCCTCTGTTCTCTTTCTCTCCTGAAGCCTGTCCTCTGTCCTCTGTCCTCTGTTCTCTTTCTCTCCTGCAGTCTGTCCTCTGTTCTCTTTCTCTCCTGCAGCTCCTCTCTTAGTGTGGTCAGATCGTTATTACTGTTCTGCCTGTCTTTTTGGAGCTCTCTCACCTCCTTTGTTAGATCAGCCAGCTCTCTCTTGAGTCCGTCTCTCTCTTGCTGAACCTCTTTCAGCTGTGTTGCAAGGCTGCTGTCCTGCTCTGTCATCACCTTGGTTAGGAGCTCTTCTAAGGTGTGGTTGTCTGGTGGCTGTTTACACCTTGGTTAGGAGCTCCTCTAAGGATGTCTGGTGGCTGTTCACACCTTGGTTAGGAGCTCCTCTAAGGATGTCTGGTTGCTGTTTACACCTTGGTTAGGAGCTTCTCTAAGGATGTCTGGTTGCTGTTTACACCATGGTTAGGAGCTCCTCTAAGGATGTCTGGTTGCTGTTTACACCTTGGTTAGGAACTCCTCTAAGGATGTCTGGTTGCTGTTTACACCTTGGTTAGGAGCTCCTCTAAGGATGTCTGGTTGCTGTTTACACCTTGGTTAGGAGCTCCTCTCAGGTGTGGATGTCTGGTTGCTGTTTACACCTTGGTTAGGAACTCCTCTAAGGTGTGGTTGTCTGGTGGCTGTTTACACCTTGGTTAGGAGCTCCTCTAAGGTGTGGTTGTCTGGTTACTGTTTGATCACGCTCTCCCTCAGCAGGACCACCTCCCCCTCCAGTCTGGTGAACTCATCCCTCATGGCAGCCATGGTGGTGAGGAGGGCCTGAGCCTGCTCTGCACTGAGGGGGTCGCTCTCTTCCTGGGGCGTGTCCTCCACTATGGTGGGAAGAGAGGTGCTGGATGTGCCTTTTTGGGTGCGGAGAGTAGGGGTGAGGGTGTTGCTGGTGGAGTTTGTCTGGTGGGAGGGCATATCACTGGTGGTGTCCTTCTCTCTCTCTGCTCTCTCCTTAATGGTCTGAAAGTCTGTTTCAAACAGCCTAATGTTACCTTGCACCATGACAGTCCCAGTCTGTTACCTTGCACCATGACAGTCCCAGTCTGTTACCTTGCACCATGACAGTCCCAGTCTGTTACCTTGCACCATGACAGTCCCAGTCTGTTACCTTGCACCATGACAGTCCCAGTCTGTTACCTTGCACCATGACAGTCCCAGTCTGTTACCTTGCACCATGACAGTCCCAGTCTGTTACCTTGCACCATGACAGTCCCAGTCTGTTACCTTGCACCATGACAGTCCCAGTCTGTTACCTTGCACCATGACAGTCCCAGTCTGTTACCTTGCACCATGACAGTCCCAGTCTGTTACCTTGCACCATGACAGTCCCAGTCTGTTACCTTGCACCATGACAGTCCCAGTCTGTTACCTTGCACCATGACAGTCCCAGTCTTGTAGAGGTTGATTGTTATCATGGTGCTGTCAGGGTCATCTGTCTCTTTGACTTTCAGCTTCCCCCCATTACAGATTCCCTCTTTCTTTATGGATGGGTAGTGAGAGCAGACTGCTGAGCTCTAGGCATTTGGCTGATCAGTGAGGAAGATGAGATTACGCACATCACCGTTTTTGTAGTGGTCTACAAAAAGGGTTTCTGGCCTCCCCTTTAGTAGTTTCTGTTTAAAAGCTTTCCTCGTTGTGTCATTTTTGGCCTCTTAAGGGTAGAGAATGGATTCTGCGCTGAGGGTGAGTGGGGACATGGTGCCTGTGGACTCTGCTGCTGCTGCTGCTGCTGCGCTGTTCTGCTGCCATGTTGCCATGGCAACCGGTTTGTTAGTCTGCTGCTGTTGCTAGCTAGCGCTAATTTAGTTAAAAAACCAGGGAAAAGAGTGACAAATCCTCACACAAAAAACCAGAAGATATGTTTAAAGTTAGTCCGTGCTCCTTTTTGGTTTACTCACTCAGTTTGGTCGTTTGATCTAGTTATATTAACTCCCCTTGCTAGGTTTGTTCTAGCTCGTTTCTTCTGGCTAGCTTGTTAGTCTGCTGGCTAGGTCTTTGTTGTGTAGCTAGCTAGAGTCAAAACTTCTTAACTTGAGGCACAAAGTTACTTTTATGTTCTGAATGAATAGAGTTGTTGTTCATCACTTTTTGTCTGGAAATCTTTTTCGATTAGAGTGTTTCTCATTCTAAAAACCAAGAAATATGAGATTTGTCAGGAGCTCATGTTGAGCATGACGAGCATCTCTCTCTCTTCTTTTCTTGAGTCTCTCTCTACCTCTCTCTACCTCTCTCTCCCTCTCTCTCTCTCTACCTCTCTCTTCTTTTCTTGAGTCTCTCTCTCTCTCCCTCTCTCTACCTCTCTCTATAGCTCTCTCTCTCCCTCTTTCTCTCTCTCTAGCTCTCTCGCTCTACCTCTCCATCTTCCTATCTTTTTCTACCTCTCTCTACTCCTTTCTCTCTCTACTCCTCTCTCTCTCTCTCTCTTCATCACTAGCTGTAGAGAAGTATTCACATTTTTAACAGTAGCAAACAGTTACCATCGACACTCTTAGCTTTTGCTAACCTCCATAGGAAGATATGATAATATCCAAGACCTGAAGATACAAAGTCTTCCTTCCTGAGTTGTTTCGCTCTTCCTGAGTACATGTTTTATTAACCCTGTTAGCTGTGTGTCCTATGAATGGTAAAGGTCAAAGAGGGTGCAGATACAGGGTGTTGTTGTCTATAAAAACATGTCTATCGCTTATTCATATAAATACTGGTCAGTATTTTAATAAGACACTAAACCAGGCTGGACTACTATGGTGATAATCCTCCCTGGACATCAGGACATTTTCGCTGTGTGTGTGTGTGTGTGTGTGTGTGTGTGTGTGTGTGAAAGATAATTAGTTTTAATGATGCATGTGTAGTCTGTATATCCAGTATAGTCTGGATATAGTGTGTGTTAATGTTGTGTGGTCCTGTATACAGTGTTCAAAAAATTCTACCAATTCTTCCCAATTGGTAGTTACAGTCTGGTCCCATCGCTTCGACTCCCGTACTGACTCGGGAAAGGCGAAGGTCGAGAGCCATGCTTCCTCCGAAACACAACCCATCCAAGCCGCAACGCCCGCTTAACCCGGAAGCCAGCCGCACCATTGTGTCAGTGGAAACACAGTACACCTAGCGACCGTGTCTGCATGCATTGCGCCCAGCCCGCCACAGGAGGTCGCTAGTGCACGATGGAACAGGAACATCCCTGCCGGCCATAACCCTCGCCGGACGACGCTGGGCCAATTGTGCGCCGCCCCATGGGTCTCCCGATCGTGGCCGGTCTGTGACAGAGCCTAGACTCAAACCAGAATCTCTAGGGGCACAGCCAGCCCTGTGATGCTGGGTCACCGCACCACTCGGGATGCCGTGGCAATATATATTATATTATTGTAAATATATATATATATATATATATATATATTGTGGCAAACCTCAAGGTTAGGAGCGTTTGTCACAAATTAAGGTGTTAAACTGTCACCAAATCACCCAAGAATGAGAGTTCTTTCGAACAGGACAGTACCTGTGTGTTTGTTTCTCCGTCCTGGTCCACCCAGGCCGTAGGCGAGGTCAAGGATAGCAGGGTTCGGTACACGAATCGGGTCCAGGTCCAAACGCCAACAGGTAAGTCCAAAACAATCCAGCTCATACACGGTCAATCCATCCAATCTCTATTGTCTCTTTCTCTATTGTTCATAGATCCTTCCAGCACTCTCTCTCCCTCTTCCTGGTTTTTCTTGACCCTTTATCTGTGGGTCGGCTCCACCTTCTGAGGGTTCCCCTTGCTTCTGGGGCTTGTAGTTTTGGCGGTCAGCCATTTTGTGATCTGTAGTTCTGCCAGGGGTGGCCATTTTAGTGATCGGGCAGAGCCCGTTTATTAGTTCTGCTCTCACATATGTGCCATTTATCACTCGACTCCTCCTTTGCCACTATATATATATATATATATATATATATCTCCTGGCTTCTGATTCAACTCTAACTTCTGAGAGGATTTGCGGATATAATTAGGAAGCTTTTGAATCTCGTAAAACTCAAACTTTTCTCTTTTTGGTTTCTTTATTAAACATCAAACATTTTGACTCCATTCAGCCTCATTAAAATACAATTAAAAAACATGAATATATTCCTTTGACTCTGGGCTAGTGATCAATTATTGTTTTTAGGGTCGGAAAGAGATGCTTTCGAGTCTGATATCATTGTAATGGAGTGAAACCATTTTCATTTCCTTCAGAACAATACAACTGCTTGTTGGGGTCTAAATGAATAACAGATATTAACTTTTTGTGGATATGATTCTTGTCTTGAGACCTGAAGACATGTTTGCTCCCTAAACTATTGCCTTTTAGCACAGTGGTCACATATGTTGTCGGTTAATTAATGGTGGTGTTGTAGGTACAATGTGTGGACATAGTGTGACGTGAGAAACATTGTTGAGATTGCTTTCTCTGCTTAGCTGTTTGGTTAAACTGTTGGAGAATTAAATGATAGGATCTTTACCGCAGCTAGTTCAAAGCAGTGAAAATTATAGTCTATAATGCAGATCTCTCTCTCTCTCGCCCTCTCGCCCTCTCTCCATGTCTCTCCATGTCTCTCTCGCCCTCTTTCCATGTCTCTCTCGCCCTCTTTCCATGTCTCTCTCGCCCTCTCTCCATGTCTCTCTCTCGCCCTCTCTCCATGTCTCTCTCTCGCCCTCTCTCCATGTCTCTCTCTCGCCCTCTCTCCATGTCTCTCTCTCGCCCTCTCTCCATGTCTCTCTCTCCATCTAAATGGCTGCCAAGAGTCATACAGTACATTCAAATGTTAAATACCTGGGTGGTGGTCACAGTCCATTTCCTCCCACATTATGGCTTAATGGATCATATCTTAATAACCTTGGACTCTGTAATTGGTTAATCTGTATAGAGACCAGATCTCTGTCACCAGGATAGGATAGATAGACAATACACAGCAGCAGCAGTATACTGTAGGTAGGGGTAACAGATAGATAATAGACAGTAACAGCAGTATACTGTAGGTAGGGGTAAAGGATAGACAGTAACAGCAGTATACTGCAGGTAGGGGTAAAGGATAGACAGTAACAGCAGTATACTGTAGGTAGGGGTAAAGGATAGATAATAGACAGTAACAGCAGTATACTGTAGGTAGGGGTAAAGGATAGGTAATAGACAGTAACAGCAGTATAATGTAGGTAGGGGTAAAGGATAGATAATAGACAGTAACAGCAGTATACTGTAGGTAGGGGTAAAGGATAGGTAATAGACAGTAACAGCAGTATAATGCAGGTAGGGGTAAAGGATAGGTAATAGACAGTAATAGCAGTATAATGTAGGTAGGGGTAAAGGATAGATAATAGACAGTAACAGCAGTATACTGTAGGTAGGGGTAAAGGATAGATACAGTGGCTTGCGAAGGTAATCACCCTTCTTGGCATTTTTCCTATTTTGTTGCCTTACAACCTGGAATAAAAATACATTTTTGGGGGGTTTGTATCATTTGATTTACACAACATGCCTACCACTTTGAAGATGCAACATATTTTTTATTGTGAAACAAACAAGAAATAAGACAAAATAACAAACTTGAATTTGCATAATATTCAAAGTCAATATTTTGTAGATCTACCTTCTGAGCAGCTGCAAATCTTTTGGGGTATGCCTCTATAAGCTTGACACATCTAGCCATTGAGATTCTTCATGGCTAAACTGCTCCAGCTCCTCCAAGTTGGAAGGGTTCCACTGTTGTACAGCAATCTTTAAGTCATACCACAGATTCTCAATTGAATTGAGGTCTGGGCTTTCAATAGGCCATTCCAATACATTTAAATGTTTCCCCTAAAACTACTCAAGTGTTGCTTTAGCAGTATGTTTAGGGTCATTGTCCTGCTGGAAGGTGAACCTCCGTCCCAGTCCCAAATCTCTGCAAGACTGAAAAAGATTTGCCTTAAGAATGTCCCTGTATTTAGCACCATCCATCATTCCTTCAATTGTGACCAGTTCCCCAGTCCCTGCCGATGGAAAAACATTCCCAAATCATGATGCTGCCACCACCATGCTTTACTGTGGGGATGGGTCCTTGGGGTGATGAGATGTGTTGGGTTTTTGCCAGACATAGCATTTTCCTTGATGGCCAAAAAGCTCATTTGTATTCTCATCTGACCAGAGTACCTTCTTCCATATGTTTGGGGAGTCTCCCACATGCCCTTTGGCGAACACCAAGCATGTTCGCTTATCTTCTTCTGGCCTCTCTTCCATAAAGCCCAGCTCTGTGGAGTGTATGGATTAAAGTAGTCCAATGGACAGCTACTCCAATCTCCTCTGTGGAGCTTTGCAGCTCCTTCAAGGTTGTCTTTGGTATCACTGCTGCCTCTCTGATTAATGCCCTCCTTGCCTGGTCTGTGAGTTTTTGTGGGCTGCCTTCTCTTGTTGTGGTGCCATATTCTTTCACGTCCTTAGGGATGTGGACATTGAGGAACTTGAAGCTCTCGACCCGCTCCACTACAGTCCCTTCGATGTGGATGGGGGTGTGCTTGGCCATTTCTTGTAGTCCACAATCAGCTCCTTTGTCTTGCAGATGTTGAGGGATGAGGTTGTTGTCCTGGCACCACACTGTGAGGTCTCTGACCACCTCCTTTTTGGCGGTCTCATCGTCATTGGTGATCGGGGAGTACAGGAGAGGACTAAGCACACACCCCTGAGTGCAAAATGTGGTGTGCAATAAAGATGACATCATCTGTGGATCTGTTGGGGCAGTTTGCAAATTGGAGTAGGTCCAGGGTGTCTAGGATGATGGTGTTGATGTGAGCCATGATCAGCCTTTCAAGGTATTTCATGGCTACAGACATGAGTGCTACAGGGCAATAGTTATAATGACAGCTTAGAGGGTTATGTTGCATATGGGGCTATGGTGATCTGCGTGAAAGATGTAGGCACTACAGACTGGGTCAGGAAGAGGTTGAAAATGTCAGTGAAGATACTTGCCAGCAAGTCAAGTCAGTGCATACTCTGTCCTGGTAATCCGTCTGAATATGAACCTGTTTAAATGTCTTACTCACATGGACTATGGAGCGCGAGATCACACAGTCGTCCAGAGAAGCTGGTGCTCTCATGCATGGTTCAGTGTTGCTTGCCTCGAAGCGAGCTTAGAATGTATTTTGCTTGTCTGGTAGGCTTGCGTACCCGTCTAGCTCCCGGCTGAGTTTCCCTTTGTAATAGTTGTTAAAGTTTCAAGCCCTGACACATCTTAACCTTTAGCTCAGTGAGGCCGTTGCCTGTAATACATGGCTTCTGGCTGGTATATGTACAAAAGATCAATATGGGGATGACATTCTAAATGCACATATTAATGAAGTCGGTGACTGATGTGGTGCTCTCCTCAGTGTTATCGGATGAATCTTGGAACATAATTCCAGTCTTTGCTAGCGAAACAGTCATTTAACTTAGCATCTACCCTCATCAGACCATTTCCATGTTGAGTTCATCACTCGTACTTCCTGTTTGAGTTTTCGCTTGTAAGCAGGAATCTGGAAGTTTCGGTCAGATTTGCCAAAGGGAGGATGAGGGAGAGCCATGCTGGTAAAATGAGGTAAAATTGATTTCAGTTTCCTTACATGAAACTCATTGGCTACGAGAAGTGACGCCTCTGGAGAGCATTTCTTGTTTGGTAATGGCCCTACACAGCTTGTTGTTTGGTAATGGCCCTACACAGCTTGTTGTTTGGTAATGGCCCTACACAGCTTGTTGAGTGGTAATGGCCCTACACAGCGTGTTGTTTGGTAATGGCCCTACACAGCTTGTTGAGTGTGACCTTATTGCCAGCATCGGTTTGTGGTAGTAAATAGACAGCTGTGAATGTATTTTTTTAAACTCTCTTGGTACATAGTCCGCACCTTGCCATGAGGTATTCTAACTCAGGCCAGCAAAAAAAACATAACTTCCTTAACATTAGAGATTGTGCAACAGCTGTTGTTGACAAAAGAGACACACCCTTCTCCCCATCGTCTACCGGAGGCTGCTTGCCGGTCTTGACAATGCATGGAAAAACCGTGTCCTTGTTCAGTGTTCAGCCACAATCCACAATGCTGAGAAACACAGACTTTTACAGATCCCATTCATAGGCTAGTCGCAAACAGAGATTGTCCAGTTTGTTTTCCAGTGACTGTATGTTCTGCCAATAAAACGTAGGGTAGAGGCAGAATATTTGCTCGCCAACTTAGTCTTATCAGGATGATGATTCAATTGCCTCTCGTGCGCTGTCATTTCCTCTTTCTGGTCTCGAAAAATCAGGCCTGGTCCGGTGTAAACAGAACATCAAGAGCTGCTGACTCATTGAATTAGAAATTGTCATCCAAATCAGGTTAGTGAACGCTGTTCTGGTACCCACTACCCACTGAGGCGGCTAAGAACAACAACAACTAAATACAACCAACTGAGGCAGCAAACAACAACTAGGAGGAGAGGAGACATGATACAGTAGGGTCTGACAGCCCAACTAGGAGGAGAGGAGAGGAGAGGAGAGGAGAGGAGAGGAGAGGAGAGGAGAGGAGAGGAGAGGAGAGGAGAGGAGAGGAGAGGAGAGGAGAGGAGAGGAGAGGAGAGGAGAGGAGAGGAGAGGAGAGGAGATCTACTTTGTGCATGATGCAAGTTATTTTTCCAACACTTGCTTACAGACATATTATTTCACTTATAATTCACTGTATCGCAATTCCAGTGGGTCAGAAGTTTAAAAACACTAAATTGACTGTGCCTTTAAACAGATTGGAAAATTCCAGAAAATAATAAATGTCAAATAAATAATGTCATGGCTTTAGAAGCTTCTGTTAGGCTAATTGACTTCATTTGAGTCAATTGGAGTTGTACCTGCCTACCTTCAAACTCAGTGCCTCTTTGCTTGACATCATGGGAAATCCAATAGAAATCAGCCAAGAACTAAGAAAAAACAATTATAGACCTCCACAAGTCTGGTTCATCCTTGAGAGCAATTTCCAAACGCCTGAAGGTACCACATTCATCTGTACAAACAATAGTATGCAGGTATAAACACCATGGGACTACGCAGCTGTCATACCGCTCAGGAAGGAGACGTGTTTTGTCTCCTAGAGATGAATGTACTTTGGTGAGAAAAGTGCAAATCAATCCCAGAACAACAGCAAAGGATCTTGTGAAGATGCTGGAGGAAACAGGTACAAAAGTATCTATATCCACAGTAAAACGAGTCCTGTATCGACATAACCTGATAGGCCGCTCAGCAAGGAAGAATGTGACTGTGTGTGTGTGTGGGGAGGGGGGGGGTTGTGTGACTGTGTGTGTGGGGAGGGGGGGGATGTGTGACTGTGTCTGGGGAGAGGGGGGGGGGGGGGGTTGTGTGACTGTGTGTGTGGGGAGAGAGGGGGGGGTTGTGTGACTGTGTCTGGGGAGAGGGGGGGGGGGGGGGGTTGTGTGACTGTGTGTGGGGAGAGGGGGGGGGGTTGTGTGACTGTGTCTGGGGAGAGGGGGGGGGGGGGTTGTGTGACTGTGTGTGGGGAGAGGGGGGGGGTTGTGTGACTGTGTCTGGGGAGAGGGGGGGGGGGGTTGTGTGACTGTGTGTGGGGAGAGAGGGGGGGGTTGTGTGACTGTGTGTGGGTAGAGAGGGGGGGGGGTTGTGTGTGTGGGTAGAGAAAGGGGGGTTGTGTGAGTGTGTGTGGGTAGAGAGGGGGGGGGGTTGTGTGACTGTGTGTGTGGGTAGAGAGGGGGGGGGTTGTGTGACTGTGTGTGTGGGTAGAGAGGGGGGGGGGTTGTGTGACTGTGTGTGGGTAGAGAGGGGGGGGGGTTGTGTGACTGTGTGTGGGTAGAGAGGGGGGGGGTTGTGTGACTGTGTGTGGGTAGAGAGGGGGGGGGGGTTGTGTTCATCTGTCCTTTGATGAGTGGAACTGTTTATTCCTCTCCAATCACACCTTGATGAACACTTTCACAATCATTCACACACACACACACACACACACACACACACACACACACACACACACACACACACACACACACACACACACACACACACACACACACACACACACACACACACACACACACACAACCCTCTCCCCTCTCACACACACATACCCACATAACACACAACCCACAAAGTACCCCGAATCAGAGGAATCTGAAAATAAACAAACATCATTTCCTTTGTTCTTATGCACTTGTTTTCTCAAAGAAGAAAAGTCCACTGGAGTTTGGTATCAAATCATAAAGCCACCATGAGTTTAATATCAAAGTCCAAAAAATAAAAACAAGTCGTTTCTCTCTGCCTCTGTTTGTTGTTTGAGAAATGTCAGAGACTATATAGTCAAATAAAATAAAATAAGATGCCAGACTACGCCATGTTGCCTGCAGTTTCTTTTGGAGGTTGCTGTGAACAAGTAGAGTGTGTCACCGTGATAGACAGTGACACATTCTGCTCTTCATCTTTACGTCTCTGATTGATCCCTCTTGTCTTTTAGCCACCAGATTTGACATCTTTTTTATGAAGCCAGAAAATAGGAGACCCCTGCCAGCAAAAACAAAACAAAAACAAACTAAATGTTTATTTCCTGTACTGCAAAACAACGTCTGGAAAATACAGCTCATTTCTTCTTCATTTCATTGTATATTCAGTCATATATTGAGGGCTTTCAATTTTGACTGTGTTTATCATTCAAAGGCCGCATTGTCGAGCTGATGGCTTATCTTGTGTAATGTTAAGCTTTGGGACACACTGTGAGAATGATTCTGTGAGTGAAATTGTGTGTGTGTGTGTGCGTAACTGTGTGTGTGTGTGTTTTTGAGCGTGTGTGTGTGTGTGTGTGTGTGTGTTTGAGCGTGTGTGTGTGTGTGTGTGTGAGTGAGTGTGTGTGTGTTTGAGCGTGTGTGTGTGTGTGTGTGTGTGTTTGAGTGTGTGTGTGTGTGTGTGTTTGAGCGTGTGTGTGGGCATGTCTGCTCATACCTTTTTGTCATCCTGCTTTAACAGTATCTCCTGTTTAAGGATTAACAGGTCCTGACAACTGCAAACATGTGCGTTTTTTGGTCTTGCTGAGATTGCAGACGGAATAGCAATAGGTTTCCAGGACAATCCATAAAATTGCATTTGGGACGGAAAAAGAACGATCTGTGACAGGAGATCCCTTAACTCAATTTACACTGAGTATATCAAACATTAGGAACACCTTAGGAACACCTTCCTGATATTGAGTTGCACCCCCCCCCCCCATCCCCTTTGAACAGCCTCAACTTGTAAGGGCATGGACTCTACAAGGTGTTGAAAGCGTTCCACACGGATGCTGGTCCATGTGGACTCTACAAGGTGTTGAAAGCGTTCCACAGGGATGCTGGTCCATGTGGACTCTACAAGGTGTTGAAAGCGTTCCACAGGGATGCTGGTCCATGTTGACTCTACAAGGTGTCTAAAGCGTTCCACAGGGATGCTGGCCCCCATGTTGACTCTACAAGGTGTTGAAAGTGTTCCACAGGGATGCTGGTCCATGTGGACTCTACAAGGTGTTGAAAGCGTTCCACAGGGATGCTGGCCCCCATGTTGACTCTACAAGGTGTTGAAAGCGTTCCACAGGGATGCTGGCCCCCATGTTGACTCTACAAGGTGTTGAAAGCGTTCCACAGGGATGCTGGCCCCCATGTTGACTCTACAAGGTGTTGAAAGCGTTCCACAGGGATGCTGGCCCATGTTGACTCTACAAGATGTTGAAAGCGTTCCACAGGGATGCTGGCCCATTTTGACTTCAAAGCTTCCCACAGTTCTGTCGATGTTGCTGGATGGTTTCATTTAAATCGTTGCGATGTAGTCTGGGAAATAGCCAGTTGTTAGTTCTGAGGTTCTGAAGTTGCTAACCAAACAGGCTGATTGTTAGTTCTGAGGTTCTGAAGTCGCTAACCAACCAGGCTGATTGTTAGTTCTGAGGTTCTGAAGTCGCTAACCAACCAGGCTGATTGTTAGTTCTGAGGTTCTGAAGTCGCTAACCAACCAGGCTGATTGTTAGTTCTGAGGTTCTGAAGTTGCTAACCAACCAGGCTGATTGTTAGTTCTGAGGTTCTGAAGTTGCTAACCAACCAGGCTGATTGTTAGTTCTTAGGTTCTGAAGTCGCTAACCAAACAGGCTGATTGTTAGTTCTGAGGTTCTGAAGTCGCTAACCAAACAGGCTGATTGTGTCACGCCTTGGTCATTGTGTTTTGTGTTTTCGTTATATATTTTGGTCAGGCCAGGGTGTGACATGGGTTTACGTGTTGTGTTTCGCATTGGGGTTTTATAGGATTGGGATTGCTATGATTAGGGGTGTGTTTAGTTAGGCTTGGCTGCCTGAGGCGGTTCTCGATCAGAGTCAGGTAATTCTTGTTGACTCTGATTGGGAACCGTATTTAGGTAGCCTGAGTTTCGTTTTGTATTTCGTGGGTGATTGTTCCTGTCTCTGTGTAGTTTCACCAGATAGGCTGTAATTAGGTTGGTGGGTGATTGTTCCTGTCTCTGTGTAGTTTCACCAGATAGGCTGTAATTAGGTTGGTGGGTGATTGTTCCTGTCTCTGTGTAGTTTCACCAGATAGGCTGTAATTAGGTTTCACGTTCCGTTTGTTGTTTTGTATTTATCAGTTATTTCATGTATCGTCACTTTTTTCTTCATTAAAGACATGAGTAACCACCACGCTGCATTTCGGTCCGACTCTCTTTCGACAAACGAAGAACGCCGTTACTGAATCACCCACCACACACGGACCGAGCGGCGTGGTAACAGGCAGGAAAAGCGAAAGGAGGAATGGACATGGGAAGACGTATTGGATGGCAAAGGTTGTTACACTTGGGAGGAGATACTGGCTGGAAGAGATCGCCTCCCATGGGAACAGGTGGAGGCACTGAGGAGAGCAGAGGCAGCCGGAGATAAGAGCCGACGATACGAGGGAACACGGTTGGCAAGGAAACCCGAAAAGCAGCCCCAAAAATGTATTGGGGGGGGGGCTCAGAGGGAGAGTGGATGAGTCAGGTGTCAGACCTGAGCCAACTCTCCCTGCTAATCGTGAAGAGCAGTTGCAGTGGGAGAGGCTGCATCACTTGGAGTATTGGACATGGGAGGAGGAACTGGACGGAAAAGGACCCTGGGCTCAGCCTGGAGAATATCGCCGTCCCAAGGAAGAACTAGAGGCGGCTAAAGTGGAGAGGCGCTGGTATGAAGAGGCAGCACGGCGACGCGGATGGAAGCCTGAGAGTCGGCCCCAAAAATGTATTGGGGGGGGGCTTACAGGGAGTATGGCTATGCCAGGTAGGAGACCTGCGCAAACTCCCTGTGCTTACCGGGGGGCTAAAGAGACCGGGCAGGCACCGTGTTATGCTAGTGAGCGCACGGTGTCTCCAGTGCGGGTGCATAGCCCGGTACGGTTCATACCAGCCCTTCGTATTGGCCTGGCTAGACTGGGCATCGAGCCAGGTAAGCTTGGGCAGGCTCGGTGCTCAAGAGCCAGTGCGCCTGCACGGTCCGGTCTATCCAGAGCCACCTCCACACACCAGTCCTCCGGTAGCAGCTCCCCGCACCAGGCTTCCTGTGCGTGTCCTCGCTCCAGTATCACCAGTGCCAGCACCACGCATCAGGCCTACAGTGTGCCTCGCCTCTCCTGCGCTGTCGGAGTCTCCCGCCTGTTTAGCGCAGCCAGAGCCTTTCTCCTCTCCTGCGCTGCTGGAGTCTCCTGCCTGTTTAGCGCAGCCAGAGACTTTCTCCTCTCCTGCGCTGCCGGAGCCTCCCGCCTGTTTTGCGCTTTCGTCTCCCGCCTGTTCAGCGCAGCCAGCGTTTTCCTCCTCTCCTGCGCTGTCGGAGTCTCCCGCCTGTTCAGCGCTTCCAGAGCCTTCCTCCTCTACAGCGCTGCCGGAGCCTCCTGCCTGCATGAAGCAGCCTGAGCTGTCAGTCTGCAAGGAGCTGTCAGCCTGCATGGAGCAGTCAGAGCTGTCAGTCTGCAAGGAGCTGCCAGTCTGCAGGGAGCTGTCAGTCTGCAAGGAGCTGTCAGTCTGCAAGGAGCTGTCAGCCTGCATGGAGCAGTCAGAGCTGTCAGTCTGCAAGGAGCTGCCAGTCTGCAAGGAGCTGCCAGTCTGCAAGGAGCTGTCAGCCTGCATGGAGCAGTCAGAGCTGTCAGTCTGCAAGGAGCTGCCAGTCTGCAAGGAGCTGTCAGTCTGCAAGGAGCTGCCAGTCTGCAGGGAGCTGTCAGTCTGCAAGGAGCTGCCAGTCTGCAGGGTGCTGTCAGCCTGCATGGAGCAGTCAGAGCTGTCAGTCTGCATGAAGCAGCCAGAGCTGCCAGTCTGCAAAGAGCTGCCAGTCTGCAAGGAGCTGTCAGCCTGCAAGGAGCTGTCAGCCTGCATGGAGCAGTCAGAGCAGTCAGTCTGCATGAAGCAGCCAGAGCTGCCAGTCTGCAAAGAGCTGCCAGTCTGCAAGGAGCTGTCAGCCTGCATAGAGCAGTCAGAGCTGTCAGTCTGCATAGAGCAGCTAGATCCGCCAGTCAACCAGAATCTTCCAGATCTGCTAGTCAACCTGAATCTTCCAGATCCGCCAGCCAGCCAGGATCTACCGGAGCCTACTACCTACCTGAGCTTCATCTCAGTACTGGGCTTCCTCTCAGTACTGGGCTTCCTCTCAGTACTGGGCTTCCCCTCTGTTCCGGGCTGCCCCTCAGTTCCGGGCTGCCCCTCAGTTCCGGGCTGCCCTTCAGTCCCGAGCTGCCCCTCAGTCCCGAGCTGCCTCAGTCCCGAGCTGCCCCTCAGTCCCGAGCTGCCCCTCAGTCCCGAGCTGCCCCTCAGTCCCGAGCTGTCCCTCAGTCCCGAGATGCTCCTCAGTCACGAGCTGCTCCTCAGTTCTGTGGGGTTCTGGGTGAGGACTATTAGGCCATGGTCGGCGGCGAGGGTGGATTATCCCAGGACGCGAAGGGGAGGAACTAGGACATTAATGAAGTGGGGTCCACGTCCCGAGCCGGAGCCGCCACCAATGACAGACGCCCACCCGGACCCTCCCTATGGTTTTGAGGTGCGTCCGGGAGTCCGCACCTTGGGGGGGGGGGTTCTGTCACGCCTTGGTCATTGTGTTTTGTGTTTTCGTTATATATTTTGGTCAGGCCAGGGTGTGACATGGGTTTACGTGTTGTGTTTCGCATTGGGGTTTTATAGGATTGGGATTGCTATGATTAGGGGTGTGTTTAGTTAGGCTTGGCTGCCTGAGGCGGTTCTCGATCAGAGTCAGGTGATTCTTGTTGTCTCTGATTGGGAACCGTATTTAGGTAGCCTGAGTTTCGTTTTGTATTTCGTGGGTGATTGTTCCTGTCTCTGTGTAGTTTCACCAGATAGGCTGTAATTAGGTTTCACGTTCCGTTTGTTGTTTTGTATTTATCAGTTATTTCATGTATCGTCACTTTTTTCTTCATTAAAGACATGAGTAACCACCACGCTGCATTTCGGTCCGACTCTCTTTCGACAAACGAAGAACGCCGTTACAGAATCACCCACCACACACGGACCGAGCGGCGTGGTAACAGGCAGGAAAAGCGAAAGGAGGAATGGACATGGGAAGACGTATTGGATGGCAAAGGTTGTTACACTTGGGAGGAGATACTGGCTGGAAGAGATCGCCTCCCATGGGAACAGGTGGAGGCACTGAGGAGAGCAGAGGCAGCCGGAGATAAGAGCCGACGATACGAGGGAACACGGTTGGCAAGGAAACCCGAAAAGCTGCCCCAAAAATGTATTGGGGGGGGGGGCTCAGAGGGAGAGTGGATGAGTCAGGTGTCAGACCTGAGCCAACTCTCCCTGCTAATCGTGAAGAGCAGTTGCAGTGGGAGAGGCTGCATCACTTGGAGTATTGGACATGGGAGGAGGAACTGGACGGAAAAGGACCCTGGGCTCAGCCTGGAGAATATCGCCGTCCCAAGGAAGAACTAGAGGCGGCTAAAGTGGAGAGGCGCTGGTATGAAGAGGCAGCACGGCGACGCGGATGGAAGCCTGAGAGTCGGCCCCAAAAATGTATTGGGGGGGGGCTTACAGGGAGTATGGCTATGCCAGGTAGGAGACCTGCGCAAACTCCCTGTGCTTACCGGGGGGCTAAAGAGACTGGGCAGGCACCGTGTCATGCTAGTGAGCGCACGGTCTCTCCAGTGCGGGTGCATAGCCCGGTACGGTTCATACCAGCCCTTCGTATTGGCCGGGCTAGAGTGGGCATCGAGCCAGGTAAGCTTGGGCAGGCTCGGTGCTCAAGAGCTCCAGTGCGCCTGCACGGTCCGGTCTATCCAGAGCCACCTCCACACACCAGTCCTCCGGTAGCAGCTCCCCGCACCAGGCTTCCTGTGCGTGTCCTCGCTCCAGTATCACCAGTGCCAGCACCACGCATCAGGCCTACAGTGTGCCTCGCCTCTCCTGCGCTGTCGGAGTCTCCCGCCTGTTTAGCGCAGCCAGAGCCTTTCTCCTCTCCTGCGCTGCTGGAGTCTCCTGCCTGTTTAGCGCAGCCAGAGACTTTCTCCTCTCCTGCGCTGCCGGAGCCTCCCGCCTGTTTTGCGCTTTCGGAGTCTCCCGCCTGTTCAGCGCAGCCAGCGTTTTCCTCCTCTCCTGCGCTGTCGGAGTCTCCCGCCTGTTCAGCGCTTCCAGAGCCTTCCTCCTCTACAGCGCTGCCGGAGCCTCCTGCCTGCATGAAGCAGCCTGAGCTGTCAGTCTGCAAGGAGCTGTCAGCCTGCATGGAGCAGTCAGAGCTGTCAGTCTGCAAGGAGCTGCCAGTCTGCAGGGAGCTGTCAGTCTGCAAGGAGCTGTCAGTCTGCAAGGAGCTGTCAGCCTGCATGGAGCAGTCAGAGCTGTCAGTCTGCAAGGAGCTGCCAGTCTGCAAGGAGCTGCCAGTCTGCAAGGAGCTGTCAGCCTGCATGGAGCAGTCAGAGCTGTCAGTCTGCAAGGAGCTGCCAGTCTGCAAGGAGCTGTCAGTCTGCAAGGAGCTGCCAGTCTGCAGGGAGCTGTCAGTCTGCAAGGAGCTGCCAGTCTGCAGGGTGCTGTCAGCCTGCATGGAGCAGTCAGAGCTGTCAGTCTGCATGAAGCAGCCAGAGCTGCCAGTCTGCAAAGAGCTGCCAGTCTGCAAGGAGCTGTCAGCCTGCATGGAGCAGTCAGAGCTGTCAGTCTGCATAGAGCAGCTAGATCCGCCAGTCAGCCATGATCTTCTAGATCTGCCTGTCAACCAGAATCTTCCAGATCTGCTAGTCAACCAGAATCTTCCAGATCTGCTAGTCAACCTGAATCTTCCAGATCCGCCAGCCAGCCAGGATCTACCGGAGCCTACTACCTACCTGAGCTTCATCTCAGTACTGGGCTTCCCCTCTGTTCCGGGCTGCCCCTCAGTTCTGGGCTGCCCCTCAGTTCCGGGCTGCCTTTCAGTCCCGAGCTGCCCCTCAGTCCCGAGCTGCCTCAGTCCCGAGCTGCCCCTCAGTCCCGAGCTGCCCCTCAGTCCCGAGCTGCCCCTCAGTCCCGAGCTGCCCCTCAGTCCCGAGCTGTCCCTCAGTCCCGAGATGCTCCTCAGTCACGAGCTGCTCCTCAGTTCTGTGGGGTTCTGGGTGAGGACTATTAGGCCATGGTCGGCGGCGAGGGTGGATTATCCCAGGACGCGAAGGGGAGGAACTAGGACATTAATGAAGTGGGGTCCACGTCCCGAGCCGGAGCCGCCACCAATGACAGACACCCACCCGGACCCTCCCTATGGTTTTGAGGTGCGTCCGGGAGTCCGCACCTTGGGGGGGGGGGTTTTGTCACGCCTTGGTCATTGTGTTTTGTGTTTTCGTTATATATTTTGGTCAGGCCAGGGTGTGACATGGGTTTACGTGTTGTGTTTCGCATTGGGGTTTTATAGGATTGGGATTGCTATGATTAGGGGTGTGTTTAGTTAGGCTTGGCTGCCTGAGGCGGTTCTCGATCAGAGTCAGGTGATTCTTGTTGTCTCTGATTGGGAACCGTATTTACGTAGCCTGAGTTTCGTTTTGTATTTCGTGGGTGATTGTTCCTGTCTCTGTGTAGTTTCACCAGATAGGCTGTATTAGGTTGGTGGGTGATTGTTCCTGTCTCTGTGTAGTTTCACCAGATAGGCTGTATTAGGTTGGTGGGTGATTGTTCCTGTCTCTGTGTAGTTTCACCAGATAGGCTGTATTAGGTTGGTGGGTGATTGTTCCTGTCTCTGTGTAGTTTCACCAGATAGGCTGTAATTAGGTTGGTGGGTGATTGTTCCTGTCTCTGTGTAGTTTCACCAGATAGGCTGTAATTAGGTTGGTGGGTGATTGTTCCTGTCTCTGTGTAGTTTCACCAGATAGGCTGTATTAGGTTGGTGGGTGATTGTTCCTGTCTCTGTGTAGTTTCACCAGATAGGCTGTATTAGGTTGGTGGGTGATTGTTCCTGTCTCTGTGTAGTTTCACCAGATAGGCTGTATTAGGTTGGTGGGTGATTGTTCCTGTCTCTGTGTAGTTTCACCAGATAGGCTGTAATTAGGTTGGTGGGTGATTGTTCCTGTCTCTGTGTAGTTTCACCAGATAGGCTGTAATTAGGTTGGTGGGTGATTGTTCCTGTCTCTGTGTAGTTTCACCAGATAGGCTGTAATTAGGTTTCACGTTCCGTTTGTTGTTTTGTATTTATCAGTTATTTCATGTATCGTCACTTTTTTCTTCATTAAAGACATGAGTAACCACCACGCTGCATTTCGGTCCGACTCTCTTTCGACAAACGAAGAACGCCGTTACAGATTGTTAGTTCTGAGGTTCTGAAGTTGCTAACCAAATAGGCTGGTGGTTAATTGTTTTGGAATGTTCTGATCCAGTCGTTCATTCCATTCAGCTAAACAAATCATTGTCTTGACATTCATAACGAGGGACAAAACTTCAATAAGCAATGATTTAATAAAATAATTGATTAAAAAAAAGCTACGAGATTTTCAGCAAATATGAGAAATAATGTTTAACCATGTAACAACCAGCTAATTGGCAAGTCAGGAAGACAGTTCTGGAGGATAGCTAGGCTAACTGTACTTTCCAGCAAGATACCCAACTGAAGCAAAAGATGATGAATATAAACACATTTTTCATATACTGCATTCCAAATGGCACCCTATATAGCGTATTACTTTTGAATAGAGCCTATAAGGCTTTTTGCAAAAGTAGTGCACTATTTTAGGGAATACGGAGCAATTTGGGATGTATCCTCGCTTCATCGGTTTTCTCAAAAAAATACCCCAAAGGGCCCTTCCTCTTTAAACATTCATCTGAGTCCAACACCAGCTTTGTTCCCCACATGCAAGACTTGTCAGTGACAGACTTTCAAGTCTCGCGTTTTGGAGAAAAACATCCTTTTATTTCATTCTTTGTCTATTTTTAGTTTAGTATTTTTTATTCAGACGACAGAGCCATCCATACTGTCTGTCTCTCTACTCTCTCTCCTCCTCAAGCTGTCTGTCTCTCTACTCTCTCTCCTCCGCATACTGTCTGTCTTTACTCTCTCTCCTCCTCATGATTTCTGTCTCTCTACTCTCTCTCCTCCTCATGCTGTCTGTCTCTTTACTCTCTCCTCTTCATGCTGTCTGTCTCTCTACTCTCTCTCCTCCTCATGCTGTCTGTCTCTCTACTCTCTCTCCTCCTCATGCTGTCTGTCTCTCTACTCTCTCTCCTCCTCCAGCTGTCTGTCTCTTTACTCTCTCTCCTCCTCATACTGTCTGTCTCTCTACTCTCTCTCCTCCGCATACTGTCTGTCTCTCTACTCACTCTCCTCCTCATGCTGTCTGTCTTTACTCTCGCTCCTCCTCAAGCTGTCTGTCTCTTTACTCTCTCTCCTCCTCATACTGTCTGTCTTTACTCTCTCTCCTCCTCATGCTGTCTGTCTCTCTACTCTCTCTCCTCCTCATGCTGTCTGTCTCTCTACTCTCTCTCTCCTCCTCATACTGTCTGTCTCTCTACTCTCTCTCTATTTCTCTCCCTCTCTCCCTCTACTGTGCGTGTGAGTGTGTGTGTGCGCGTGCGCGCGCGTGTGTGTGTGCGCTTGTTTGTCTTGACTGCCCTAGCCACTGCAGTACATTGACACAACCCTTGCCAATCTCAGTTAGCAGTCAGATATGCATCCACAGAATCATGATTTAATTCACACACTGCCATCAATCCCTACAGCCCTCCTGTTCTGACCCTGTTATAAACCTTAGAGATCCCTACAGCCCTCCTGTTCTGACCCTGTTATAAACCTTAGAAATCCCTACAGCCCTCCTGTTGTGACCCTGTTATAAACCTTAGAGATCCCTACAGCCCTCCTGCTGTGACTCTGTTATAAACCTTAGACATCCCTACAGCCCTCCTGCTGTGACTCTGTTATAAACCTTAGACATCCCTACAGCCCTCCTGCTGTGACTCTGTTATAAACCTTAGACATCCCTACAGCCCTCCTGCTGTGACTCTGTTATAAACCTTAGACATCCCTACAGCCCTCCTGCTGTGACTCTGTTATAAACCTTAGACATCCCTACAGCCCTCCTGCTGTGATCCTGTTATAAACCTTAGACATCCCTACAGCCCTCCTGCTGTGACTCTGTTATAAACCTTAGAGATCCCTACAGCCCTCCTGCTGTGACTCTGTTATAAACCTTAGACATCCCTACAGCCCTCCTGCTGTCACTCTGTTATAAACCTTAGACATCCCTACAGCCCTCCTGCTGTCACTCTGTTATAAACCTTAGACATCCCTACAGCCCTCCTGCTGTGACTCTGTTATAAACCTTAGACATCCCTACAGCCCTCCTGCTGTCACTCTGTTATAAACCTTAGACATCCCTACAGCCCTCCTGCTGTGACTCTGTTATAAACCTTAGACATCCCTACAGCCCTCCTGCTGTCACTCTGTTATAAACCTTAGACATCCCTACAGCCCTCCTGCTGTCACTCTGTTATAAACCATAGAGATCCCTACAGCCCTCCTGCTGTGATCCTGTTATAAACCATAGAGATCCCTACAGCCCTCCTGCTGTGATCCTGTTATAAACCATAGAGATCCCTACAGCCCTCCTGCTGTGATCCTGTTATAAACCTTAGACATCCCTACAGCCCTCCTGCTGTGACTCTGTTATAAACCTTAGACATCCCTACAGCCCTCCTGCTGTCACTCTGTTATAAACCTTAGACATCCCTACAGCCCTCCTGCTGTCACTCTGTTATAAACCATAGAGATCCCTACAGCCCTCCTGCTGTGATCCTGTTATAAACCTTAGACATCCCTACAGCCCTCCTGCTGTCACTCTGTTATAAACCTTAGACATCCCTACAGCCCTCCTGCTGTCACTCTGTTATAAACCATAGAGATCCCTACAGCCCTCCTGCTGTGATCCTGTTATAAACCTTAGACATCCCTACAGCCCTCCTGCTGTGATCCTGTTATAAACCATAGAGATCCCTACAGCCCTCCTGCTGTGATCCTGTTATAAACCATAGAGATCCCTACAGCCCTCCTGCTGTGATCCTGTTATAAACCATAGAGATCCCTACAGCCCTCCTGCTGTGATCCTGTTATAAACCATAGAGATCCCTACAGCCCTCCTGCTGTCACTCTGTTATAAACCTTAGACATCCCTACAGCCCTCCTGCTGTCACTCTGTTATAAACCATAGAGATCCCTACAGCCCTCCTGCTGTGACTCTGTTATAAACCATAGAGATCCCTACAGCCCTCCTGCTGTGATCCTGTTATAAACCATAGAGATCCCTACAGCCCTCCTGCTGTGACTCTGTAAGTCTGATTCCATGTCTGATCGGTTGTATTCCTTTACTGTAATGGTATAGTTGATTTTATTGTACAGATGGCTTTGTGCCAGCAAACATCAAAATCAATGTCAACTTCCTGATCCAGGTTATGATAAAAAAAAAAACATTTTAATTTAGTTACTATGCCAACAGATATGCAGAGATGGACACTAGAAATCTATGAACATTCCAGTTATCTAAATGTGAAGATCATCCCTAAGCCTCACGCCCGGATTTACGCCATCTCCGAGACCGCAGAGATTAGATGAAAGGAGAGATGACATATGGTAATGTTCCATCCACACATGCTTAGCGATTTAGACTGGAGACTTCTGAATGTGTGAATGTTCTACTCCACTAGTTCAAAGGTCAGTGAGATTATAATCTTAAAAAAGAGATTGATGTTTCGGAACTCACGTTATCTGGAGTGTGTGTGTGTGTCTGTGTGTGTGTGTGTGCAATCTGGATGAAGAGGAGAGTTCTCAGAACAAAGCGGCACTATGACATTTTAACTTGAAGCTCCGTTCGGGAACGTCAGGGTCAGATATGAACCAGTTCGGGAACTAATTTGGAACGTCAGGGTCAGATATGAACCAGTTCGGGAACTAATTTGGAACGTCAGGGTCAGATATGAACCAGTTCGGGAACTAATTTGGAATGTCAGGGTCAGATATACTCACTCACGCCGCCAAGCTTACCCTAGTAAAACTGACTATCCTACCGATCCTCGACTTCGGCGATGTCATCTACAAAATGGCTTCCAACACTCAGACTGCATCCAGTTTGCTGAGTAATCATAGTGCCATCCGTTTTGTCACTAAAGCACCTTATACCACCCACCACTGCGACTTGTATGCTCTAGTCGGCTGGCCCTCGCTACATATTCGTCGCCAGACCCACTGGCTCCAGGTCATCTACAAGTCCATGCTAGGTAAAGCTCCGCCTTATCTCAGCTCACTGGTCATGATGGCAACACCCATCCGTAGCACGCGCTCCAGCAGGTGTATCTCACTGATCATCCCTAAAGCCAACACCTCATTTGGCCGCCTTTCGTTCCAGTACTCTGCTGCCTGTGACTGGAACGAATTGCAAAAATCGCTGAAGTTGGAGACTTTTATCTCCCTCACCAACTTCAAACATCAGCTATCTGAGCAGCTAACCGATCGCTGCAGCTGTACATAGTCTATTGGTAAATAGCCCACCCTTTTTCACCTACCTCATCCCCATACTGTTTTTATTTATTTACTTTTCTGCTCTTTTGCACACCAATATCTCTACCTGTACATGACCATCTGAACATTCTTCACTCCAGTGTTAATCTGCAAAATTGTAATTATTTGCCTACCTCCTCATGCCTTTTGCACACATTGTATATAGACTCCCCCCTTTGTTTTCTACTGTGTTATTGACTTGTTAATTGTTTACTCCATGTGTAACTCTTTGTTGTCTGCTCACACTGCTATGCTTTATCTTGGCCAGGTCGCAGTTGCAAATGAGAACTTGTTCTCAACTAGCCTACCTGGTTAAATAAAGGTGAAATAAAAATAAAATAAAATAAAGATATGAACCAGTTCGGGAACTAATTTGGAACGTCAGGGTCAGATATGAACCAGTTCGGGAACTAATTTGGAACGTCAGGGTCAGATATGAACCAGTTCGGGAACTAATTTGGAACGTCAGGGTCAGATATGAACCAGTTCGGGAACTAATTTGGAACAAATTACACATTATACATTTACTATACACTTTCACAATACCCAGTCAACCTGCCTTTCACATCACCCAGTCAACCTGCCTTTCACATCACCCAGTCAACCTGCCTTTCACATTACCCAGTCAACCTGCCTTTCACATTACCCAGTCAACCTGCCTTTCACATTTCCCAGTCAACCTGCCTTTCACATTACCCAGTCAACCTGCCTTTCACATTACCCAGTCGACCTGCCTTTCACATTATTCAGTCGACCTGCCTTTCACATTACCCAGTCGACCTGCCTTTCACATTACCCAGTCGACCTGCCTTTCACATTACCCAGTCGACCTGCCTTTCACATTACACAGTCGACCTGCCTTTCACATTACACAGTCGACCTGCCTTTCACATTACCCAGTCGACCTGCCTTTCACATTACACAGTCGACCTGCCTTTCACATTACACAGTCGACATCACAATACCCACTAATGACATCTCAATACCCACTAATGACATCACAATACCCACTAATGACATCACAATACCCACTAATGACATCACAATACCCACTAATGACATCACAATACCCCCTAATGACATCACAATACCCACTAATGACATCTCAATACCCACTAATGACATCACAATACCCACTAATGACATCACAATACCCCATAATGACATCACAATACCCACTAATGACATCACAATACCCCCTAATGACATCACAATACCCACTAATGACATCTCAATACCCACTAATGACATCACAATACCCACTAATGACATCACAATACCCACTAATGACATCACAATACCCACTAATGACAAAGCAAAAACACGTTTTTAGAAACTTTTGCAATTGTAAAAAAAAAAAATGGAAATACATTATCTAAATATTTAAGTATTCAGACCCTTTGCTATGAGACTCGGAATTGAGCTCAGGTGCATCACGTTTTGATTGATCATCCTTGAACTTGATTGGAGTCCACCTGTGGTAAA
Source organism: Oncorhynchus kisutch (assembly GCF_002021735.2). NCBI lineage: Eukaryota > Metazoa > Chordata > Actinopteri > Salmoniformes > Salmonidae > Oncorhynchus > Oncorhynchus kisutch. The sequence continues at coordinate 82,842,249 of NC_034187.2, forward strand.
TTCAATTGATTTGCCATGATTTGGAAAGGCACATTACCCAGTCGACCTGCCTTTCACATTACCCAGTCGACCTGCCTTTCACATTACCCAGTCGACCTGCCTTTCACATTACCCAGTCGACCTGCCTTTCACATTACACAGTCGACCTGCCTTTCACATTACACAGTCGACCTGCCTTTCACATTACACAGTCGACCTGCCTTTCACATTACACAGTCGACCTGCCTTTCACATTACACAGTCGACCTGCCTTTCACATTACACAGTCGACCACCTACAAGGTCCACAATTTGACAGTGAATGTCAGAGCAAAACAGTCATGATGTTGAAGGAACTGTCCGTAGAGCTCCGAGGCAGGATTGTGTTGAGGTACAGATCTGGGGAAGGGTACCGAAAAATGTCTGTGGCATTGAAGGTCCCCAAGAACACAGTGACCCCCATCATTCTTAACTTCTTAGGGCTGCAGGGGCAGTATTGAGTAGCTTGGATGAAAAGGTGCCAAGAGTAAGCTGCCTGCTCCTCAGTCTCAGTTGCTAATATATGCATATTATTATTAGTATTGGATAGAAAATACTCAAGTTTCCAAAACTGTCAAAATATTGTCTGTGAGTATAACTGAACTGATATTGCAGGCGAAACCCTGAGGAAAATCAAAACAGGAAGTGGCTTTTATTTTGAAAACTCCTTGTTCCATAGCCTCCCTTTGCTCCATTTAAAGGGATATCAACTAGATTCCTTTTCCTATCGCTTCCTCAAGGGTGTCAACAGTCTTCAGACATAGTTTCAAGCATTTATTTTGAAAAATGAGCCAAAAAGATAACAGAGTCAGCCTTTGTTTTCCCCTCTCCTACTGATAAAGACATTTGCGGTTGATATATTATCAATTATATATTTTAAAAACAACCTGAGGATTGATTATAAAAAACGTTTGACATGTTTCTGTGGACATTATGGAAACATTTGGAATTTGTCTGCGTTGTCGTGACCACTCTTTCCTGTGGATTTCTGAACATAACGCGCCAAACAAACAGATTTATTTTGGATATAAAAATAATCTTTATGGAACAAAAGGAACATTTATTGTGTAACTGGGAGTCTCGTGAGTGAAAACATCCGAAGATCATCAAAGGTAAACAATTAATGTTTTGTCGAGCGATCAATAAACTTACACAAATGCTTGGATTGCTTTCGCTGTAAAGCATCATTTCAAAATTTGACACGACAGGTGGATTAACAAAAGGCTAAGCTGTGTTTTATAATATTGCACTTGTGATTTCATGAATATAAATATTTTCAGTAATATTCATTGAACGTAGCGCTATGCAATTCAGCGGTTGTTGATGTCAATTATCCCGTTAATGGGATTGCAGCCATAACAAGTTAAATGGAACCACCAAGACTCTTCCTAGAGCTGGCCAAAAGGCACCTAAAGGACTCTCAAACCATGAGAAACAAGATTCTCTGGTCTGATGAAACCAATATTGAACTCTTTGGCCTGAAAGTTAAGAGTCACGTCTATAGGAAACCTGGCACCATCCCTACGGTGAAGGGTGGTGGTGGCAGCGTCATGCTGTGGGGATGTTTTTCAGTAGCAGGGACTGAGACATTAGTCAAAATCGAGGCAAAGATGAACAGAATAAAGTACAGAGAGATCCTTGATGAAATCCTGCTCCAGAGCGCTCAGGACCTCAGACTGGGGAGAAGGTTCACCTTCCAACAGGACAACGACCCTTAGCACACAGCCAAGACAACGCAGGAGTGGCTTCGGGACAAGTCTCTGAATGTCCTTGAGTGGCCCAGCCAGAGCCCAGACTTGAACCTGATCGAACATCTCTGGAGAGATAGAGCCCATAGGGGATAGGGCCCATAGGGGATAGGGCCCATAGGGGATAGGGCCCATAGGGGATAGAACCCATAGGGGATAGGGCCCATAAGGGATAGAGCCCATAGGGGATAGGGCCCATAGGGGATAGGGCCCATAGGGGATAGGGCCCATAGGGGATAGGGCCCATAAGGGATAGAGCCCATAGGGGATAGGGCCCATAGGGGATAGGGCCCATAGGGGATAGGGCCCATAGGGGATAGAGCCCATAGGGGATAGAGCCCATAGGGGATAGGGCCCATAGGGGATAGAGCCCATAGGGGATAGGGCCCATAGGGGATAGAGCCCATAGGGGATAGGGCCCATAGGGGATAGAGCCCATAGGGGATAGGGCCCATAGGGGATAGAGCCCATAGGGGATAGGGCCCATAGGGGATAGGGCCCATAGGGGATAGAGCCCATAAGGGATAGAGCCCATAGGGGATAGGGCCCATAGGGGATAGGGCCCATAGGGGATAGGGCCCATAGGGGATAGGGCCCATAGGGGATAGGGCCCATAGGGGATAGGGCCCATAGGGGATAAAGCCCATAGGGGATAGGGCCCATAGGGGATAGGGCCCATAGGGGATAGAGCCCATAGGGGATAGGGCCCATAGGGGATAGAGCCCATAGGGGATAGGGCCCATAGGGGATAGGGCCCATAGGGGATAGAGCCCATAGGGGATAGAATCAAATCAAATCAAATCACATTTATTTATATAGCCCTTCGTACATCAGCTGATATCTCAAAGTACTGTACAGAAACCCAGCCTAAAACCCCAAACAGCAAGCAATGCAGGTGTAGAAGCACGGTGGCTAGGAAAAACTCCCTAGAAAGGCCAATACCTAGGAAGAAACCTAGAGAGGAACCAGGCTATGTGGGGTGGCCAGTCCTCTTCTGGCTGTGCCGGGTGGAGATTATAACAGAACATGGCCAAGATGTTCAAATGTTCATAAATGACCAGCATGGTCGAATAATAATAAGGCAGAACAGTTGAAACTGGAGCAGCAGCACAGTCAGGTGGAAGTTGAAACTGGAGCAGCAGCATGGCCAGGTGGACTGGGGACAGCAAGGAGTCATCATGTCAGGTAGTCCTTGAGCATGGTCCTAGGGCTCAGGTCCTCCGAGAGAGAGAAAGAAAGAGAGAAGGAGAGAATTAGAGAACGCACACTTAGATTCACACAGGACACCGAATAGGACAGGAGAAGTACTCCAGATATAACAAACTGACCCCAGCCCCCCGACACATAAACTTCTGCAGCATAAATACTGGAGGCTGAGACAGGAGGGGTCAGGAGACACTGTGGCCCCATCCGAGGACACCCCCGGACAGGGCCAAACAGGAAGGATATAACCCCACCCACTTTGCCAAAGCACAGCCCCCACACCACTAGAGGGATATCTTCAACCACCAACTTACCATCCTGAGACAAGGCTGAGTATAGCCCACAAAGATCTCCGCCACGGCACAACCCAAGGGGGGGGCGCCAACCCAGACAGGATGACCACAACAGTGAATCAACCCACTCAGGTGACGCACCCCCTCCAGGGACGGCATGAGAGAGCCCCAGCAAGCCAGTGACTCAGCCCCTGTAATAGGGTTAGAGGCAGAGAATCCCAGTGGAAAGAGGGGAACAGGCCAGGCAGAGACAGCAAGGGCGGTTCGTTGCTCCAGAGCCTTTCCGTTCACCTTCCCACTCCTGGGCCAGACTACACTCAATCATATGACCCACTGAAGAGATGAGTCTTCAGTAAAGACTTAAAGGTTGAGACCGAGTTTGCGTCTCTGACATGGGTAGGCAGACCGTTCCATAAAAATGGAGCTCTATAGGAGAAAGCCCTGCCTCCAGCTGTTTGCTTAGAAATTCTAGGGACAATTAGGAGGCCTGCGTCTTGTGACCGTAGCGTACGTGTAGGTATGTACGGCAGGACCAAATCAGAGAGATAGGTAGGAGCAAGCCCATGTAATGCTTTGTAGGTTAGCAGTAAAACCTTGAAATCAGCCCTTGCTTTGACAGGAAGCCAGTGTAGAGAGGCTAGCACTGGAGTAATATGATCAAATTTTTTGGTTCTAGTCAGGATTCTAGCAGCCGTATTTAGCACTAACTGAAGTTTATTTAGTGCTTTATCCGGGTAGCCGGAAAATAGAGCATTGCAGTAGTCTAACCTAGAAGTGACAAAAGCATGGATAAATTTTTCTGCATCATTTTTGGACAGAAAGTTTCTGATTTTTGCAATGTTATGTAGATGGAAAAAAGCTGTCCTCGAAATGGTCTTGATATGTTCTTCAAAAGAGAAATCAGGGTCCAGAGTAACGCCGAGGTCCTTCACAGTTTTATTTGAGACGACTGTACAACCATTAAGAT
>NC_034187.2:82853976-82871476 GCF_002021735.2 Oncorhynchus kisutch
TCACTATATCAATATACCACTATCATCACTATACCACCATACCACTATCATCACTATACCACTATATAACTATAATCACTATACCACTATCATCACTATACCACTATATAACTATCATCACTATACCACTATCATCACTATACCACTATCATCACTATACCACCATACCACTATCATCACTATACCACTATATAACTATAATCACTATACCACTATCATCACTATACCACCATACCACTATCATCACTATACCACTATCATCACTATACCACTATCATAACTATATCAATATCATCACTATACCACTATCATCACTATATCAATATACCACTATCATCACTATATCAATATACCACTATCATTACTATACCACTATCATCACTATACCACCATACCACTATCATCACTATACCACTATCATCACTATACCACCATACCACTATCATCACTATACCACTATATAACTATAATCACTATACCACTATCATCACTATACCACCATACCACTATCATCACTATACCACTATACCACTATCATCACTATCATCAATATACCACTATCATAACTATACCACTATCATCACTATACCACCATACCACTATCATCACTATACCACTATACCACTATCATCACTATACCACTATCATCATGACACCACTATCATCACTATATCACTATTATCACTATACCACTATCATCACTATACCACTATCCTCACTATATCACTATTATCACTATACCACTATCATCACTATACCACCATACCACTATCATCACTATATCACTATATAACTATCATCACTATACCACTATCATCACGACACCACTATCATCACTATATCACTATTATCACTATACCACTATCATCACTATACCGCCATACCACTATCATCACTATATAACTATCATCACTATACCACTATCACCACTATACCACTATCATCACTATTCCACTATCATAACTATATCAATATCATCAGTATACCATTATAACTCTATCATCACTATATCACTATCATCACTATATCACTATCATCACTATATAACTATCATCACTATATCACTATTATCACCATCATCACTATACCACTATACCACTATCATCACTATACCAATATACCACTATACCAATATCATCACTATACCACTATATTCACTATACCATTATACCAATTTCATCACAATACCACTATCATCACTATACCATTATACCACTATCATCACAATACCACTATAATCACTATATCACTATCATCACTATACCATTATAACACTGTCATCACTATACCACTATCATCACTATACCATTATAACACTGTCATCACTATACCACTTTCATCACTATATCACTATCATCACTATACCACTATCATCACTATACCACTATATCACTATCATCACTATACCACTATAATCACTATATACCATCATCATCACTATACCACCATACCACTATTATCACTATATCAATATACCATTATCATCACTATACCACTCTACCACTATCATCACTATACCATTATACCACTATCATCACAATACCACTATCATCACTATACCATTATACCACTATCATCACTATACCACTATAATCACTACACCATTTTACCACTATCATCACTATATCACTATCATCACTATACCATTATAACACTATCATCACTATACCACTATAATCACTATATACCACTATCATCACTATACCACTATCCTCACTACACCATTATCATCACTATACCACCACACCACTATCATCACTATACCATTATACCACTATCATCACTATACCACTATCCTCACTATACCACTATCATCACTATATCACTATCATCACTATACCATTATAACACTGTCATCACTATACCACTATCATCACTATACCATTATAACACTGTCATCACAATACCACTATAATCACTATATCACTATCATCACTATACCATTATAACACTGTCATCACTATACCACTATCATCACTATACCATTATAACACTGTCATCACTATACCACTTTCATCACTCTATCACTATCATCACTATACCACTATCATCACTATACCACTATATCACTATCATCACTATACCACTATAATCACTATATACCATCATCATCACTATACCACCATACCACTATTATCACTATATCAATATACCATTATCATCACTATACCACTCTACCACTATCATCACTATACCATTATACCACTATCATCACAATACCACTATCATCACTATACCATTATACCACTATCATCACAATACCACTATAATCACTACACCATTTTACCACTATCATCACTATATCACTATCATCACTATACCATTATAACACTATCATCACTATACCACTATAATCACTATATACCACTATCATCACTATACCACTATCCTCACTATGCCACTATCATCACTATACCACCACACCACTATCATCACTATACCATTATACCACTATCATCACTATACCACTATCCTCACTATACCACTATCATCACTATATCACTATCATCACTATACCACTATCCTCACTATACCACTATCATCACTATACTACTATCATCCCTATATCATTATACCACTATCATCACTATACCATTTTACCACTATACCACTATCATCACTATACCATTATCATCACATACCACTATCCTCACTATACCACTATCCCACTATCATCACTATATCATTATACCACTATCATCACTATACCACTATACCACTATCATCACTATATCATTATACCACTATCATCACTATACCACTATACCACTATCATCACTATATCATTATACCACTATCATCACTATACCACTATAACACTATCATCACTATATCATTATACCACTATCATCACTATACCACTATCATCACTATACCACTATACCACTATCACCACTATATCATTATACCACTATCATCACTATACCACTATCATCACTATATCATTATACCACTATCATCACTATTCCACTATCATAACTATATCAATATCATCAGTATACCATTATAACTCTATCATCACTATATCACTATCATCACTATATCACTATCATCACTATATAACTATCATCACTATATCACTATTATCACCATCATCACTATACCACTATACCACTATCATCACTATACCAATATACCACTATACCAATATCATCACTATACCACTATATTCACTATACCATTATACCAATTTCATCACAATACCACTATCATCACTATACCATTATACCACTATCATCACAATACCACTATAATCACTATATCACTATCATCACTATACCATTATAACACTGTCATCACTATACCACTATCATCACTATACCATTATAACACTGTCATCACTATACCACTTTCATCACTATATCACTATCATCACTATACCACTATCACCACTATACCACTATATCACTATCATCACTATACCACTATAATCACTATATACCATCATCATCACTATACCACCATACCACTATTATCACTATATCAATATACCATTATCATCACTATACCACTCTACCACTATCATCACTATACCATTATACCACTATCATCACAATACCACTATCATCACTATACCATTATACCACTATCATCACTATACCACTATAATCACTACACCATTTTACCACTATCATCACTATATCACTATCATCACTATACCATTATAACACTATCATCACTATACCACTATAATCACTATATACCACTATCATCACTATACCACTATCCTCACTACACCATTATCATCACTATACCACCACACCACTATCATCACTATACCATTATACCACTATCATCACTATACCACTATCCTCACTATACCACTATCATCACTATATCACTATCATCACTATACCATTATAACACTGTCATCACTATACCACTATCATCACTATACCATTATAACACTGTCATCACAATACCACTATAATCACTATATCACTATCATCACTATACCATTATAACACTGTCATCACTATACCACTATCATCACTATACCATTATAACACTGTCATCACTATACCACTTTCATCACTCTATCACTATCATCACTATACCACTATCATCACTATACCACTATATCACTATCATCACTATACCACTATAATCACTATATACCATCATCATCACTATACCACCATACCACTATTATCACTATATCAATATACCATTATCATCACTATACCACTCTACCACTATCATCACTATACCATTATACCACTATCATCACAATACCACTATCATCACTATACCATTATACCACTATCATCACAATACCACTATAATCACTACACCATTTTACCACTATCATCACTATATCACTATCATCACTATACCATTATAACACTATCATCACTATACCACTATAATCACTATATACCACTATCATCACTATACCACTACCCTCACTATGCCACTATCATCACTATACCACCACACCACTATCATCACTATACCATTATACCACTATCATCACTATACCACTATCCTCACTATACCACTATCATCACTATATCACTATCATCACTATACCACTATCCTCACTATACCACTATCATCACTATACTACTATCATCCCTATATCATTATACCACTATCATCACTATACCATTTTACCACTATACCACTATCATCACTATACCATTATCATCACATACCACTATCCTCACTATACCACTATCCCACTATCATCACTATATCATTATACCACTATCATCACTATACCACTATACCACTATCATCACTATATCATTATACCACTATCATCACTATACCACTATACCACTATCATCACTATATCATTATACCACTATCATCACTATACCACTATAACACTATCATCACTATATCATTATACCACTATCATCACTATACCACTATCATCACTATACCACTATACCACTATCACCACTATATCATTATACCACTATCATCACTATACCACTATCATCACTATATCATTATACCACTATCATCACTATTCCACTATCATAACTATATCAATATCATCAGTATACCATTATAACTCTATCATCACTATATCACTATCATCACTATATCACTATCATCACTATATAACTATCATCACTATATCACTATTATCACCATCATCACTATACCACTATACCACTATCATCACTATACCAATATACCACTATACCAATATCATCACTATACCACTATATTCACTATACCATTATACCACTATCATCACAATACCACTATCATCACTATACCATTATACCACTATCATCACAATACCACTATAATCACTATATCACTATCATCACTATACCATTATAACACTGTCATCACTATACCACTATCATCACTATACCATTATAACACTGTCATCACTATACCACTTTCATCACTATATCACTATCATCACTATACCACTATCATCACTATACCACTATATCACTATCATCACTATACCACTATAATCACTATATACCATCATCATCACTATACCACCATACCACTATTATCACTATATCAATATACCATTATCATCACTATACCACTCTACCACTATCATCACTATACCATTATACCACTATCATCACAATACCACTATCATCACTATACCATTATACCACTATCATCACAATACCACTATAATCACTACACCATTTTACCACTATCATCACTATATCACTATCATCACTATACCATTATAACCCTATCATCACTATACCACTATAATCACTATATACCACTATCATCACTATACCACTATCATCACTATACCACCACACCACTATCATCACTATACCATTATACCACTATCCTCACTATACCACTATCATCACTATACCACCACACCACTATCATCACTATACCATTATACCACTATCATCACTATACCACTATCCTCACTATACCACTATCATCACTATATCACTATCATCACTATACCACTATCCTCACTATACCACTATCATCACTATACTACTATCATCCCTATATCATTATACCACTATCATCACTATACCATTTTACCACTATACCACTATCATCACTATACCATTATCATCACATACCACTATCCTCACTATACCACTATCCCACTATCATCACTATATCATTATACCACTATCATCACTATACCATTATACCACTATACCACTATCATCACTATACCACTATCATCACTATATCATTATACCACTATCATCACTATACCATTATACCACTATACCACTATCATCACTATACCACTATACCACTATACCACTATCATCACTATACCACTATCATCACTATATCATTATACCACTATCATCACTATATCGTTATAGCACTATCATCACTATACCACCACACCACTATCATCACTATACCATTATACCACTATCATCACTATACCATTATCATCACATACCACTATCCTCACTATACCACTATCCCACTATCATCACTATATCATTATACCACTATCATCACTATACCATTATACCACTATACCACTATCATCACTATACCACTATCATCACTATATCATTATACCACTATCATCACTATACCATTATACCACTATACCACTATCATCACTATACCACTATACCACTATACCACTATCATCACTATACCACTATCATCACTATATCATTATACCACTATCATCACTATATCGTTATAGCACTATCATCACTATACCACCACACCACTATCATCACTATACCATTATACCACTATCATCACTATACCATTATCATCACTATACCACTCTACCACTATCATCACTATACCATTATACCACTATCATCACAATACCACTATCATCACTATACCATTATACCACTATCATCACAATACCACTATAATCACTACACCATTTTACCACTATCATCACTATATCACTATCATCACTATACCATTATAACCCTATCATCACTATACCACTATAATCACTATATACCACTATCATCACTATACCACTATCATCACTATACCACCACACCACTATCATCACTATACCATTATACCACTATCCTCACTATACCACTATCATCACTATACCACCACACCACTATCATCACTATACCATTATACCACTATCATCACTATACCACTATCCTCACTATACCACTATCATCACTATATCACTATCATCACTATACCACTATCCTCACTATACCACTATCATCACTATACTACTATCATCCCTATATCATTATACCACTATCATCACTATACCATTTTACCACTATACCACTATCATCACTATACCATTATCATCACATACCACTATCCTCACTATACCACTATCCCACTATCATCACTATATCATTATACCACTATCATCACAATACCATTATACCACTATACCACTATCATCACTATACCACTATCATCACTATATCATTATACCACTATCATCACTATACCATTATACCACTATACCACTATCATCACTATACCACTATACCACTATACCACTATCATCACTATACCACTATCATCACTATATCATTATACCACTATCATCACTATATCGTTATAGCACTATCATCACTATACCACCACACCACTATCATCACTATACCATTATACCACTATCATCACTATACCACTATCCTCACTATACCACTATCATCACTATACCAATATACCACTATACCAATATCATCACTATACCACTATATTCACTATACCATTATACCACTATCATCACAATACCACTATCATCACTATACCATTATACCACTATCATCACAATACCACTATAATCACTATATCACTATCATCACTATACCATTATAACACTGTCATCACTATACCACTATCATCACTATACCATTATAACACTGTCATCACTATACCACTTTCATCACTATATCACTATCATCACTATACCACTATCATCACTATACCACTATATCACTATCATCACTATACCACTATAATCACTATATACCATCATCATCACTATACCACCATACCACTATTATCACTATATCAATATACCATTATCATCACTATACCACTCTACCACTATCATCACTATACCATTATACCACTATCATCACAATACCACTATCATCACTATACCATTATACCACTATCATCACAATACCACTATAATCACTACACCATTTTACCACCTATCATCACTATATCACTATCATCACTATACCATTATAACCCTATCATCACTATACCACTATAATCACTATATACCACTATCATCACTATACCACTATCATCACTATACCACCACACCACTATCATCACTATACCATTATACCACTATCCTCACTATACCACTATCATCACTATACCACCACACCACTATCATCACTATACCATTATACCACTATCATCACTATACCACTATCCTCACTATACCACTATCATCACTATATCACTATCATCACTATACCACTATCCTCACTATACCACTATCATCACTATACTACTATCATCCCTATATCATTATACCACTATCATCACTATACCATTTTACCACTATACCACTATCATCACTATACCATTATCATCACATACCACTATCCTCACTATACCACTATCCCACTATCATCACTATATCATTATACCACTATCATCACTATACCATTATACCACTATACCACTATCATCACTATACCACTATCATCACTATATCATTATACCACTATCATCACTATACCATTATACCACTATACCACTATCATCACTATACCACTATACCACTATCATCACTATACCACTATCATCACTATATCATTATACCACTATCATCACTATATCGTTATAGCACTATCATCACTATACCACCACACCACTATCATCACTATACCATTATACCACTATCATCACTATACCACTATCCTCACTATACCACTATCATCACTATATCACTATCATCACTATACCACTATCCTCACTATACCACTATCATCACTATACTACTATCATCCCTATATCATTATACCACTATCATCACTATACCATTTTACCACTATACCACTATCATCACTATACCATTATCATCACATACCACTATCCTCACTATACCACTATCCCACTATCATCACTATATCATTATACCACTATCATCACTATACCACTATACCACTATCATCACTATATCATTATACCACTATCATCACTATACCACTATACCACTATCATCACTATATCATTATACCACTATCATCACTATACCACTATAACACTATCATCACTATATCATTATACCACTATCATCACTATACCACTATCATCACTATACCACTATACCACTATCACCACTATATCATTATACCACTATCATCACTATACCACTATCATCACTATATCATTATACCACTATCATCACTATTCCACTATCATAACTATATCAATATCATCAGTATACCATTATAACTCTATCATCACTATATCACTATCATCACTATATCACTATCATCACTATATAACTATCATCACTATATCACTATTATCACCATCATCACTATACCACTATACCACTATCATCACTATACCAATATACCACTATACCAATATCATCACTATACCACTATATTCACTATACCATTATACCACTATCATCACAATACCACTATCATCACTATACCATTATACCACTATCATCACAATACCACTATAATCACTATATCACTATCATCACTATACCATTATAACACTGTCATCACTATACCACTATCATCACTATACCATTATAACACTGTCATCACTATACCACTTTCATCACTATATCACTATCATCACTATACCACTATCATCACTATACCACTATATCACTATCATCACTATACCACTATAATCACTATATACCACATCATCACTATACCACCATACCACTATTATCACTATATCAATATACCATTATCATCACTATACCACTCTACCACTATCATCACTATACCATTATACCACTATCATCACAATACCACTATCATCACTATACCATTATACCACTATCATCACAATACCACTATAATCACTACACCATTTTACCACTATCATCACTATATCACTATCATCACTATACCATTATAACCCTATCATCACTATACCACTATAATCACTATATACCACTATCATCACTATACCACTATCATCACTATACCACCACACCACTATCATCACTATACCATTATACCACTATCCTCACTATACCACTATCATCACTATACCACCACACCACTATCATCACTATACCATTATACCACTATCATCACTATACCACTATCCTCACCTATACCACTATCATCACTATATCACTATCATCACTATACCACTATCCTCACTATACCACTATCATCACTATACTACTATCATCCCTATATCATTATACCACTATCATCACTATACCATTTTACCACTATACCACTATCATCACTATACCATTATCATCACATACCACTATCCTCACTATACCACTATCCCACTATCATCACTATATCATTATACCACTATCATCACTATACCATTATACCACTATACCACTATCATCACTATACCACTATCATCACTATATCATTATACCACTATCATCACTATACCATTATACCACTATACCACTATCATCACTATACCACTATACCACTATCATCACTATACCACTATCATCACTATATCATTATACCACTATCATCACTATATCGTTATAGCACTATCATCACTATACCACTATACCACTATCATCACTATATCATTATACCACTATCATCACTATACCACTATCCTCACTATACCACTATCATCACTATATCATTATACCACTATCATCACTATACCATTATACCACTATCATCACTATACCACTATCATCACTATACCACTATCATCACTATATCATTATACCACTATCATCACTATATCATTATACCACTATCATCACTATACCACTATACCACTATCATCACTATATCATTATACCACTATCATCACTATACCACTATACCACTATCATCACTATATCATTATACCACTATCATCACTATACCACTATCATCACTATACCACTATCACCACTATATCATTATACCACTATCATCACTATACCACTATCATCACTATATCATTATACCACTATCATCACTATACCATTATATCACTATCATCACTATACCACTATCATCACTATACCACTATATCACTATCATCACTATACCACTATAATCACTATATACCATCATCATCACTATACCACCATACCACTATTATCACTATATCAATATACCATTATCATCTCTATACCACTCTACCACTATCATCACTATACCATTATTACCACTATCATCACAATACCACTATCATCACTATACCATTATACCACTATCATCACAATACCACTATAATCACTACACCATTTTACCACTATCATCACTATATCACTATCATCACTATACCATTATAACACTATCATCACTATACCACTATAATCACTATACCACTATCATCACTATACCACCACACCACTATCATCACTATACCATTATACCACTATCCTCACTATACCACTATCATCACTATATCACTATCATCACTATATCACTATCATCACTATAGCACTATCCTCACTATACCACTATCATCACTATACTACTATCATCCCTATATCATTATACCACTATCATCACTATACCATTTTACCACTATACCACTATCATCACTATACCATTATCATCACATACCACTATCCTCACTATACCACTATCCCACTATCATCACTATATCATTATACCACTATCATCACTATACCATTATACCACTATACCACTATCATCACTATACCACTATACCACTATCATCACTATACCACTATCATCACTATACCACTATCATCCACTATACCACTATACCACTATCATCACTATACCACTATCATCACTATACCACTATCATCACTATATCATTATACCACTATCATCACTATATCGTTATACCACTATCATCACTATACCACTATACCACTATCATCACTATATCATTATACCACTATCATCACTATACCACTATCCTCACTATACCACTATCATCACTATATCATTATACCACTATCATCACTATACCACTATACCACTATCATCACTATATCATTATACCACTATCATCACTATACCATTATACCACTATCATCACTATACCACTATCATCACTCTACCATTATACCACTATCATCACTATACCACTATCATCACTCTACCATTATACCACTATCATCACTATACCACTATCATCACTATACCACTATCCTCACTATACCACTATCATCACTATATCATTATACCACTATCATCACTATATCATTATACCAATCACCACTGATTAACCACCTATACCACTATCATCACTATATCATTATACCACTATCATCATATACCACTATACCACTATCATCACTTATATCATTATACCACTATCATCACTATACCACTATCATCACTATACCACTATACCACTATCACCACTATATCATTATACCACTATCATCACTATACCACTATCATCACTATATCATTATACCACTATCATCACTATACCATTATACCACTATCATCACTATACCATTATACCACTATCGTCACTATACCACTATCATCACTATACCACTATCCTCACTATACCACTATCATCACTATATCATTATACCACTATCACCACTATACCATTATACCACTATACCACTGTCATCACTATACCACTATCATCACTATACCACTATCATCACTACACCACTATCATCACTATATCACTATACCACTATCACCACTATACCACTACCCATCACTATTCACTATACCACTATCATCACTATACCACTATCATCACTATATCACTATACCATTATACCACTATCATCACTATACCATTATACAACTCTACACCTGCATTGCTGTTTGGGGTTTTAGGCTGGGTTTCTGTACAGCACGTGAGATATCAGCTGATGTAAAAAGAGCTTTGTAAATACATTTGATAGATTGACGATTGAGATGGGGTGAGAGAGACGGAGAGAGACAGAGACACACAGAGAGAGACAGAGACTCAGAGACAGACACATAGACAAACACAGAGACAGACACAGAGGCAGACACAGAGACAGACACAAACAGAAACAGAGACAGACACAGACAGAGAGAGAGACAGAGACTCAGAGACAGACAGACAGAGAGAGCGACAGACACAGACACAGACACAGACAGAAACAGAGACAGACAGACACAGAGAGAGACAGAGACTCAGAGACAGACACATAGACAAACACAGAGACAGACACAGACAGACACAGAGACAGACACAGACAGACAGACAGAAAAAGAGAGAGACAGAGAGAGAGACAGAGACAGACAGAGAGACAGAGACAGAGACACAGAGAGAGAGACAGAGACACAGAGACAGACACAGAGACAGACACAGAGACAGACACAGACAGAAACAGAGACAGACACAGAGAGAGACAGAGACTCAGAGACAGACACATAGACAAACACAGAGACAGACACAGAGACAGACACAGAGACAGACACAGAGACAGACACAGAGACAGACACAGAGACAGACACAGACAGAAACAGACACATAGACAAACACAGAGACAGACACAGACAGACACAGAGACAGACACAGACACAGACACAGACAGACAGACAGAGAAAGAGAGAGAGACTGAGAGAGAGACAGAGATAGACAGAGAGACAGAGACACAGAGAGAGAGACAGAGACTCAGAGACAGACACAGAGACAGACACAGAGACAGACAGACAGACACAGAGACAGACGGAAACAGAGACAGAGAGACAGAGACAGAGAGACAGAGACAGAGAGACAGAGAGACAGAGAGACAGAGAAAGAGAGACAGAGAGACAGAGACAGACACAGACACAGACACAGACACAGACACAGAGACAGACACAGACAGACACAGAGACAGACACAGACAGACAGACAGAGAAAGAGAGAAACAGAGAGAGAGACAGACAGACACAGACACAGACACAGACAGACACAGAGACAGACACAGACACAGACACAGACAGAAACAGAGACAGACAGAGACAGACACACAGAGAGAGAGAGACAGAGACTCAGAGACAGACACACAGACAGAAACAGAGACAGACAGACAGAGACAGAGAGACAGAGAGAGTAAACAGGTTAAGATAAAGGAGGGAGTATCAGGTTTAGAGGGAAAATGCGTGACAGAGTGAGAAGACAAGACTAAATAGACAAAGGAATGGAAGAAAGAAAAAAGAAGAGGGAGACAGAGAACGAGGCAAATGTAAACAAATGTATAGAGGGAACAAGTGATAATCGACGAGCCTCAAAGCAGAACGAGAGCAGAGTGATCACCTCGGAGAGTCAGAGAGATGCCAAAACAAGGACCTGAGAGGAGAGGGAGAGAGAGAGAGAGATGCCAAAAACAAGGACCTGAGAGGAGAGGGAGAGAGAGAGAGTCAGAGAGATGCCAAAACAAGGACCTGAGAGGAGAGGGAGAGAGAGAGAGTCAGAGAGATGCCAAAACAAGGACCTGAGAGGAGAGGGAGAGAGAGAGAGTCAGAGAGATGCCAAAACAAGGACCTGAGAGGAGAGGGAGAGGGAGAGAGTCAGAGAGATGCCAAAACAAGGACCTGAGAGGAGAGGGAGAGAGAGAGAGTCAGAGAGATGCCAAAACAAGGACCTGAGAGGAGAGGGAGAGAGAGAGAGTCAGAGAGATGCCAAAACAAGGACCTGAGAGGAGAGGGAGAGAAAGAGAGTCAGAGAGATGCCAAAACAAGGACCTGAGAGGAGAGGGAGAGAGAGAGAGTCAGAGAGATGCCAAAACAAGGACCTGAGAGGAGAGGGAGAGGGAGAGAGTCAGAGAGATGCCAAACAAGGACCCTGAGAGGAGAGGGAGAGGGAGAGAGTCAGAGAGATGCCAAAACAAGGACCTGAGAGGAGAGGGAGAGGGAGAGAGTCAGTCATTATTCTGCATGTTTGCAGGCATGTAAAGCAAAAGAAACAACAATTAGTCCTCTTCCTTAGAGCTAGAGCAGGTAAGGACACATTTTCTCTAAGGTACTCATACATGCACAACCCCTAGTGAAGGGGTATGATAATGTGTTACAGAGAGGAGGGGTATGATAATGTGTACTGAGAGAGGAGGGGTATGATAATGTGTTACAGAGAATGGAGGGGGTATGATAATGTGTTACAGAGAGAGGAGGGGTATGATAATGTGTTACAGAGAGAGGAGGGGTATGATAATGTGTTACAGAGAGAGGAGGGGTATAATAATGTGTTACAGAGAGGAGGGGTATGATAATGTGTTACAGAGAGGAGAGGTATGATAATGTGTTACAGAGAGAGGAGGGGTATGATAATGTGTTACAGAGAGGAGGGGTATAATAATGTGTTACAGAGAGAGGATAAGTATGATAATGTCTTACATAGAGAGGAGAGGTATGATAATGTGTTACAGAGAGGAGGGGTATGATAATGTGTTACAGAGAGGAGGGGTATGATAATGTCTTACATAGAGAGGAGAGGTATGATAATGTGTTACAGAGAGGAGGGGTATGATAATGTGTTACAGAGAGGAGGGGTATGATAATGTGTTACAGAGAGAGGATAGGTATGATAATGTCTTACATAGAGAGGAGAGGTATGATAATGTGTTACAGAGAGGAGGGGTATGATAATGTGTTACAGAGAGAGGAGGTATGATAATGTGCTACAGAGAGGAGGGGTATGATAATGTGTTACAGAGAGAGGAGGGGTATGATAATGTGTTACATAGAGAGGAGGGTATGATAATGTGTTACATAGAGAGGAGGGGTATGATAATGTGTTACAGAGAGGAGGGGTATGATAATGCGTTACATAGATGAGGGGTATGATAATGTGTACTTAGAGGAGGTGTATGATAATGTGTTACAGAGATGAGGGGTATGATAATGTGTTACAGAGAGAGGAGGGGTATGATAATGTGTTACAGAGAGAGGAGGGGTATGATAATGTGTTACAGAGAGGAGGGGTATAATAATGTGTTACAGAGAGAGGAGGGGTATGATAATGTGTTACATAGAGAGGAGGGGTATGATAAAGTGTTACAGAGAGAGGAGGGGTATGATAATGTGTTACAGAGAGGAGGGGTATAATAATGTGTTACAGAGAGAGGAGGGTATGATAATGTGTTACAGAGAGAGGAGGGGTATGATAATGTGTTACAGAGAGGGGAGGGGTATGATAATGTGGTTACAGAGAGAGGAGGGTATGATAATGTGTTACAGAGAGGAGGGGTATGATAATGTGTTACAGAGAGAGGAGGGTATGATAATGTGTTACAGAGAGGAGGGGTATGATAATGTGTTACAGAGAGGAGGGGTATGATAATGTGTTACAGAGAGAGGAGGGTATGATAATGTGTTACAGAGAGGAGGGTATGATAATGTGTTACAGAGAGGAGGGGTATGATAATGTGTTACAGAGAGAGGAGGGTATGATAATGTGTTACAGAGAGGAGGGGTATGATAATGTGTTACAGAGAGGAGGGGTATGATAATGTGTTACAGAGAGAGGAGGGGTATGATAATGTGTTACAGAGAGAGGAGGGTATGATAATGTGTTACAGAGAGAGGAGGGGTATGATAATGTGTTACAGAGAGGAGGGGTATGATAATGTGTTACAGAGAGAGGAGGGTATGATAATGTGTTACAGAGAGATACAATATTACATTTCAGGGAGTCTTCTAAAGACAACCTGCAATGCTGCTTAGTACTGTAAAATAATTGCATTTTACTGTAGATATTTCCCTGTAAATTTACAGCATTATAGTGGCACCACATTTGCCAGTTTAATACTGTAATTTTGCTTTATTGCAGTGCTGCTGTAATATAGTTTACAGCATGATTTTTCTTACTGTATAATGCTGTACATTTTACATGGAAAAGTGTTACAGTGCAGCTTAGTTAATCGCTACCATTGTGACAATCGGTTGTCATAATGCTGCATTAAATGTACATTATCCCAGGGGCTTTAAGTAACTTAATTTATGTCCCCTTAACTGCCCTGTATACTTCTGTTGATCCTACAGCCACTGTAAAGCAGTAATCATGAGCCTATAAGCCAGTTATACTGTTATCACTGAGGCGGTGTGCAATAGTAGGAAGACCACTTTATGCAGCTCACCCTGCACTATCAGCTCCAATGAAAATAACATGAGCATGTCTACTTCTGATAAGCTTCCCAGTAAAGCATTAAAAACAATCAAGCGAACAAGAAAAGTGCTCAAAATAGCCCACATTAACATATGGAGCCTAAGAAACAAGGTACATGAAGTCAATAACTTTCTGGTAACAGATTCCATTCATATTCTGACTGAAACTCACTTAGATAACCCCTTTGATTATACAGTGGTAGCAATACATGGTTATAACATCTACCGAAAATACAGAAATGCCGACGGGGGAGGTGTTGCTGTCTGTATTCAGAACTACATTCCTGTTAAGCTTAGAGACGATCTCATGTTAAATACTGTTGACG
>NC_034187.2:82876476-82991150 GCF_002021735.2 Oncorhynchus kisutch
TCATATTCTTATTCAATTGGAAAGGCAAAACATCTGTATACATATTCCATTTTGTCACGTTCTGACCTTTATTTCCTGTGTTTTGTATTTAGTTAGTATGGTCAGGGCGTGAGTTGGGGTGGGCAGTCTATGTTTGTTTTTCTATAATTTGGGTATTTCTATGTTTCGGCCTAGTATGGTTCTCAAGCAGGTGTCATTAGTTGTCTCTGATTGAGAATCATACTTAGATAGCCTGGGTTTCACGGTGTGTTTGTGGGTGATTGTTCCTGTCTTTGTGTTTGCACCAGATGGGACTCTTTTAGGTTTTCTCACATTTGTTGTTTTTGTTAGTTATCTCATGTGTAGTTTCTTTATAAATTAAAGAATATGAATAACCACCACGCTGCGCTTTGGTCCGCCTCTCCTTCAGATGAAGAAAACCATTACACATTTGCTCTATAGCTTTACTAAAACTGTATCATTATGTAAACTTATTGTGAATATATCTCAAAATAAATAATCAAACAAAATTACAATTTTACAGCAAAAAAAATAAACATTTCAAATGCAAAAGAGGAAAAGAGGGGTATGAGTCACTCACCAAGTCTACTTATGTGTTGCTGCTCTTGACTGATTCAAACAGTCTTTTGTCCTTTTGCATAGCCAGAGAGAAGTCATTACATGACAAGCCAGCTCTGTGCAGCATCTGTTTCTAGAGTCTGACCTTTTAAATGGTCATCAGAGAGAAAAATACTCTCTACAAAGGTATTTGAGCCTGGCACACTGAGGACAAATGAGACAATCCTGAACATATTGATCAAGTTGGCTTTCCATAGGTTTGGGAAAACTGCCACCCACTTCTTACTGGTGTATTTTGTGGTTTCCTGTCTGGCTTTCTGTATTTCCACCCGGCACAACACTCTTCATAGAGTTGGTCCATACTGACTGTCTCTGTAATTTTGAGGGCAACCACCACCTGCTCCAGGTCAGTGAAGGAGAGCTCCTCATAGAGTTGGTCCATACTGACCGTCTCTGTCATTTTGAGGGCAACCACCACCTGCTCCAGGTCAGTGGAGGAGAGCTCCTCATAGAGTTGGTCCACACTGACTGTCTCTGTCATTTTGAGACCAACCACCACCTGCTCCAGGTCAGTGGAGGAGAGCTCCTCATAGAGTTGGTCCATACTGACTGTGTCTGTCATTTTGAGGGCAACCACCACCTGCTCCAGGTCAGTGGAGGAGAGCTCCTCATAGAGTTGGTCCATACTGACTGTCTCTGTCATTTTGAGGGCAACCACCACCTGCTCCAGGTCAGTGAAGGAGAGCTCCTCATAGAGTTGGTCTATACTGACCATCTCTGTCATTTTGAGGGCAACCACCACCTGCTCCAGGTCAGTGAAGGAGAGCTCATCATAGAGTTGGTCCATACTGACCGTCTCTGTCATTTTGAGACCAACCACCACCTGCTCCAGGTCAGTGGAGGAGAGCTCCTCATAGAGTTGGTCCATACTGACCGTCTCTGTCATTTTAAGGGCAACCACCACCTGCTCCAGGTCAGTGAAGGAGAGCTCCTCATAGAGTTGGTCCATACTGACCATCTCTGTCATTTTGAGGGCAACCACCACCTGCTCCAGGTCAGTGGAGGATAGCTCCTCATAGAGCCTGGTCAGTGGAGGAGAGCTCCTCATAGAGGCTGGTCAGTGAAGGAGAGCTCCTCATAGAGGCTGGTCAGTGAAGGAGAGCTCCTCATAGAGGCCGATCGGTTTCAGTTTCACCATTACATTACCCGGTGAGAAATCAAACCACTTGTCAATGTATGTAAGGACAGTGTCATAGAACTTCACAAAGTCCTGTTGCTGCTTGGACTTTTCCGCTGACAATTGTTTGTTCATCAGCTGCTTGGTCTGGTATCCAAAAAAGCTGTCTGGTTTCTGCTGAAGCATCTTTAATTTGAACTTCCTCGTAAACATCTGTGATGCAGAATGTTGTTTCCTCTAGCTTTTTTACGAGTTGGTCAAAAACACGTTCCACGTTGTGGAAAAAGCACAGATAAGTCTCAGCAGCTTCCGTTTTTTCTTCATACTCAAAAGAGGTCAAAGGGACAAAGTTCTGGAGAAATACAGATCGGGGATTGGTTATAAAAAAATATTAGAAACTTTGAACATCCCACGGAGCTTCATTAAATCTATTATTAAAAAATGGAAAGAATATGGCACAATAACAAAACTGCCAATAGATGGTTGCTCACCAAAAGTCACGGACCAGGCAAGGAGGGCATTAATTAATCAGAGAATAAATAAAGAGACCAAAGATAACCCTGAAGGAGCTGCAAAGCGCCACAGAGGAGATTGGAGTATCTGTCCATAGGAAAACTTTAAGCCGTACACTCCACAGAGCTGGGCTTTACGGAAGAGTGGCCAGAAACAAGCCACTGCTTAAAGACAAAAAGAAAAAAAGAAGCAAACACGTTTGGTGTTCAGCAAAAGGCCTGTGGGAGACTCCCCAAACATATGGAACAAGGTCCTCTGGTCAGATGAGACTAACATTTAGCTTTTTGGCCATCAAGGAAAACGCTATGTCTGGCTCAAACCCAACACCTCCCATCACCCTGAGAACACCATCCCCACTGACGCAATGTTGTCGTTCAGGCTAATTTTTTTAAATAAAAGCCTGAAACTATGTATTGTGACACTAGAGACATTAGGGAAGCCATAGAAAAAGGAAACCGGTTGATATATCATTCACTGCTCAATAGGGACGCATAGGAATGCAGAGCTTTCTAAATAAGAGTCCCTTCCTGATTTGATTTTTCTCAGGCTTTCGCCTGCAATATCAGTTCTGTTATACTCACAGACAATATTTTACAGTTTTGGAAACTTGAGAGTGTTTTCTATCCTAAGCTGTATATGTGCATATTCTAGCATCTTGTCCTGACAAAATAGCCTGTTTACTTTGGGAATGCTATTTTTCCAAAAATGAAAATAGTGTCCCCTAGTTTCAAGAGGTTAAGGGCTATTTGACCAAGAAGGAAAGTAATGGAGTGCTGCATCAGATGACCTGGCCTCCACAATCACCTGACCTCAACCCAATTGAGGTGGTTTGGGATGAGTTGGACCTCAGAATGAAGGAAAAGCAGACAACAAATGCTCAGCATATGTGGGAACTTCCTCAAGACTGTTGGTAAAGCATTCCTCATGAAGCTGGTTGAGAACATGCCAAGAGTGTGCAAATCTGTCAACAAGGCAAAGGGTGTCAACTTTGAAGAATCTAAAATATAAATTATGTTTTGTTTTGTTTAACACTTTTTTTTGGTTACTACGTGATTCCATATGTGTTATTTCATAGTTTTGATGTCTTCATTATTATTCTACAATGTAGAAAATAGTACAAATGAAGAAAAACCCTTGAATGAGTTGGTGTGTCCATACTTTTGACTGGTACTGTATATACACAGTGCATTTGGAAAGTATTCAGACCCCCTTTTCAACGTGTTGTTATGTTACAGCCTTATTCTAAAATGGATTCATTTGTTTTGTCATCAACACACAACATCCCATAATGACATAGCAAAACGAGGATTTTATATTTTTTTGCTAATTTATAAAAATATAAAATATCACATTTATATACATTTTCAGACCCTTTATTCAGGACTTTGTTGAAGTGTCGTTGCCAGCGATTACGGCCTCAAGTCTTCTTGGGTAGTATGCTATAAGCTTGGCACAACTGTATTTTGGGAAGTTTCTCCCAGTCTTTGCATATCCTTTCAAGCTCTGTCAGGTTGGATGGAGACTGTTGTTGCACAGCTATTTACAGGTCTCTCCAGAGATGTTCGATCGGGTTCAGTTCCGGGCTCATTCCTGCCATGTCTTGGCTGTGTGCCATTCCTGCTTTGTCTTGGCTGTGTGCTTCGGGTCATTGTCCTGCTGGAAGGTGAACCCTCCCCCCAGTCTGAGGTCCTGAGCGCTCTGGAGCAGGTTTTCGACAAGGATCTCTCTGTACTTTCTCTGTTCATCTTTGCCTCGATCCTGACTAGTCTCCCAGTCCCTGCCTCTGAAAAACAATCCCACAGTATGATGCTGACACCACCATGCTTCACCGTAGGGATAGTACAAGGTTTTCTCCAGACTTGACACTTGACTTTCAGGTCAAAGAGTTTAAACTTTGCTTCATCAAACAAGATAATCTTGTTTCTCATTGTCTGAGAGTCTTTAGGTGATTTCTGATAAACTCCAAATGGGCTGTCATGTGGCTTTTACTGAGGAGTGGCTTCCGTCTGGCCGCTCTACCATAAAGGCATGATTGGTGGAGTGCTGCAGAGATTGTTGTCCTTCTGGAAGTTTCTCCAATCTCCACAAAAGAACTCCGGAGCTCTGTCAGAGTGACCATCAGGTTCTTGGTCATCTCCCTGACCAAGGCCGAGCGGACAACTCTAGGAAGAGTCTTGGTGGTTCCAAACTTCTTCCATTTAAGAATGACGGAGGCCACTGTGTTCCTGGGGACCTTCAATGCTGCAGAAATGTTTTGGTGCCCTTCCCCAGATCTGTGCATCGACACAATCCTGTCTCAGAGCTTTACAGACAATTCCATCGACCTTATGGCTTGGTTTTAGCTCTGACATGTGTTGTCAACTGTGGGACCTTTATATAGACAGGTGTGTGCCTTTCCAAATCATGTCCAGTAAAATTAATTTACCACAGGTGGGCTCAAATCAAGTTGGAGAAACATCTCAAGGATGATCAATGGAAACAGGATGCACCTGAGCTCAATTTCGAGTCTCATAGCGAAGGGTCTGAATACTTAAGTAATATGGACAGGAAGGACCTGATCCTAGATCAGCACTCCTACTCTGAGACACTATGAATATGGAAATGGAAACACATAAGGTCCCACTTCAGCTCAATTTCAAGTCTCATAGTAAAAGGTCTGAATATTTATTTACATAACACATTCATATTTTCCATTTGTAACCCTCCTGTTCTGTTCTTTTCATGTCAATTAATACTGTGTTCCCGGTCCAAAACGACCGCCCCGTTATAGCTGATCCATAATAATACACATTTTGTCACCTAATGTTGTGTTAGATCCTTTTTATCAACTTAAAGTTATTGTGAACATTACTGTTTTGATCTTCTATTTGCTATTTATGGATTTAAGGCCTCATTGACCAGAGAGAGAGAGAAAGAGAGAGAGAGAGAGCGAGAGAGAGAGAGAGAGAGAGAGAGAGAGAGCGAGAGAGAGAGAGAGAGAGACCGACCCTGTACTCTTTATGTTTTCCATCAGCACTGTGGAAATCATTACCTTTAAGAGTTCTGCTGAGGACAGCACAAGTCTGTCTGTCTGTGTGTGTGTGTGTGTGTGTGTGTGTGTGTGTGTGTGTGTGTGTGTGTGTGTGTGTGTGTGTGTGTGTGTGTGTGTGTGTGTGTGTGTGTGTGTGTGTGTGTGTGTGCCTGGCAGACTTCTCAAGCTCAACCTCGACAAAAGAGAGCTGCTCTTCCTCCCAGGGAAGGCCTGGCCCTCTCCATCACAATTGACAACTCCATGGTGTCCCCCTCCCAGAGTGCAAGGAGGCTTGGCGTGACCCTGGACAACACCCTGTCATTTTCTGCTAAATTAAAACAGTGACTCACTCCTGCAGTTTCATGCTCTACAACATCCGGATGATATTAAAGAACCCTTTACTAAAAAAGGTTATTTATGCACATATACCCAGAGTGTAACAGGGATCTATCTATCTATATATCTATCTATAGTATCTATCTATCTATATATCTATACCCAGAGTGTAACAGGGATCTATCTATCTATATATCTATACCCAGAGTGTAACAGGGATCTATCTATCTATATATCTATACCCAGAGTGTAACAGGGATCTATCTATCTATATATCTATACCCAGAGTGTAACAGGGATCTATCCATCTATATCCAGAGTGTAACAGGGATTTATCTATCTATCTATCTATCTATCTATCTATCTATCTATCTATCTATCTATCTATCTATCTATCTATCTATCTATCTATCTATCTATCTATCTATCTATCTATCTATCTATCTATCTATCTATCTATCTATCTATCTATCTATCTATCTATCTATCTATCTATCTATATATCTATACCCAGAGTGTAACAGGGATCTATCTATCTATCTATCTATCTATCTATCTATCTATCTATCTATCTATCTATCTATCTATCTATCTATCTATCTATCTATCTATCTATCTATCTATCTATCTATCTATCTATCTATCTATCTATCTATCTATCTATCTATCTATCTATCTATCTATAGTATCTATCTATCTATATATCTATACCCAGAGTGTAACAGGGATCTATCTATCTATATATCTATACCCAGAGTGTAACAGGGATCTATCTATCTATATATCTATACCCAGAGTGTAACAGGGATCTATCTATCTATATATCTATACCCAGAGTGTAACAGGGATCTATCTATCTATATATCTATACCCAGAGTGTAACAGGGATTTATCTATCTATCTATAGTATCTATCTATCTATATATCTATACCCAGAGTGTAACAGGGATTGTAGAAAACAACAGCTAGTGAATGCTAACCCAGTCACTTCAAACTCTGAAATGACAGCTAATTATCTCCCTTTTCATTTGTTTTAGCTGTTTTCTATTGACATTTATATCCATTTTAATGATGCTGCTGCATGATTGGCTACCTGATGTCTGACACGTTTGCTCTCTACGGCAATTCATATTTTACGACATTGTTGCCGAGGTCTGACTGGCAAGATTCCATACAAACCTGTGCTGTTGTAAGCTAAATGGTAGCTAGAAACAAGAGGGAATACTGTGATTAACGCTTTAGAACCCATAGCAGGCCTTAATGTGCTTTTCTTTAAATGGCTATAGCGGCCGTGAACAAAAACTATTATATGTATCAATAACAAAAAAAAGAACCTGCTTACAACCTGTTGTCATTATTCAGATGGCTGTTGTCGTCAACTAGGGCGGGACGGCAGGGTGGCCTAGTGGTTAGAGCGTTGGACTAGTAACCAAAAGGTTGCAAGTTCAAATGGCAAGGTACAAATCTATTCTTCTTCCCCTGAACAGGCCCACTGTTCCCAGACCAGTTAACCCACTGTCCCTAGACCAGTTAACCCACTGTTCCTAGACCAGTTAACCCACTCTTCCCAGACCAGTTAACCCACTGTTCCCAGACCAGTTAACCCACTGTTCCTAGACCAGTTAACCCACTGTTCCCAGACCAGTTAACCCACTGTTCCCAGACCAGTTAACCCACTGTTCCCAGACCAGTTAACCCACTGTTCCTGGACCAGTTAACCCACTGTTCCTAGACCAGTTAACCCACTGTTCCCAGACCAGTTAACCCACTGTTCCTAGACCAGTTAACCCACTGTTCCCAGACCAGTTAACCCACTGTTCCCAGACCAGTTAACCCACTGTTCCTAGACCAGTTAACCCACTGTTCCCAGACCAGTTAACCCACTGTTCCCAAACCTGTTAACCCACTGTTCCCAGACCAGTTAACCCACTGTTCCTAGACCAGTTAACCCACTATTCCTAGACCAGTTAATCCACTGTTCCTACGTCAGTTAACCCACTGTTCCCAGACCAGTTAACCCACTGTTCCTAGACCAGTTAACCCACTGTTCCCAGACCAGTTAACCCACTGTTCCCAGACCAGTTAACCCACTGTTCCCAGACCAGTTAACCCACTGTTCCCAGACCGCTGTTCCTAGACCAGTTAACCCACTGTTCCCAGACCACTGTTCCTAGACCAGTTAACCCACTGTTCCTAGACCAGTTAACCCACTGTTCCTAGACCAGTTAACCCACTGTTCCCAGACCAGTTAACCCACTGTTCCTAGACCAGTTAACCCACTGTTCCTAGACCAGTTAACCCACTGTTCCTAGACCAGTTAACCCACTGTTCCCAGACCAGTTAACCCACTGTTCCCAGACCAGTTAACCCACTGTCCCTATACCAGTTAACCCACTGTTCCTAGACCAGTTAACCCACTGTTCCCAGACCAGTTAACCCACTGTTCCTAGACCAGTTAACCCACTGTTCCTAGACCAGTTAACCCACTGTTCCCAGACCAGTTAACCCACTGTTCCTAGACCAGTTAACCCACTGTTCCCAGACCAGTTAACCCACTGTTCCCAGACCAGTTAACCCACTGTTCCTAGACCAGTTAACCCACTGTTCCCAGACCAGTTAACCCACTGTTCCCAAACCTGTTAACCCACTGTTCCCAGACCAGTTAACCCACTGTTCCTAGACCAGTTAACCCACTATTCCTAGACCAGTTAATCCACTGTTCCTACGTCAGTTAACCCACTGTTCCCAGACCAGTTAACCCACTGTTCCTAGACCAGTTAACCCACTGTTCCCAGACCAGTTAACCCACTGTTCCCAGACCAGTTAACCCACTGTTCCCAGACCAGTTAACCCACTGTTCCCAGACCGCTGTTCCTAGACCAGTTAACCCACTGTTCCTAGACCAGTTAACCCACTGTTCCCAGACCAGTTAACCCACTGTTCCTAGACCAGTTAACCCACTGTTCCTAGACCAGTTAACCCACTGTTCCTAGACCAGTTAACCCACTGTTCCCAGACCAGTTAACCCACTGTTCCCAGACCAGTTAACCCACTGTTCCTAGACCAGTTAACCCACTATTCCTAGACCAGTTAATCCACTGTTCCTACGTCAGTTAACCCACTGTTCCCAGACCAGTTAACCCACTGTTCCTAGACCAGTTAACCCACTGTTCCCAGACCAGTTAACCCACTGTTCCCAGACCAGTTAACCCACTGTTCCCAGACCACTGTTCCTAGACCAGTTAACCCACTGTTCCTAGACCAGTTAACCCACTGTTCCTAGACCAGTTAACCCACTGTTCCGAGACCAGTTAACCCACTGTTCCTAGACCAGTTAACCCACTGTTCCTAGACCAGTTAACCCACTGTTCCCAGACCAGTTAACCCACTGTTCCCAGACCAGTTAACCCACTGTTCCTAGGCCGCCATTGGAGAAAAGAAATACTCCAAAGCGGACATGACTTTTCACTCTGAAAGAGGCTGTTTCTTTGTTTGCAAGTTCAAACCCCCGAGCTGACATGGTACAAATCTGTCGTTCTGTCGTTCTGCCCCTGAACAGGCAGTTAACCCACTGTTCCTAGACCAGTTAACCCACTGTTCCTAGACCGTCATTGAAAATACGAATTTCTTCTTAACTGACTTGCCTGGTTAAATATATATATTTTTTAATGAATAAATGTTGCATTAATTGAATTGTTGTCAGTACAATTTTTTTTTAAACATTTTGTGCCTCTCTGTAGGATGGGGATATGCTTCAAGAAGCTTCATGACATTTTGTAGGCTGAACGCGAACAAAATGAGTGTTATTCCGATTGACATGAATGTGGTGTCATATTAAAGAAGAGGTTGTGCTCTTTACAACTATGTTAATCTTGTCATTGTAATTTGTTTTGCATCTATGTCTGTTTGTTTGAAATGTGTGAGAAAATGTGTTTAATCTAAAAATATATATATATATATTAATCTACAGCAGCGTCCTAGAATTCTATTGGGATCTAAAGGGTTCCGCTCTCTCCACTGGGATTCTCTGCCTCTAACCCTATTACAGGGGCTGAGTTACTGGCTTACTGGTGCTCTTCCATGCCGTCCCTAGGAGGGGTGCGTCGCTTGAGTGGGTTGAGTCACTGACGTGATCTTCCTGTCCGGGTTGATGACCCCCTTTGGTTGTGCCGTTGCGGAGATCTTTGTGGGCTATACTCGGCCTTGTCTCAGGATGGTAAGTTGGTGGTTGAAGATATCCCTCTTGTGATATGGGGGCTGTGCTTTGGAAAAGTGGGTGGGGTTATATCCTGCCTATTTGGCCATGTCCCGGGGTATCATCGGATGGGGCCACAGTGTCTCCCGACCCCTCCTGTCTCAGCCTCCAGTATTTATGCTGAAGTAGTTTATGTGTCGGGGGGATAGGGTCAGTCTGTTATATCTGGAGTATTGCTCCTGTCTTATCCTGTGTCCTGTGTTAATTTATCTATGCTCTCTCTAATTCCCTCTCTCTTTGTCTATTTTTCTCTCTTTCTTTCTTTCTTTCTCTCTTTCTTTCTCTCTCTCAGGAAACCTGAGTCCTAGGACCATGCCTCAGGACTACCTGGCCTGATGACTCCTTACTGTTCCCAGTCCACCCGGCCATGCTGCTGCTCCAGTTTCAACTGTTCTGCCTGCGGCTATGGAACCCTGACCTCTTCACCGGACCTGCTACCTGTCCCAGACCTGCTGTTTTCAACTCTCTAGACACAGCAGGAGCGTTAGAGATACTCTGAGTGATAGGCTATGAAAAGCCAACTGACATTTACTCCTGAGGTGCTGACCTGTTACACCCTCGACAACCACTGTCATTATTATTATTTCACCCTGCTGGTCATCTATGAACATTTGAACATCTTGGCCATGTTCTGTTATAATCTCCACCTGGCACAGACAGAAGAGGACTGGCCACCCCTCATAGCCTGGTTCCTCTCTAGGTTTCTTCCTAGATTCTGGCCTTTCTAGGGAGTTTTTCCTAGCCACTGTGCTTCTACATCTGCATTGCTTGCTGTTTGGGGTTTTAGGTTGGGTTTCTGTACAGCACTTTGAGATATCAGTTGTAAGAAGACCTTTATAAATACATTTGATTGATTCATAAAAACATAAAAACATTCAATTAATTTGTTTCGCCTCTGTCACTCGGTCGAGTAATGCCATTGTTAAGAACGTCCTCAAGCCACCCTTTATCAGCGGCGCCATAGTGGTTCCCTAAAGTGGTGATAAGCCCAGCCATTCTGGACAGAGGCTAACTACTGTTCAGTATAAATTACACTATAGTGCCTGGAAATAGGATGAAATTGTTAAAGTAGTCAAATATATTGTAGGAAACAACTTTGCCAGCATTATCATGTCTTCAAATTGACTTTTGCCATGTTTATGCATCATTAGCTAGCAAAGTTAGTCAAAAATAGGTAGCAATGCCAACGTTAGCTAGCTAACATTCGGTGGCCTCCCCTCATTCTTCGCTAGTTAGCTAACATTATATTATATTGCATCTAAAGTGACATCAAAGTGACATCAAAATGATGACAAAAAGATTTCCTACTAATTATTTGCTTCTTTCTAAAATGTCATTGTCATTTGAACTTGAGTTGAGGAAGAATGTTTCAGGCCTACCAGATAATTTACCCTGAACAGAAATATAAAAGCAACATGAACCGATTTGAAAGATTTTACTGAGTTACAGTCCACATAAGGAAATCAGCTAATTGAAATAAATTCACTCTTCTCCAATACATGGATTTCACATAAATGGAATACAGATAACCATCTGTTGGTCTCAGATACCTTTAAAAAAAAGGTTGGGGCGTGGATCAGAAAACCAGTCAGTGCCTGGTGTGACCACCATATGCCTCATGCAGCGCGACACATCTCCTTCACGGCTTTTGATTGTGGCCTGTGGAATGTTGTCCCTCTTGTCTTCAATGTTTGTGCGAAGTTGTTGCATATTGGCGGGAACTGGAACACGCTGCTGTTACACGTCGATCCAGAGCATCCCAAACATGCTCAATGAGTGACATGTCTGGGGAGTATGCAGGCCATGGAAAAACGGGGACATTTTCAGCTTCCAGGAATTGTGTACATATCATTGTAACATGGGGCCGAGCATTATCATGCTGAACCATGAGGTTATAGAGGCAGATGAATGGCACTGACCCCCCCCCCTCTTTTACACCACTGCTACTCTGTTGTAATCATCTATGCATAGTCACTTTAATGTATATATTACCTCAACCAACCGATACCCCCCTTTATATAGTCTCGCTATTGTTATTTTACTGCTGCTCTTATTTAATTTTTTTATTTTTTTTATTTTTAATTTTACCTTTATTTAACCAGGCAAGTCAGTTAAGAACATATTCTTATTTTCAATGACGGCCTGGGGACAGTGGGTTAACTGCCTGTTCAGGGGCAGAACGACAGATTTGTACCTTGTCAGCTCGGGGGTTTGAACTCGCAACCTTCCGGTTACTAGTCCAACGCTCTAACCACTAGGCTACGCTGCCGCCTCTTAAATGACTTGTTACTTTTATTTCTTATTCTTATCTGTATTTCTAAAAATGTATTTACATTGTTGGTTAGGTGCTCGTAAGTAAGCATTTCACAGTACACCTGTTGTATTCGGTGCATGTGACTCGATTTGAATGCATATGAATGTCAGGTATAATACTCAAATGTCTGGTAAATTTTAATCCTGGTCCCATTGTCCAGTATTACGTACACCTCTTGGAGGGAACGCAACACCCTGCTACATCTCATCTCCTCTTGGAGGGAACACACCACCCTGCTACATCTCATCTCCTCGTGGAGGGAACGCGACACCCTGCTACATCTCATCTCCTCTTGGAGGGAACGCACCACCCTGCTACATCTCATCTCCTCGTGGAGGGAACGCACCACCCTGCTACATCTCATCTCCTCGTGGAGGGAACGCGACACCCTGCTACATCTCATCTCCTCATCTCCTCGTGGAGGGAACGCACCACCCTGCTACATCTCATCTCGTGGAGGGAACGCAACACCCTGCTACATCTCATCTCCTCGTGGAGTGAAAAAGTATGTGATCGTAGGTGAGGGGAAGGACGACGAGGCAGAGAAATACCGTTTACAGGGAATGTATTATTCCTTAACACTGTAATGTGGGGAAGAGGGGCTGGACGGAATCAAAGCAAAGAAAGTCAACATTAAAAAGTCCCCTCTCCTGCCTTACCGGCCTTATCACTTCTTACCTAACCTTCAGAACCACCTGGCACGCTAACCAAAATACAGGCGGGTGGTCCGCCCAGGTCTTACTTAGTGTGCATAGACAGATTCAATACTACGGGTTATGTATGCCCGCAGGCCACTTGCCTAAAATCCAGGAAGCCATTTCGTTGAATTACACACACATACAAACCCACAACAACACACAAACTGGGGAACATAAACATCCGGGGTCAAATGTTCCTAAAGGAAACTCATTTATTGTTTTTATGCAGATTTGAGAATATTCACGTGAAAATCTGTCTCCAATTAGGTGGAAACCTATAGACACACTAAAGACTCTAGAAAGTGCGTCATTTTGATGACTTCCAGTCATTTTGATGATGTTTGCACATGATGGTTCACCAGCAGCCCAAAACTGCTGAAACCCTTTGAAAAGTATCTTAAATAACTGTCACAGTGACCCCGGTTTCCTGAAAGCCTGGTTCTTCATTTCTCTGAACAACCCATCCCCCCATGCAGCACAGTGCATCGTTTCACACTTTTTTTTGTTTGTTCACACAAACTTTAAGGAAGGAGAACCAACTGCAGAGGTGAAATAAAACATAACTCCCTCCTCTATTGCTTCCATCCTATCTGTTCTTTTCTTCACTTCTCCTCAAGGTCTGAAGTCTCTGTTCTAAGTCCTTCCCTCCTCTCCTCCCTTACTCAGCATGTCCATATAGGGTTGTGTCACAAATGACAACCTATTCCCTACCTAGTACACTACTTTTAATCAGAGTTCTATGGGCCCTGGTCAAAAGTAGTGCACTACATAGGTAATATAGTGTCATTTGGGACTTAAGCAGGGTCTCCCTTCTGGATTAGTCCTGATCCCTCTTCCCAACGCTCCAGGCATTCCCAAACGCTCCCGAACGTTCCCGGCTGCAGACCTTGGCATTCCCGTGAGCCAGCGGACCGGTATAAAGGAGTGGGATGCTGCTAATTCCAGATAAGCTTTTCCAAGGGCAGGTACCGGTACACCCAAACTCCTCTTCTGTTGACAAACACAGACGTGAGACTCATAGCCAACGCTGTGGTTTCCCTTCCTTTCTTAATGCTCTTCCTTTCTCTCCCTCTCTCTGCTTTTCCCTCATTCCTAGTCATTTATCTGTATATCTGTTGAGAAATAAATGCTATGCCATGATTTAAAAGCATTGAAGAAATTTAAAACATATGATATGTTAGTTTCTAAGTCGTTTATATTTTATTGTTACATTCCTCAGTTTAAATGTTAAATACACAGTAAAAATCTAGTTTATAACCAGTTATAACTAGTTTATAAGCAGTAATAGCAGGTTTGTTGTTTATTAGCAGACAGAGTAAAGCTGAGATCTCCGTCAGAGTTCCTCAGGGTCTAAATGGCAGCGGACTGATCCAGGTTACAACCGTTTAGCTGGTGAATATTAACACTGTCCTTCCTGCATTATGCATTATGCATAAGGTTAACTCTCAAATAGCAACCTCTGTATATACACACACACACACACACACAATTAGCAACCTCGGTATGCACACACACATTGACCTTCAAGATACAGCACACCCCTATTTCCTGTCATGAGTCTGTGTTTCAACGCTTTTCCCCAAAGGCCCTGTGTGTGTGTGTGTGTGTGTGTGTGTGTGTGGTGTGTGTCAGGACTTCTGTCGAAGTCGGTTCCTCTCCTTGTTCGGGCGGTCGAAGTCACCGGTCTTCTTGCCATCGCCGATCCATTTTTCATTTTCCATTTGTTTTGTCTTGTTTTCCCACACACCTGGTTTTTCATTTCCCTTATTACGTGTTGTGTATTTAACCCTCTGTTCCCCCCATGTCTTTGTGTGGTATTGTTTGTTGTAAGTGCTTGTGTTGACTGGTGCGGGTCCGGTTTTGGATGCCGGTGGTTTTGTATATTAAACTGCTCCGGTTATTACCCAGTTCTGCTCTCCTGCGTCTGACTTCCCTACCACCAGTTAGTTATGCACCCCTTACAGTTTTTATGTGTTTGTTTTTTTGAAATACGGTGGTGAAAGTTGAGAGTGGGAGGGAATAAAATTAAAACCAACCAGCTCTCACAGTCTCATGTCAGAATTAGACGTTCTAAGGGTCAAAAAATGAGACCGTCTTTCACTAAACCCCTAAAATAAAGCAGCTTAATTGCATTTTAAAATCTATATTGCATGATGAAACAACCTGCCATTTATCGCAAACTTTTGTGAATATCTGGGTATTCCCACAATGCAGAAAGACTGTATTTAATCAGTGGACACCACTCGTTTTTATTACAACACACCTGTCATAATTATTTTCTTTACTAAATTAGAGGTTTATTATTATTATTAGTAGTATTGCTAAAGGTAACATCTTTTTTTAGTAAGAGCACTTGTATAGGCTAGGAAAGTACCAGAAATGTGCATGAAGTAGTTTTGAATGCATTTTTTTTAAAGGAAAAAAATAACAGTCTTGACCTTTTCTGGCAACATAGTGATATATTTTTATATATATTTATATACTGTACAATGAGGAATTCTACTACAAAATACTAGTCTCCTCCTATTTTTTTTTAACCTTTGCCCCCACCCACAAGGTGTATATAAAACAACAATAAATAAGAATAACATAAGATAACAGATACAAAAAAACTCTGTGAAGAACATAAATCAATCAACTCTAATTACCACATGTAGGACAGTATGCAGGTGTGTGTGCATGGACTTTGCGGATGTATTTCTCACATGTGTGGCAGCGTGTGTGTGTGTGTGTGTGTGTGATGAACAGAGAATTTTAATTAGATTTTTTAGGATTCCCATTAGCCGACGCCAATGGCGACAGAAACAGAATATACAGACTAAACACTTTACAATGTAAATACATTTTAAAAAACATGAACGGAGAAAGAGCGTTGGACTAGTAACCGAAAGGTTGCAAGATCAAAACTCCGAGCTGACAAGGTACAAATCTGTTGTTCTGCCCATGACAAGGCAGTTAACCCACTGTTCCTAGGCTGTCATTGAAAATAAGAATTTGTTGTTAACTGACTTGCGTAGTTAAATAAATGTTGGTTTTACAGTCCTCCTTCGGGGGGCAGAATTGGCATCTCCTCCTCTTGCCTGCCCCAGCTGCAGCCAAAGGGGGATCAGGACAAGATTCAGCCACCTGAACAGCTTTCACAAGCACTGCAGAGTCTGCTGGGGAGGGACTCCCTTCTTTGAGTGTGTGGGGTTACAAGTGCCTTTCCCAGCTGCTCCAGGTACACCCTCCTCTTGTTCCACTTATCAGGCATCCAGGTTGCTCTTGTTCCATCTTGTTCCATATCACGAAGGCATTGTATGAAGACACATTAATGATGTTATGGAGGGTGACCAGGGGTCAGCGGGCAGTCATCCACCTGCAGCTGTAAGTTCCAATCACCTTGTCCAGGTTGTCCACGTCTCCTTTGTTGTGGTTGTAGTCCAGGATGACTACATCATACAATGTCACGATCACTGATCTCAGCCGTTTTGTGCAGTGTGCTCAGGAGGACCACATTCTTGTTCCTCTTTGGGAGGTAAGAAGCTAGAGTGGTGGTGGGGGTGAAGGCAAACTTTGATGAGAAGGCCTCTCTCCCCCTTTGTTTCGAGGAGTGCAGGGGGAAGCTCAGGCTTGTTCTTTCTAACTATGCCAACAGTGGTGATCTTCCTCTTCAGTTGCTGGCTGAGTTCAATCAGTAGCACATCATCTCAATGTCTCATTGTGTTTCTGGGTGTCTTTGTGGTTCTTGTGGTGTGTAAATGATTTTATAACTGCCGGGTCAAAAATGACCGTATGACAAACTTTGTTCCCTGCTTTCATGGAAATATGAACAAAGGCAATGTTTCACTTTTTCTAATGTTGGGGTCACTCTAGGAAAAGTTATCAAATTTCAAGTTGAAATGTAGGGGGTTTTCTCTGCTGTTAAACATAGTGGCGGGTCATTTTTGACCCTTAAGACAACACAACGTTAAAGGTTAAGGTTAAATTTAGGCATTAACCGAATTTTGAATGTTAGGGTTAAGTTTAGGCATTCATTTCTAATTGTTAAGGTTAGGCATTAACTCGGAATTGTTAAGATAACAATTATGGTTTTGGATATAGTATAATATATCCAAAACAACTTTCTCCCACTGGATTCAAACATCATCCCCATCCACAATGCCTCCTTGAAGCTAACAGCACTCGCTTTTTCCCCAAGTGTCCTATTTCCATGTCATCTCCCCAACATCCCCAGACATGAATGGACGTCGAATATTGACCTGGATCACGGGTGATCTGGCTGATAAAAACACACCTACAAAGACTGATTTCAAAACATTGCAAAACACTCAAATGGAAATCACCGACTGCCTATTTCACTCTCCTCTCTCTCGATCTCTTTCTTGCTCTTTCTTTCTCTCTCTCTCTTTCTTTCTCTCTCTCTCTCTATCCCCCCTTCCCTCTCCCCTCTCCCCTCTCCTCTCCTTCTCACCCTCTGTCATTTGTATTCTGTCCAGAAGAGGGAAAGAGGAGAGGAGAGGAGAAAGCTTCTCATTGAGTATGTAGAAGAGAGCAGTTGATCATAGTGAGGGGATCAAATGGCAAATTAATGCTTCTGTAATTAGAATCATTACTGATGAGATTGGGTTTGGTATTTGGTATTTTATTAGGATCCCCATTCACTGTTGCTAAGGACATAATATAGACAATTAATAGACAATAACGGCTCAAGGACAGAACAACAGCAATAATAAAATGATTTAAAAAAGACACGTATCAATATCAATACATATACACAAACTATCTCAGTCAAATAACGAGAGGTGTTGTGCCATGAGGTGTTGTTTTATCTGTTTTTGAAACCAGGTTTACTGTTCATTTGAGCAATATGAGATGGAACGGAGTTCCATGCAATATTGGCTCTATATTATACTGTACGCTTTCTTGAATTACTTCTGGATTTGGGAACTGTCAATAGACCCAGGGTGGCATGTCTGGTGGGGTAAGTGTGTGTGTGTGTCAGAGCTATGTGTAAGTTGACTACGCAAACAATTTTGGATTTTCAAGACTCTAATGTTCTTAAAAAAAGAAGAAGTGATGCAGTCAGTCTCTACTCAACTCTTAGCCAGTGGCAGTTCATTGGTAAAAATAGAAAAGAGTAGAGGGCCTAGAGAGCTGCCCTGTGGTACTCCAGACTTTACATGTTTGACATTAGAGAAGCATCCATTAACCTCTCTGGGGTAGGCGGGACGCTTGCGTCCCACATGGCCAATAGCCAGGGAAAATGCAGAGCGCCAAATTAAAATGCATTTCTCTAAAAATCTAACTTTCATTAAATTACACATGCAAGATAGCAAATTAAATCTACACTCGTGGTGAATCCAGCCGACATGTCAGATTTCAAAAAGGCTTTTCGGTGAAAGCATAAGATACTATTATCTGATGATAGCACAACAGTAAACAATGAGAGAGTAGCATATTTCAACTCTGCAGGTGCGACACAAAACGCTGAAATAAAATATAAATCATGCCTTACCTTTGACAAGCTTCTTTTGTTGGCACTCCAATATGTCCCATAAATATCACAAATTGTCCTTTTGTTCGATTAATTCCGTCTATATATATCCAAAATGTCAATTTATTTGCCGCGTTTGATCCAGCAAAACACTGCTTCCAACTTACGCAACGTCGCTACAAAATATCTCAAAAGTTACCTGTAAACTTTGCCAAAACATTTCTTTTGTAATACAACTTCAGGTATTTCTAACCGTATATAATCAATCAAATTGAAGACGGGATGATCTCTGAGCAAAACAAACTGACACTACTTTTCTGGTTACGCGCCTCTATCAAAAGGTACACAGGAAGTGACGTTCGTTCTGAGCTATGGTACTTCATTACACAAAGGAAAAACCTCAAACAATTTCTACAAACTGGGGACATCCAGTGGAACCGGTAGGAACTGCAGGACAATCGATTAGAATTCTGGATTCCCCATGAAAACATATTGAAAAGACAGTGACTTAAAAAAATAATAATCTGAATGGTTTGTCCTCGTGGTTTCGCCTGCTAAATAAGTTCTGTTTTAAAGAAAACCCTTTGAGTTAGATAGATAGCTCTGAAAGCCATAATACATACACAACCAGTCAAATGTTTTAGAACACCTACACATTCAAGAGTTTTTCTTTATTTTTACTATTTTCTACATTGTAGAATAACAGTGAAGACATCAAAACTATGAAATAACACATATGGAATCATGTAGTAACCAAAAAAGGATTCAACAAATCAAAACATTTTTTTTTATCTGAGATTCATCAAATAGCCACCCTTTGCCTTGATGAAAGCTATTTTGCACACTATTGGCAAGTAGTGTACACTTTTAGTACTATTGGCAAGTAGTGTACACTTTTCAGCAACATGTTATGGTCAATAATATCAAAGGCTGCAGTGAAATCTAATAGTATAGCCCCCACAATCTTCTTTTTATTAATTTCTTTCAACCAATCGTCAGTCATTTGTGTGAGTGCAGTACATGTTGAGTACCTTTCTCTATAAGCATGCTGAAAGTCTCTTGTTAGTTTACACAAAAAATAGCATTGTATTTGGTCAAACAATTCTTTCCAACAGTTTGCTAAGAGCTGGAAGCAAGCTAATAGGTCTGCTGTCAGAACCAGTAAAGAGTGGCTTTACCACCCTTTTGGTAGTGGGATGACATTGGCTCCTGAGGACAAAGACGTTCCTCTAGGCCCAGATTAATTAAAGATATGACAGATATGAGTGGCTATAGAGTATAGTAATTGTTCCACCTCTCCCATTCTAACTTGCAATGCTTTTCTTTCAATATTTGTTTTTTATGTGTGAATACTATGGCTCGCTGTTCGTAGAAAAATTAATCCATGCTTTTGTCACTTCTAGGTTAGACTACTGCAATGCTCTACTTTCCGGCTACCCGGATAAAGCACTAAATAAACTTCAGTTGGTGCTAAATACGGCTGCTAGAATCCTGACTAGAACCAAAACATTTGATCATATTACTCCAGTGCTAGCCTCCCTACACTGGCTTCCTGTTAAGGCAAGGGCTGATTTCAAGGTTTTACTGATAACCTACAAAGCATTACATGGGCTTGCTCGTACCTATCTTTCTGATTTGGTCCTGCCGTACATACCTACACGTACTCTACGGTCACAAGACACAGGCCTCCTAATTGTACCTAGAATTTCTAAGGAAACAGCTGGAGGCAGGGCTTTCTCCTATAGAGCTCCATTTTTATGTAATGGCTGCCTACCCATGTGAGAGATGAGGACTCGGTCTCAACCTTTAAGTCTTTACTGAAGACTCATCTCTTCAGTGGGTCATATGATTGAGTGTAGTCTGGCCCAGGAGTGTGAAGGTGAACGGAAAGGCTCTGGAGCAACGAACCGCCCTTGCTGTCTCTGCCTGGTCGGTTCCCCTCTCTCCACTGGGATTCTCTGCCTCTAACCCTATTACAAGGGCTGAGTCACTGGCTTACTGGTGCTCTTTCATGCCGTCCTTAGGTGGGGTGCGTCACTTGAGTGGGTTGAGGATGGTGTTCTCGGGGTGATGAGGTGTTGGGTTTATGCCAGACATAGCGTTTTCCTTGATTGCCAAAAAGCTCACTTTTAGTCTCATCTGACTAGAGTACCTTCTCTATATGTTTGGGGAGTCTCCCACGTGCCTTTTGGCAAACACCCAAACATGTTTGCTTATTTTCTTCTTTAAACCTCTTAGAACTACCCATTCCGGTTGCGGGAGAATTGTCATCAACTACACTAATTAGCATAGCGCAACAGTCTAAAAATATTACTAGAAAATATTCATATTCATGAAATCACAAGTGAAATATATTGAAACACAGCTTAGCCTTTTGTTAATCACCCTGTCATCTCAGATTTTGAAATTATGCTTTACAGCCAAAGCAAGACAAGCATTTGTGTAAGTTTATCGATAGCCTAGCAGCAGGAAGCTTGGTCACGAAAATCAGAAAAGCAATCAAATTAAATTGTTTACCTTTGATGAGCTTCGGATGTTTTCACTCACGAGACTCCCAGTTAGACAGCAAATGTTCCTTTTGTTCTATAAAGATTATTTTTATAGCCGAAATACCTCCGTTTCTTGTCCACATTTTGTTGAGAAATCCACCGGAAATTACGGTCACGACAACGCCGAAAAAAACTCCAAATTAGATCCATAATATCGACAGAAACATGGCAAACGTTTTTTATAATCAATCCTCAAGGTGTTTTTCAAATATATATTCGATAATATATCAACCGGGACAATTGGCTTTTCAGCAGGAGCGAGAGGAACAATGGCCGCCTTTGTCAATTACGCACAAATCACTCTGAGAGCCACCACTTGACCACTGACGCAATGTTGTTGTTCATTTTTCAAAATAAAACCCTGAAACTACGTCTAGTGGCTGTAGACACATTAGGGAAGCCATAGAAAAAGGAATCTGGTTGATATCCCTTTCAATGTGCAATAGGGATGCATAGGAACACAGGGGTTTCAAAATAAGAGTCACTTCCTGATTGGATTTTTCTCAGGCTTTCGCCTGCAATAACAGTTCTGTTATACTCACAGACAATATTTTTACAGTTTTGGAAACGGTAGAGTGTTTTCTATCCTAAGCTGTCAATTATATGCATATTCTAGCATCTGGTCCTGAGAAATAGCCCGTTTACTTTGGGAACGTTATTTTTCCAAAAATGAAAATAGTGCCCCCTAGTTTCAAGAGGTTTTAAGCAATGGCTTTTTTCTGGCCACTCTTCCATAAAGCCCAGTTCTGTGGAGTGTACGGCTTAAAGTGGTCCTATGGGCAGATACTCCAATCACCTCTGTGGAGCATTGCAGCTCCTTAACTTCTTATGGTATAGGGGACGCTTGCGTCCCACTTGGCCAAAAGTCAGGGAAAATGCAGTGCGGCAAATTCAAATAAATGACATACAAATCAGACTTTCATTAAATCACACATGTAAGATACTAAATTAAAGCTACACTTGTTGTAAATCCAGCCAACATGTCAGATTTAAAAAAAGGCTTTTCGGCGAAAGCATAACGAATTACCATAACGCAGCGGACATAAATACACCTAGAAACTTTTCCTATTCATGAAAATTGCAAATGAAATATATTCAAACACAAGCTTAGCCTTTTGTTAACAACACTGTCATCTCAGATTTTCAAAATATGCGTTACAGCCAACGCTAGACAAGCATTTGTGTAAGTTTATCATGGCATAATGCTATGCTAGGCTCTGCTGGCAGCAGGCAACATTTTCACGAAACTAAGAATAGCAACCAAATTAAATAATTTAACTTTGAGGAACTTTGGATGTTTTCACTCAGGAGACTTCCAGTTAGATAGCAAATGTTCCTTTTTTCCAAAATATTATTTTTGTAGGCGAAATAGCTCTCGTTTATTCATCATGCTTGGCTGAGAAATCGACCGGTAAATGCTACCACTACAACGCCAAACTTTTTTCAAAATTAGCTCCATAATATCGACAGAAACTCGGCAAACGTTGTTTAGGATCCATCCTCAAGGTGTTTTTAACATATATATTCGATAATATATCCGTCGAGGCAATTGGTTTCTCATAAGAAACGATTGGAAAAATGGCTACCTCAGTATTTTACGCAAGATTCTCTGCGGGAGACACCATGTGACCACTTGCTAAATTT
Organism: Oncorhynchus kisutch; assembly: GCF_002021735.2. Lineage (NCBI taxonomy): Eukaryota > Metazoa > Chordata > Actinopteri > Salmoniformes > Salmonidae > Oncorhynchus > Oncorhynchus kisutch. The sequence goes on from NC_034187.2 coordinate 82,899,007, forward strand.
GGTCACTTACGGCTATTCTTCAATGGAAATGCGTAAAAAGACGTCACAATGCTGTAGACACCTTGGGGAATATGTGGAAAACGTAAGCTCATTCGTAGCTCATTCACAGCCATATAAGGAATCATTGGCATGAGGCAGTTTCAAAAATATGCGGCACTTTTATCTGGGTTTCGCCTGTAACATCAGTTCTGTTGCACTCACAGACAATATTGTTGCAGTTTTGGAAACGTCAGAGTGTTTTCTATCCAAAGCTGTCAATTATATGCATAGTAGAGCATCTTTACAAGACAAAATATCTTGTTTAAAACGGGAACGTTTTTCATCCAAAAATTAGAATAGCGCCCCCTAACACTTAACTGGATAAGAAGCTATTATCTGATGATAGCACAACAGTAAACAAAGAGAGTAGCACATTTCAACCCTGCAGGTGCTACACAAAACGCAGAAATAAAATATAAAACATGTCTTACCTTTGACGGGTGTCACTTTCTGATCTTTGTTTTGTCTTTGTTTTAGTATGGTCAGGGCGTGAGTTGGGGTGGGCAGTCTATGTTTGTTTTTCTATGTTGTATTTTGCGTTTGGCCTGGTATGGTTCTCAATCAGAGGCAGGTGTCGTTAGTTGTCTTTGATTGAGAATCATACTTAGGCAGCCTTTTCCCACCAGTGTTTTGTGGGTGATTGTTTTCTGTTTTCTGTGTCTGTGTGTTCCACACGGAACTGTTTCGGTTTTCGTTTCCCTCTTTGTATTTGCATTTGTTATTTTGTATTTTCGTGTTCAGTGATTTTGTTCATTAAAACATGACGAACACGTACCACGATCAGCTCCTAAGTCTTGCTCACATTGAGGGAGAGGTTGTTTCCTGGCACCACACTGCCAGGTCTCTGACTTCCTTCCTGTAGGCTGACTCATCGTTGATCAGGCCTATCACTGTTGTGTCAGTATAACTTAGAACTCAGTGAAGAGCTTGGTGTGTTAAGTTGAAACCAAAGCTTGAATTGTGGCTTTTGTTAAAGGAAATCGCTGAAAGCAATTTGTTAGCTTAAAACGTTGTTGTTAATTTCAAGGCTAAAGCCATTTAAGAATCAATCATGAACCATTTGTGACTCACTACAGGCTGGCAGGACCTCTCAGCATTTCAACATCACATCAACAAGATGCAAATAAATGTTGCATTTATGCAGCATAAAATTCAATATAGAATAAAATAATAATGAGCCAATGCCTTATTAGGCTAGACAGTCATTCAACAGTGGCTTATTAGGCTAGACAGTCATTCAACAGTGGCTTATTAGGCTAGACAGTCATTCTGTCATTCTACAGTGTCTTATTAGGCTAGACAGTCATTCAACAGTGGCTATTAGGCTAGACAGTCATTCAACAGTGTCTTATTAGGCTAGACAGTCATTCTGTCATTCTACAGTGTCTTATTAGGCTAGACAGTAATTCCACATCCAGTTATTCTACCGTGCCTTTATTAAGCTAGACATCCATTCAACAGTGTCTTATTAGGCTTGACAGTCATTCCACATCCAGTCATTCTACCGTGCCTTATTAGGTTTGAGAGCCATTCTACAGTGTCTTATTAGGCTAGACAGTCATTCTACCGTGCCTTATTAGGTTAGACAGTCATTCAGTCATTCTGCTATGTCTTATTAGGCTAGACAGTCATTAATGAGTTCCTTATTAGGCTAGACAGTCATTCAGTCATTCTACAGTGTCTTATTAAGCTAGACATCCATTCAACAGTGTCTTATTAGGCTAGACAGTCATTCAACAGTGTCTTATTAGGTTAGACAGTAATTCCACATCCAGTTATTCTACCGTGCCTTTATTAAGCTAGACATCCATTCAACAGTGTCTTATTAGGCTTGACAGTCATTCCACATCCAGTCATTCTACCGTGCCTTATTAGGTTTGAGAGCCATTCTACAGTGTCTTATTAGGCTAGATAGTCATTCTACTGTGCCTTATTAGGTTAGACAGTCATTCAGTCATTCTGCTATGTCTTATTAGGCTAGACAGTCATTAATGAGTTCCTTATTAGGCTAGACAGTCATTCAGTCATTCTACAGTGTCTTATTAAGCTAGACATCCATTCAACAGTGTCTTATTAGGCTAGACAATCATTCAACAGTGTCTTATTAGGTTAGACAGCCATTCAGTCATTCTGCTATGTCTTATTAGGCTAGACAGTCATTCATGAGTTCCTTATTAGGCTAGACAGTCATTCAATCATTCTACAGTGTCTTATTGGGCTAGACAGCCATTCAAGAGTGCCTTATTAGGCTAGACAGTCATTCTACAGTGCCTTTGAATTCACTTTTAGAAACAGGAGTTTGGTCAGTCTTTGGTTAGAGGATCATGTGGTGAGCTATGCATGCCTTGGTTTTTTATTTAGCCTAGCAGTTGCTCTTATATCACCATGCCCTGATCACATTAAACTTCCATTTGTAACAATAATATCATTGGAATGAGATAGTATACATTAGAAAATGATAATTTCCCGTGCTCTCTCTCTCCCTTCCACAAGGCATACCTAATGATTTGTTATCTCTCTCCCTTCCATAAGGCATACCAAATGATTTGCTCTCTCTCTCCCTTCCATAAGGCATACCAAATGATTTGCTCTCTCTCTCCCTTCCATAAGGCATACCAAATGATTTGTTATCTATCTCCCTTCCATAAGGCATACCAAATGATTTGCTCTCTCTCTCCCTTCCATAAGGCATACCAAATTATTTGTTCTCTCTCCCTTCCATAAGGCATACCAAATTATTTGTTATCTCTCTCCCTTCCATAAGACCAAATGATTTGTTATTTCTCTCCCTTCCATAAGGCATACCAAATGATTTATCTCTCTCCCTTCCATAAGGCATACCAAATGATTTGTTATCTCTCTCCCTTCCACAAGACATACCAAATGATTTGCTCTCTCTCCCCCTTCCATAAGGCCTAATGATTTGCTCTCTCTCTCCCTTCCATAAGGCATACCAAATTATTTGTTATCTCTCTCCCTTCCACAAGACATACCAAATGATTTGCTCTCTCTCCCTTCCATAAGGCCTAATTATTTGCTCTCTCTCTCCCTTCCATAAGGCATACCAAATGATTTATCTCTCTCCCTTCCACAAGGCATACCAAATGATTTGTTATCTCTCTCCCTTCCATAAGGCATACCAAATGATTTGCTCTCTCTCTCCCTTCCATAAGGCCTAATGATTTGCTCTCTCTCTCTCCCTTTCCATAAGACCTAATGATTTGCTCTCTCTCTCCCTTCCACAAGGCAGACCTAATGATTTGTTATCTCTCTCCCTTCCATAAGGCATACCAAATGATTTGCTCTCTCTCTCCCTTCCATAAGGCCTAATGATTTGCTCTCTCTCTCCCTTTCCATAAGACCTAATGATTTGCTCTCTCTCTCCCTTCCATAAGGCATACCAAATTATTTGTTATCTCTCTCCCTTCCACAAGACATACCAAATGATTTGCTCTCTCTCCCTTCCATAAGGCCTAATTATTTGCTCTCTCTCTCCCTTCCATAAGGCATACCAAATGATTTATCTCTCTCCCTTCCACAAGGCATACCAAATGATTTGTTATCTCTCTCCCTTCCATAAGGCATACCAAATGATTTGCTCTCTCTCTCCCTTCCATAAGGCCTAATGATTTGCTCTCTCTCTCTCCCTTTCCATAAGACCTAATGATTTGCTCTCTCTCTCCCTTCCACAAGGCAGACCTAATGATTTGTTATCTCTCTCCCTTCCATAAGGCATACCAAATGATTTGCTCTCTCTCTCCCTTCCATAAGGCCTAATGATTTGCTCTCTCTCCCCCTTTCCATAAGACCTAATGATTTGCTCTCTCTCTCCCTTCCACAAGGCAGACCTAATGATTTGTTATCTCTCTCCCTTCCATAAGGCCTAATGATTTGTTATCTCTCTCCCTTCCATAAGGCCTAATGATTTGTTATCTCTCTCCCTTCCATAAGGCCTAATGATTTGTTATCTCTCTCCCTTCCATACCTAATGATTTGTGACGTTTTTCCTTGAATTCATTGATGATCAGATAATTAATTTGTAACTGGTTCTGTTGCCTGACATTTTTTACAGTTTGATAGACAATTTCACCACCTTTTAAAAAAACAATGGACTGTATAGAAATCCCCAAAACGTATCCGTTGCTGCAGCATGTGCCCATCGGCTCTGTTGGGGGATTTTAAACAGATTCTACTTGTCTCCGGTCAGGTACAATTGCATGAAATGCATTTATAAAAAGGTAACAAAAAAATCTCGCAGCGCAAATAAGATGATAGATTTACGTAGTGCTTTTATTATAAATGGTGTATTTTCACCCATAGACTTGTCCTCGGTGGTCTGTGGGTACCAGGTAGAAGGGAAGGGGGCAGGGAGGAAGGGGGAGAGGGAGCGAAGGAAGGAGGCAGGGAGGAAGGGGGAGAGGGAGCGAAGGAGGCAGGGAGGAAGGGGGAGAGGGAGGGAAGGAGGCAGGGAGGAAGGGGGAGAGGGAGCGAAGGAGGCAGGGAGGGAGGGAGAGAGAGGGAGTATGGTAATGGACTGTATGTTATTTATTATGAGGGACACCTGGGGGGGAAATCAGACCTCAATTAAATTAAAATGGATGGCCCCCCCTTCAGTAAAATATATTTTTACCCGACCATCCCTGAATGCTTGAAAAAACAACAACAAGTGACCCTTCCCTATACCCCAAATAATAATTAACACATCAAGTGAAAAGCAGAGAACAAGCCTACGGTTTAGCCTCAGACCAAAGCCTTTTTGCAGTTAGCCCTTCCTCCATGCCTCCTTCCTTCCACCACTCCCTCTCCCCCTTCCTTCGCTCCCTTTCCCCCTTCCTCCCTGCCTCCTTCCTTCCTTCACTCCCTCTCCCCCTCCCTCCCTGCCTCCTTCGCTCCCTCTCCCCCTTCCTTCCTGCCTCCTTCCTTCGCTCCCTCTCCCCCTTCCTCCCGGACTCCTTCGCTCCCTCTCCCCCTTCCTTCCTCCCTGCCTCCTTCCTTCCTTTGCTCCCTCTCCCCCTTCCTCCCTGCCTCCTTCGCTCCCTCTCCCCCTTCCTCCCTGCCTCCTTCCTTCCTTTGCTCCCTCTCCCCCTTCCTCCCTGCCTCCTTCGCTCCCTCTCCCCCTTCCTCCCTGCCTCCTTCCTTCCTTCGCTCCCTCTCCCTCTTCCTCCCTGCCTCCTTCCTTCCTTCGCTCCCTCTCCCCCTTCCTCCCTGCCTCCTTCGCTCCCTCTCCCCCTTCCTCCCTGCCTCCTTCCTTCCTTCGCTCCCTCTCCCCCTCCCTCCCTGCCTCCTTCACTCCCTCTCTCCCTTCCTCCCTGCCTCCTTCACTCCCTCTCCCTCTTCCTCCCTGCCTCCTTCACTCCCTCTCCCCCTCCTTCCCTGCCTCCTTCCCTCCCTCTCCCCCTTCCTCCCTGCCTCCTTCCTTCCTTCCCTCCCTCTCCCTCTTTCTCCCTACCTCCTTCCTTCGCTCCCTCTCCCCCTTCCTCCCTGCCTCCTTCCTTCCTTCGCTCCCTCTCCCCCTTCCTCCCTGCCTCCTTCCTTCCTTCGCTCCCTCTCCCCCTTCCTCCCTGCCTCCTTCCCTCCCTCTCCCCCTTCCTGCCTCCTTCCTTCCTTCCCTCCCTCTCCCTCTTCCTCCCTGCCTCCTTCACTCCCTCTCCCTCTTTCTCCCTACCTCCTTCCTTCGCTCCCTCTCCCCCTTCCTCCCTGCCTCCTTCCTTCCTTTGCTCCCTCTCCCCCTTCCTCCCTGTCTCCTTCCCTCCCTCTCCCCCTTCCTCCCTGCCTCCTTCCTTCCTTCCCTCCCTCTCCCCCTTCCTCCCTGCCTCCTTCACTCCCTCTCCCTCTTTCTCCCTACCTCCTTCCTTCGCTCCCTCTCCCCCTTCCTCCCTGCCTCCTTCCATCCTTCGCTCCCTCTCCCCCTTCCTCCCTGCCTCCTTCGCTCCCTCTCCCCCTTCCTCCCTGCCTCCTTCGCTCCCTCTCCCCCTTCCTCCCTGCCTCCTTCGCTCCCTCTCCCCCTTCCTCCCTGCCTCCTTCCTCCCTTCCTCCCTTCCTCTCTACCTCCTCTCCCCTTCCACCCTGCCTCCTTCCCTTGCCTCCCTCTCCCCTTTCCTCCCTGGTTCCTTCACTCCCTCTCCCCCTTCCTCCCTGCCCTCTTCCCTCCCTCTCCTCCTACATAGTGTTGAAATGGCCTCTCACAGCCTCACATAGCTAATGGGAGATGTCATGGGGAAAATGTTCTGTTACACATGGTAGAGTCATTGTGAGTCTTTGAGAAAGGTGACTTGGACTCAAATAATCCTCTGAGCAATTCAACGGTCTACTGCAGTTCACAAAAGGGTTCTTTACTCTTTGAGTGATCATTAAAACTTATTGTGGGAAGCTTGTGGAAGGCTACCCAAAACGTTTGACCCAAGTGAATCATTTTAAAGGCTACGCTACCAAATACTAATTGTGTATGTAAACTTCTGACCCACTGGGAATGTGATGAAAGAAATACAAGCTGATATAAATCATACTCTCTACTATTATTCTGACATTTCACATTTTTTAAATGAAAGTGTTGATCCTAACTGACCTAAGACAGGGACATTTTTACACAGATTAAATATCAAGAACAGTGGAAAAACTGAGTTTAAATGTATTTGGCTAAGGTGTATGTAAACTTCCGACTTCAACTGTATGTGATGAAGTTTGTTGCGAAAGATTCACTGATGGCCTTGTGAGAACTGTTAACTAAATCAGTGGTTCTGAATTCTCTCCTCAGGGACCCCCGGCAGAATAATACAGCTATTAAACCAGAATAAAAAACCTATTAAAAAACCTTTGAGATTGAGAAAGGTTCTATATTGAACCATACTCCAGGTCGAATTTGAACATGAATAAAGGGTTCTATATTGAACCATACTCCAGGTCGAATTTGACCTTGAATAAAGGGTTATATATAGAACCATACTCCAGGTCGAATTTGACCTTGAATAAAGGGTTATATATAGAACCATACTCCAGGTCGAATTTGAACATGAATAAAGGGTTCTATATTGCACAAAAAAGGGTTGTAACCATCGTGGAATTATTTTATGGTGCTACATAGAACATTCTATTAATGGTTCTTTATAGAATCTTAGGAAATGGTTCTTTATAGAATCTTAGGAAAGGGTTCTTTATAGAATCTTAGGAAAGGGTTCTTTATAGAATCTTAGGAAAGGGTTCTTTATAGAATCTTAGGAAAGGGTTCTTTATAGAACCTTAGGAAAGGTTCTTTATAGCCCCATACGGGTTTAATATAGAACCTTATGAATGTAGTTCTTTATAGAACCTTAGAAAAAGGTTCTTTATAACCCCATAATTGTTTAATATAGAACCTTTTGAATGTAATTATTTATAGAACCTTAATTAAGAAAAGGTTCTTTATAACCCCATAATTGTTTAATATAGAACCTTATGAATGTAATTCTTTATAGAACCTTAAAAAAAAGATTCCATATAGCACCAAAAAGGGTTCCGTTATGGTTACAAGCCAAATATCCCTTATTTTGGTACCAGATAGAACCATTTGTTTTTTAGTTTATTCAATACAAATGGCTGCTTTCTCCATGAACTTGCGTGTGTGTGTGTGTGTGTGTGTGTGTGTGTGTGTGTGTGTGTGTGTGTGTGTGTGTGTGTGTTCTCATGTCCGTCTTTATATTCGTCTGTGTGTGTGTGTGTGTGTGTGTGTTCTCATGTCCGTCTTTATATTCGTGTGTGTGTGTGTGTGTGTGTGTGTGTGTGTGTGTGTGTGTGTTCTCATGTCCGTCTTTATATTCGTGTGTGTGTGTGTGTGTGTGCTCATGTCCGTCTTTATATTCGTGTGTGTGTGTGTGTGCTCATGTCCATCTTTATATTTGTGTGTGTGTGTGTGTGTGTGTGTTCTCATGTCCGTCTTTATATTCGTGTGTGTGTGTGTGTGTGTTCTCATGTCCGTCTATATATTCGTGTGTGTGTGTGTGTGTGTGCTCATGTCCGTCTTTATATTCGTGTGTGTGTGTGTGTGCTCATGTCCGTCTTTATATTCGTGTGTGTGTGTGTGTGTGTGCTCATGTCCGTCTTTATATTCGTGTGTGTGTGTGTGTGCTCATGTCCGTCTTTATATTCGTGTGTGTGTGTGTGTGCTCATGTCCGTCTTTATATTCGTGTGTGTGTGTGTGCTCATGTCCGTCTTTATATTCGTGTGTGTGTGTGTGCTCATGTCCATCTTTATATTCGTGTGTGTGTGTGTGTGTGTGTGTGTGCTCATGTCCGTCTTTATATTTGTGTGTGTGTGTGTGTGTGTGTGTGTGTGTGTGTGTGCTCATGTCCGTCTTTATATTCGTGTGTGTGTGTGTGTGTGTGTGTGTGTGTGTGTGTGTGTGTGTGTGTGTGTGTGCTCATGTCCGTCTTTATATTTGTGTGTGTGTGTGTGTGCTCATGTCCGTCTTTATATTCGTGTGTGTGTGTGTGTGTGTGCTCATGTCCGTCTTTATATTCGTGTGTGTGTGTGTGTGCTCATGTCCGTCTTTATATTCGTGTGTGTGTGTGTGTGTGTGCTCATGTCCGTCTTTATATTCGTGTGTGTGTGTGTGTGCTCATGTCCGTCTTTATATTCGTGTGTGTGTGTGTGTGCTCATGTCCGTCTTTATATTCGTGTGTGTGTGTGTGCTCATGTCCGTCTTTATATTCGTGTGTGTGTGTGTGCTCATGTCCATCTTTATATTCGTGTGTGTGTGTGTGTGTGTGTGTGTGCTCATGTCCGTCTTTATAGTTGTGTGTGTGTGTGTGTGTGTGTGTGCTCATGTCCGTCTTTATATTTGTGTGTGTGTGTGTGTGTGTGTGTGTGTGTGCTCATGTCCGTCTTTATATTTGTGTGTGTGTGTGTGTGTGTGTGTGTTTGCTCATGTCCGTCTTTATATTCGTGTGTGTGTGTGTGTGTGTGTGTGTGTGTGTGTGTGTGTGTGTGTATAACCAGAACATGTGATTCTTGCTCATCCTCTTGTCAGATATACATGACTAAGAAAGGAATAAAACTAATCGATAATCAAAAGAATGTATTTTCCATCTGAAGATGCTTAACTTCAGCCCGGGGCTGGACACACGCCAACTTGTTTTACATATATAGTGCATTTCTTTCCTCTACAAAGTTATGTGAATAACAATCATTTATTTTCAAGCAGCAGAAACAGTGATGTGTCCTAAATGGCACCCTATTTCCCCATATAGTGCACTACTTTCTCCCAGAGCTCTAGTCAAATGTAGTGCACTACTTTCTACCAGAGCTCTAGTCAAATGTAGTGCACTACTTTCTACCAGAGCTCTAGTCAAATGCAGTGCACTACTTTCTCCCAGAGCTCTAGTCAAATGTAGTGCACTACTTTCTACCAGAGCTCTAGTCAAATGTAGTGCACTACTTTCTACCAGAGCTCTAGTCAAATGTAGTGCACTACTTTCTCCCAGAGCTCTAGTCAAATGCAGTGCACTACTTTCTACCAGAGCTCTAGTCAAATGTAGTGCACTACTTTCTACCAGAGCTCTAGTTAAATGTAGTGCACTACTTTCTACCAGAGCTCTAGTCAAATGTAGTGCACTACTTTCTACCAGAGCTGTAGTCAAATGTAGTGCACTACTTTCTCCCAGAGCTCTAGTCAAATGTAGTGCACTACTTTCTACCAGAGCTCTAGTCAAATGCAGTGCACTACTTTCTACCAGAGCTCTAGTCAAATGTAGTGCACTACTTTCTACCAGAGCTCTAGTTAAATGTAGTGCACTACTTTCTACCAGAGCTCTAGTCAGATGTAGTGCACTACTTTCTCCCAGAGCTCTAGTCAAATGTAGTGCACTACTTTCTACCAGAGCTCTAGTCAAATGCAGTGCACTACTTTCTACCAGAGCTCTAGTCAGATGTAGTGCACTACTTTCTCCCAGAGCTCTAGTCAAATGTAGTGCACTACTTTCTACCAGAGCTCTAGTCAAATGTAGTGCACTACTTTCTACCAGAGCTCTAGTCAAATGCAGTGCACTACTTTCTACCAGAGCTCTAGTCAAATGTAGTGCACTACTTTCTACCAGAGCTCTAGTCAAATGCAGTGCACTACTTTCTACCAGAGCTCTAGTCAAATGTAGTGCACTACTTTCTACCAGAGCTCTAGTCAAATGTAGTGCACTACTTTCTACCAAAGCTCTAGTCAAATGCAGTGCACTACTTTCTACCAGAGCTCTAGTCAAATGTAGTGCACTACTTTCTACCAGAGCTCTAGTCAAATGCAGTGCACTACTTTCTACCAGAGCTCTAGTCAAATGTAGTGCACTACTTTCTACCAGAGCTCTAGTCAAATGCAGTGCACTACTTTCTACCAGAGCTCTAGTCAAATGTAGTGCACTACTTTCTACCAGAGCTCTAGTCAAATGTAGTGCACTACTTTCTACCAGAGCTCTAGTCAAATGTAGTGCACTACTTTCCTTCAGAGCTCTAGTCAAATGTAGTGCACTACTTTCTACCAGAGCTCTAGTCAAATGTAGTGCACTATGAAGGCAGTAGGGAGCCATCTGGGACACACAGGGGTTTTGCTGACTGTTTCGCTGTATCAGCTCTACCTAAGGAGTATCAGGTGAATTGAATATCTTCTAACTAAACTGCAAGATAATCAAAACATGTCTAATCTTCAATAAGTGATATTGATTATAGTTATTAGTGTGAGGAATAGTGAAGTATCCCTTGCCGTTACCACTCATTGGGTTCTGAAATACCATCACTCTGTGATGTGATGTCACCTACTGTAACTTACACTCACTGTGCTCTATTTTTTCCACTTCCTGTTTGACTGATAAGGCTGCCTGATCACTCCATGAAGTCCACCAATGAACACACACTAGTTCTATATACTAGTTCATCACCTTGGTTTCTATGCCCGTCGGTTATCAGTAACTTTGTATTAAATCATGCGAAATCATCAGTATTCAGACATGAATGAATTATCGTGCTCGACTGATTTCCACACCCTTGTTGAACATTAGTGTGGCTTACCCCTTTCCCCCTAATGTCCTAAAGACTATACAACCAGGGAACCTGTGTCTCACATGGCAACGTATTAACTATGGGCCCATGGTAAAATCTATTGCACTATGCAGGGAAAAGGATAGTATTTGAGACACAACCGAGACATCATTCTGTCAGTCTGTCACTAACACAGTGATATACACAGGACATAGAGACAGGAGTCCCTATCAGTCTGTCACTAACACAGTGATATACACAGGACATAGACAGGAGTCCCTATCAGTCTGTCACTAACACAGTGATATACACAGGACATAGACAGGAGTCCCTATCAGTCTATCACTAACACAGTGATATACACAGGACATAGACAGGAGTCCCTATCAGTCTATCACTAACACAGTGATATACACAGGACATAGAGACAGGAGTCCCTATCAGTCTATCACTAACACAGTGATATACACAGGACATAGAGACAGGAGTCCCTATCAGTCTATCACTAACACAGTGATATACACAGGACATAGAGACAGGAGTCCCTATCAGTCTATCACTAACACAGTATATACACAGGACATAGAGACAGGAGTCCCTATCAGTCTATCACTAACACAGTGATATACACAGGACATAGAGACAGGAGTCCCTATCAGTCTATCACTAACACAGTGATATACACAGGACATAGAGACAGGAGTCCCTGTCAGTCTATCACTAACACAGTGATATACACAGGACATAGAGACAGGAGTCCCTATCAGTCTATCACTAACACAGTGATATACACAGGACATAGACAGGAGTCCCTATCAGTCTATCACTAACACAGTGATATACACAGGACATAGAGACAGGAGTCCCTATCAGTCTATCACTAACACAGTGATATACACAGGACATAGACAGGAGTCCCTATCAGTCTATCACTAACACAGTGATATACACAGGACATAGAGACAGGAGTCCCTATCAGGCTATCACTAACACAGTGATATACACAGGACAGAGAGACATGAGTCCCTATCAGTCTATCACTAACACAGTGATATACACAGGACATAGAGACAGGAGTCCCTATCAGTCTATCACTAACACAGTGATATACACAGGACATAGAGACAGGAGTCCCTATCAGTCTATCACTAACACAGTGATATACACAGGACAAAGAGACAGGAGTCCCTATCAGTCTATCACTAACACAGTGATATACACAGGACATAGAGACAGGAGTCCCTATCAGTCTGTCACTAACACAGTGATATACACAGGACAGAGAGACATGAGTCCCTATCAGTCTGTCACTAACACAGTGATATACACAGGACAGAGGGACAGGAGTCCCTATCAGTCTATCACTAACACAGTGATATACACAGGACATAGAGACAGGAGTCCCTATCAGTCTATCACTAACACAGTGATATACACAGGACATAGAGACAGGAGTCCCTATCAGTCTATCACTAACACAGTGATATACACAGGACATAGAGACAGGAGTCCCTATCAGTCTATCACTAACACAGTGATCCACCTTCAAAGACGGGGACCTGGGAGCTTATTGAACAAATCTCCTCTAATGCCTCCCTGGATGTTTTAAAAGGCTCTGGAATTACCCAGACCTGAGAAGAAGTTGAATTATTATTATGACATCACTGAGGGGAGGAGGATAGAGTGTGTTTGTGACATCACAGGGAGAAGTTTGTGATGACAGAGAATGGTTCATGACATCCTATATGTGAGATGAGAGACAATGGGTTGGCGACATCACAGATAACTATTTGTGACAAATAATGATTTATTATGACATAATTGAAAACAGTTTGACATTACAGAGAGTGATTTATTATGACATCACAGAGTGTGGTTTGTGACATTGGTTTATTATGGACATTTATTTACTAAGACAAAACCGAGGGGAGTGGATTGAAAATATCACCATCGGTATTCTTCCTACTGTGAAAATAACCGGCACTCAAAAGTTTAGTACATGTGGCTGTCTATTTGACTTCCTGTATGTAAGTCGATGGCAAAAGGACAAATGTATTGTGCATGTTCTTAACATATGTCACCTTACTATAACATGAAGTTCGGGTCCATGCTGACATATCACCTTCTGTCATGAGGTAGAGGTAGAGGTATTGATGGGCACTGTTCTTCCTGCTCATCTCTCTCTACCTCTACCTCTCTCTCTACCTCTCTACCTCTACCTCTCTCTCTACCTCTCTCTACCTCTACCTCTCTCTACCTCTAACTCTACCTCTAACTCTAACTCTAACTCTACCTCTACCTCTACCTCTACCTCTACCTCTCTACCTCTACCTCTCTACCTCTACCTCTACCTCTACCTTTACCTCTACCTCTCTCTACCTCTACCTCTCTCTCTACCTCTCTCTACCTCTACCTCTCTACCTCTACCTCTCTCTACCTCTACCTCTCTCTACCTCTCTACCTCTCTACCTCTACCTCTACCTCTACCTTTACCTCTACCTCTCTCTACCTCTACCTCTCTCTCTACCTCTCTCTCTCTCTACCTCTCTACCTCTACCTCTCTACCTCTACCTCTACCTCTACCTTTACCTCTACCTCTCTCTCTACCTCTACCTCTCTCTCTACCTCTACCTCTCTCTCTACCTCTCTCTACCTCTACCTCTCTCTCTACCTCTACCTCTACCTCTCACTCTACCTCTACCTCTACCTCTCTCTCTACCTCTACCTCTACCTCTGCTCTCTCTCTACATCTACCTCTCTCTCTCTCTACCTCTCTCTCTCTCTACCTCTCTCTCTACCTACCTCTCTCTCTACCTCTACCTCTCTCTCTACCTCTACCTCTCTCTCTACCTCTCTCTCTACCTCTCTCTACCTCTCTCTACCTCTCTCTACCTCTACCTCTACCTCTACCTCTCTACCTCTACCTCTACCTTTACCTCTACCTTTACCTCTACCTCTCTCTCTACCTCTACCTCTCTCTCTACCTCTACCTCTCTCTCTACCTCTCTCTACCTCTACCTCTCTCTCTACCTCTACCTCTACCTCTCACTCTACCTCTACCTCTACCTCTCTCTCTACCTCTACCTCTGCTCTCTCTCTACATCTACCTCTCTCTCTCTCTACCTCTCTCTCTCTCTACCTCTCTCTCTACCTACCTCTCTCTCTACCTCTCTCTCTACCTCTACCTCTCTCTCTACCTCTCTCTACCTCTACCTCTACCTCTACCTCTACCTCTCTCTCTACCTCTGCTCTCTCTCTACATCTACCTCTCTCTCTCTCTACCTCTACCTCTCTCTCTACCTCTACTTCTACCTCTAACTCTACCTCTACCTCTACCTCTACCTCTACCTCTACCTCTACCTCTCTCTCTACCTCTCTCTCTACCTCTACCTCTCTCTCTACCTCTCTCTACCTCTCTCTACCTCTACCTCTACCTCTACCTCTCTCTCTACCTCTACCTCTAACTCTGCTCTCTCTCTACATCTACCTCTCTCTCTCTCTCTCTACCTCTACCTCTCTCTCTACCTCTCTCTCTACCTCTACCTCTACCTCTCTCTCTTTACCTCTACCTCTCTACCTCTCTCTCTTTACCTCTACCTCTCTACCTCTCTCTCTCTACCTCTACCTCTCTCTCTCTACCTCTACCTCTCTCTCTCTACCTCTACCTCTCTCTCTCTACCTCTACCTCTCTCTCTACCTCTACCTCTACCTCTCTCTCTACCTCTACCTCTCTCCTACCTACCTCTCTCTCTACCGCTACCTTTCTCTCTCTACCTCTACCTCTACCTCTCTCTCTCTCTCTCTCTCTCTCTCTACCTCTCTCTCTACCTCTCTCTCTCTCTCTCTACCTCTCTCTCTCTCTCTCTCAACCTCTACCTCTCTTGAACTCTACCTCTAACTTTCTCTCTACCTCTCTCTACCTCTCTACCTCTACCTCACTCTACCTCTACCTCTCTCTACCTCTCTCTACCTCTACCGCTCTCTCTCTACCTCTCTCTACCTCTCTACCTCTACCTCTCTCTACCTCTAACTCTCTCTCTACCTCTCTCTACCTCTCTACCTCTACCTCTCTCTACCTCTACCTCCACCTCTCTCTATATTTATATCTCTCTCTCTCTACCTCTACCTCTCTCTACCTCTACCTCTCTCTACTTCTACCTCTCTCTCTCTACCTCTACCTCTCTCTATATATATCTCTCTCTACCTCTACCTCTCTCTACCTCTCTCTCTCTACCTCTCTCTCTCTCTCTCTACCTCTACATCCACCTCTCTCTACCTCTACCTCTCTCTCTCTCTCTCTCTACCTCTCTCTCTCTATATCTCTCTCTCTACCTCTACCTCTCTCTACCTCTCTCTCTCTACCCCTCTCTCTCTCTACCTCTACCTCTACCTCTCTCTACCTCTCTCTCTCTACCTCTACCTCTACCTCTCTCTCTCTCTCTCTCTACCTCTCTCTCTCTATATCTCTCTCTCCTGTTATTGATGGAGTGTAATTAGGCTGGGTGCGATCATGTCTTACATCTGGAGTGTTACAGATTTGTCAGCTAGTGCATTAGGTCTGTTATTATAGTGTTGCTGGCACCCACAGAACCATACATAATTTGCTATATTACAATGAATTATGCATTAGTCTCTGTGCTGTGAATCTGTTTGTGTGAATGTGTGGGTGGGGCGGTTAGGGGGTAAATGTGTGTGTGCTTATGTGGTGCACATGCCCATGAGTGTTTGTGCATTTGTGCCCATGTTTGTTAGGACATGTTTGTGTGTTTGTTAGGCCATGTTTGTTAGGCCATGTTTGTGTGTTTGTTAGGCCATGTTTGTGTGTTTGTTAGGCCATGTTGGTGTGTTTGTTAGGCCATGTTTGTGTGTTTGTTAGGCCATGTTTGTGTGTTTGTTAGGCCATGTTTGTGTGTTTGTTAGGCCATGTTTGTGTGTTTGTTAGGCCATGTTTGTGTGTTTGTTAGGCCATGTTTGTTAGGCCATGTTTGTGTGTTTGTTAGGCCATGTTTGTGTTTTTGTTAGGCCATGTTTGTGGGTTTTTTAGGCCATGTTTGTGTTTCATTTTAGGCCAAGCCACCAGAGACAGGAGACAGACTTAGGCTGCAACACAGGAATTCTAATGAAGGCGACACCACAAACAATTTACTGTATCGTAATCATCCAGACCATGTCCTTGTCCCAGAAGGCACTCTGTCAGCTATATAGTGCACTGCCTTTGACCAGGGTCCACAGGGAAAATGGTGCCATTGAATGCACACTGTGATATTATTAGTCAATTCCATGGAGAAGACTGAGGGATGAAAACACAGGACACTGGTGGAGAAGACTGAGGGATGAAAACAGAGGACACTGGTGGAGAAGACTGAGGGATGAAAACAGAGGACACTGGTGGAGAAGACTGAGGGATGAAAACAGAGTACACTAGTAGAGACGACTGAGGGATGAAAACAGAGGACACTGGTAGAGAAGACTGAGGGATGAAAACAGAGGACACTGGTGGAGAAGACTGAGGGATGAAAACAGAGGACACTGGTAGAGAAGACTATGAGGGATGAAAACAGAGGACACTGGTAGAGAAGACTGAGGGGTGAAAACAGAGGACACTGGTAGAGACAACTGAGGGATGAAAACAGAGGACACTGGTAGAGAAGACTGAGGGGTGAAAACAGAGGACACTGGTAGAGAAGACTGAGGGATGAAAACAGAGGACGCTGGAAGAGACCACTGAGGGATGAAAACAGAGGACACTGATAGAGAAGACTGAGGGATGATAACAGAGGACACTGGTAAAGAAGACTGAGGGATGAAAACAGAGGACATTGGTGGAAAAGACTGAGGGATGAAAACAGAGGACGCTGGTAGAAAAGACTGAGGGATGAAAACAGAGGACATTGGTGGAGAAGACTGAGGGATGAAAACAGAGGACACTGGTAGACGTGTTTGCAATCGGAGGGGTTCACTTTGGTGGGGGTCGTTGTGTACCTGAGTGTCTCGCTATTGCCGTTTCTGTCTTTTTCTGTGAAAAGTATTCCCCCCCAAAATGATGGGTTGTTATTTTCAGACATAAGGAAGTGGATGGCTGCAAACTTTCTACTTTTAAACTCAAAACAGAGATGCTTGTTCTAGGTCCCAAGAAACCAAGAGATTTTCTGTTGAATCTGACAATTCATCTTGATGGTTGTGCAGTCATCTCAAATAAAACTGTGAAGGACCTCGGCATGACTCTGGACCCTGATATCTCTTTTGACGATCATATCAAGACTGTTTCCAATACAGCTTTTTTCCATCTACGTAACATTGCAAAAATCAGTAACTTTCTGTCCAAAAATGATGCAGAAAAATTAATCACCTCTAGGTTAGACTACTGCAATGCTCTACTTTCCGGCTACCCGGATAAAGCACTAAATAAACTTCAGTTAGTGCTAAATACGGCTGCTAGAATCCTGACTAGAACCCCCAAAAAGTATCATATTACTCCAGTGCTAGCCTCCCTACACTGGCTTCCTGTCAAAGCAAGGGCTGATTTCAAGGTTTTACTGCTAACCTACAAAGCATTACATGGGCTTGCTCCTACCTATCTCTCTGATTTGGTCCTGCCGTACATACCTACACATACGCTATGGTCACAAGACGCAGGCCTCCTAATTGTCCCTAGAATTTCTAAGCAAACAGCTGGAGGCAGGGCTTTCTCCTATAGAGCTCCATTTTTATGGAATGGTCTGCCTACCCATGTGAGAGACACAGACTTGGTCTCAACCTTTAAGTCTTTACTGAAGACTCATCTCTTCAGGGGGTCATATGATTGAGTATAGTCTGGCCCAGGAGTGTGAAGGTGAACGGAAAGGCTCTGGAGCAACGAGAGCTCTGGAGCCCTTGCTGTCTCTGCCTGGCTGGTTCCCCTCTCTTCACTGGGATTCTCTGCCTCTGACCCTATTACAGGGGCTGAGTCACTGGCTTACTGGTGCTCTTCCATGCCGTCCCTAGGATGGGTGCGTCACTTGAGTGTGTTGAATCACTGACGTGACCTTCCTGTCTGGGTTGCTGCACCCCCTTGGGTTGTGCCGTTGCGGAGATCTTTGTGTGCTATACTCTGCCTTGTCTCAGGATGGTAAGTTGGTGGTTGAAGATATCCCTCTAGTGGTGTGGGGGCTAAGCTTTGGCAAAGTGGGTGGGGTTATATCCTGCCTGTTTGGCCCTGTCCAAGGGTATCATCGGATGGGGCCACAGTGTCTCCTGACTCCCCCTGTCTCAGCCTCCAGTATTTATGCTGCAGTAGTTTGTGTCGGGGGGCTAGGGTCAGTTTGTTATATCTGGAGTACTTCTCCTGTCTTATCCGGTGTCCTGTTTGAATTTAAGTATGCTCTCTCTAATTCTCTCTTTCTCTCGGAGGACCTGAGCCCTAGGACCATGCCTCAGGACCACCTGGCATGATGACTCCTTGCTGTCCCCTGTCCACCTGGCCATGCTGCTGCTCCAGTTTCAACTGTTCTGCCTGCGGCTATGGAACCCTGACCTGTTCACCGGACGTGCTACCTGTCCCAGACCTGCTGTTTTCAACTCTCTAGAGACAGCAGGAGCGGTAGAGATACTCTGAATACTCGGCAATGAAAAGCCAACTGACATTTACTCCTGAGGTTCTGACTTGTTGCACCCTCGACAACTACTGTGATTATTATTATTTGACCCTGCTGGTAATTTATGAACATTTGAACATCGTGGCCATGTTCTGTTATAATCTCCACCCGGCACAGCCAGAAGAGGACTGGCCACCCCTCATTGCCTGGTTCCTCTCTAGGTTTCTTCCGAGGTTTTGGCCTTTCTAGGGAGTTTTTCCTAGCCACCGTGCTTCTACACCTGCATTGCTTGCTGTTTGGGGTTTTAGGCTGAGTTTCTGTACAGCGCTTTGAGGTATCAGCTGATGTAAGAAGGGCTATACAAATACATTTGATTTATTGTATTTTTGTCCTTGACTCACACAGATGTTCTCTCTCTCTCCTCCCTCTCTTCTTTAATCTATTCTCTATCTCCTCCCTCTCTTCTCTAATCTATAATCACTCCTCTCTCTCTTCTCCATCTCTGTCATTCTCTCCCCCTCTTCTCTTTCTCTCTTCTCTTTCTTTCTCCTCTCTCTCACTAGCCCCCCTCCTCGTTGCTCTCTGCTCCTTTCCTCTCTGTGAGAATTGAAAGCCCCAGGCACCTGTTGTGAGGCCTTTGTAAGAGCTGCATATAGAGAGGCTGTTTGATACAGACCTCTCTTTGTCACTCTCTTGTTATCTTACTCTCTTTTCTCTCTCTCACTCCCTCTCTCTGTCCTTCTGTCTTTCACTGTCTCTCCTTCTCTCTCTCCCTCTTTCTCTCTTACACCACAGTGACAGTACGTACATATCCCAACCAGAATCCATGGATTACAGGCAACATCCCCACTGAGCTAAAGGCTAGAGCTTAACGAGTCCGACACAAAGGATATACCGCTTTCTCGGGATCGGGACCCAAATCCCCGTCATTTGCATTTAGAAAAAGACGGAGAGAAAGCGGAGGTCAGGTTGCTTTCTGAGAATTTGTAGGCGAGTAAATCCGATCCGTTCTATTGACCCACGTGCAATCATTGGAAAACCAAATGGATGATCAAGATTATCCGACCAATGGAACATAAAAAACTGTATTCTTATGTTTCACAGAGTCGTGGCTGAACGACGACACGGATAATATAGAGCTGGCGGGATGTTTCATGCATCGGAAAGACAGAGAAGCTACGTCTGGTAAGACGAGGGGTGGGGGTGTGTGTCTATTTGTCAATACCAGCTGGTGCATGATCTCTAATATTAAAGAAGTCTCGAGGTTTTGCTGAGATATAGTACCGTACGATAAGCTGTAGACCACACTATCTACCGAGACTTCTCATCTATATTATTCATAGCTGTCAATTTATCACCACAAACCAATGCTGGCACTAAGACCGCACTCAACAAGCAGTATAAGGCCATAAGCAAACAAGAAATGCTCATCCAGAAGCGACGCTCCTAGTGGTCGGGGACGTTAATGCAGGCAAACGTATATTTGTTTTGTGCGGCCAGAGGGAGGAAAGAAAACTCTGGACCACCTTTACTCCACACACATAGATGCATACAGAGCTTTCCCTCACCCTCCATGTAGCAAATCTGACCATAATTCTCCTGATTCCTGCTTACAAGCAAAAACTAAAGCAGGAAGTACCAGTGACTCTCTCAATACGGAAGTGGACAGATGATGCTACAGGCTTCATCTCTGTTTATTATCTATGCATATTCACTCTACTCCTACCTACATGTACAAATTACCCCCGGTACCCCCTGTATATATCCTCGTTATTATTATTTTATTGTGTTACTTTTGATCATTTTTTTACTTTAGTTTATTTGGTAAATATTTTCTTAACTTTTTCTTGAACTGCATTGTAGATTAAGGACTAGTATAATAAGACTAAGATATAATACTACTACATTGGCTCTGATGCTCATCGGTTGTGGCAGGACTTGCAAACTGTCATGGATCACAAAGGTAAACCAAGCCGCGAGCTGCCCTGTATCGCAAAGCCTACCAGACGAGCTAAATTCCTTCTATGCTCTCTTCAAGGCAAGCAACACTGAACCATGCATGAGAGCACCAGCTGTTCTGTACGATTATGTTATCTCGCTTTCCTTAAACAGGTCAAAGTTCACAAGGCCGCGGGTTCAGATGGATTACCAGGACGCGCACTATGAGAATGCGCTGACCAGCTGGCAAGTGGCTTCCCTGACATTTTCAATCTCTCCTTGACTCAGTCTGTAATAGCTACATGTTTCAAGCAGACCAACAAAGCCAAGGTAACCTGTCTAAATGACTACCGCCCCATAGCACTCTGTAGCCATGTAATGCTTTGAAAGGCTGGTCATTGCTCAGATACCCTGGACCCACTTCAATTCGCATACCGCCCCAACAGATCGACAGGAGATGCAATCTTTACTGCACTTCACACCGCCCTCTCCCACCCTCTCCCACCTCTTCCTTTCTTGTTTTTTTTTACGACTGAGTGGCCCAGAGGGTGGTCAGGAGACAGAAAACAGACGCCTTCGGGCAAATCCGCAGCCCCCATATTGTGATCTGCATGTGGTGCCAGGAGATGGGAACTTTTGCATCAATAGGAAAGTGGTTGCCAATACAGCCCAGTGACCCTTAAACACATTTCTGAACAATGTATTAAAACTGCAGGACTCGCGTCGTATTGATATAACTTGATGCATACTGTGACATCACTGACGTTCCTGGGTATAATGGGTGTAATGTGTATTTGCTGTAACACAGGATGTTGATATTTCAACAAATGCATGTTTGGAACTTACATGTTTCCACGCTAGGGACTGGTGAACTGTTTTCTGTACAGGAGAAACATACTGTGGACATATGAGGAAATCTCAGCTTTGTGTCAACGGTACAAGGATGAGCTCAGTTCTCAGAATCAACATAATCCCGTGCCACCCTGTTTTCTCTCTCTCTCTCTCTCTCACATGCGCACACACACACACACACACACACACACACACACACACACACACACACACACACACACACACGCACGCACACGCACACTGGGTCACAATCATTGTCTGACCCAGTTTTCCAGTTTCCAGTAGTTTCATTGATTGCTATAGCTTTGTTAATTAAGACTGTGTGTGTGTGTGTGTGTGTGTGTGTGTGTGTGTGTGTGTGTGTGTGTGTGTGTGTGTGTGTGTGTGTGTGTGTGTGTGTGTGTGTGTGTGTGTGTGTGTGTGTGTGTGTGTGTGTGTGTGTGTATTTTGCCTGCTTGTGCACTTGTGACACATTCCCTTGCTTTCATGTGTTTCTTTTACCAAGACTTAAATAGCTGCTTTAAAAATTAACATCAGACACCTTGTCGGTTTCCTCATCCATCTAATCCCTCTCATCCCATCCCTCTCGTCCCTCTCATCTCTTCGTCTCTCTCATCTCTTTGTCTCGCTCGTCTCTTTCGTCTCTCTCATCCCTTTCGTCTCTCTCATCTCTCTCAACCCTTTCGTTTCTCTCATCTCTCTCATCCCTTTCGTCTCTCTCATCTCTCTCATCCCTTTCGTCTCTCATCTCTCTCATCCCTTTCGTCTCTCATCTCTCTCATCCCTTTCGTCTCTCATCTCTCTCAACCCTTTCGTTTCTCTCATCTCTCTCATCCCTTTCGTCTCTCATCTCTCTCAACCCTTTCGTTTCTCTCATCTCTCTCTCATCCCTTTCGTCTCTCATCTCTCTCATCCCTTTCGTCTCTCATCTCTCTCATCCCTTTCGTCTCTCTCATCTCTCTCATCCCTTTCGTCTCTCATCTCTCTCAACCCTTTCGTTTCTCTCATCTCTCTTATCCCTTCCGTCTCTCATCTCTCTCATCCCTTTCGTCTCTCATCTCTCTCATCCCTTTCGTCTCTCTCATCTCTCTCATCCCTTTCGTCTCTCTCATCTCTCTCATCCCTTTCGTCTCTCTCATCTCTCTCATCCCTTTCGTCTCTCATCTCTCTCATCCCTTTCGTCTCTCATCTCTCTCATCCCTTTCGTCTCTCATCTCTCTCATCCCTTTCGTCTCTCATCTCTCTCATCCCTTTCGTCTCTCATCTCCCATGTCCCTCTAATCAATAAAAGGCTTTAAATCTGAGAAAAAACTACGAGAGCCAAATAGCAATAATGTTCTATTGTAAACACAATCAACAGGGGAACCCCTCCTCCCCTCTCTATCTGAGCTGTATGGCAACACAATCAACAGGGGAACCCCTCCTCCCCTCTCTATCTGAGCTGTAAGGCAAAGCAACACAATCAACAGGGGAACCCCTCCTCCCCTCTCTATCTGAGCTGTAAGGCAACACAATCAACAGAGGAACCCCTCCTCCCCTCTCTATCTGAGCTGTATGGCAACACAATCAACAGGGGAACCCCTCCTCCCCTCTCTATCTGAGCTGTAAGGCAACACAATCAACAGGGGAACCCCTCCTCCCCTCTCTATCTGAGCTGTAAGGCAAAGCAACACAATCAACAGGGGAACCCCTCCTCCCCTCTCTATCTGAGCTGTAAGGCAAAGCAACACAATCAACAGGGGAACCCCTCCCCCCCTCTCTATCTGAGCTGTATGGCAAAGCAACAAAGACTTGCTAGAATCATATTTCTGTTTATTTTTTGAGAAAATTCTAGAAATTGAAGAACATCAAAACAAGACATTGTAGTTGGTGACTTAATTGGTCTGTTTGAAGAGGGGTCTTCATCAGTCCCTATAATTAAACATTTAGATTGAGGGGGGGGGGGGGAGAGGGGTGAGGAGGAGCGGCAAGGAAGGGGGAAGAGGGGCGAGGAAGGGAAGTGGGAAGAGGGGGAGGAAGTGTCCTCAAGGCTCAGTTGAATCACTAAATACTTTATAAGCATCATATAACAGGTTTATAAACATGATATAACTGGTTTATAAGCATTACATTACTGGTTTATAAGCATTACATAAGTAGTTTATATACATGATATAACTGGTTTACAAGCATTACATAAGTGGTTTATATACATGATATTACTGGTTTATAAACATGATATAACTGGTTTATAAGCACTACATAAGTAGTTTATAAGTATTACATTACTGGTTTATAAGCATTACATGAGTGGTTTATATACATGATATAACTGGTTTACAAGCATTACATAAGTGGTTTATATACATGATATAACTGGTTTATAAACATGATATAACTGGTTTATAAACAGTAAGTAAAAGCTAGTTTGTAGTTTATGAGCAGACAGAGTAAAGTGTGTGTAAGTGTGCATATGTTTGTGTGTGTATGTGTTAGTGTGTGTGTGTATGTGTGTGTGTGTGTGTACGTGTGTACGTGTTTGTGTACGTGTGTGTGTGTGTACGTGTGTGTGTACGTGTGTGTGTACGTGTGTGTGTGTGTGTTTGTGGAAATGTGGTCTCAAAAGTTGAGAGTGGGAGAGACCACAATAAAACCTCCCATCTCTTACAGTTTCACGGTAAAATTAACACATTTCAAAGTTGTTCCAAATGTCAACATTTCGAAGTTGAAGGTGAAATGTCGGCATTAGCTCTGAATGGTTAAAGTAAGGTTTATGGTAATAAGCTAAACTCAGTGGCAGACGCTTACGACCATCCCGATCCACAATGCCCTAAAACAGAAACCTACTTGAAGGTAACAGCGCTCAGTGTTGCCCCCTAGTGGCCGGTTTCCACATCATCTCCCGACGTCCTCAGACATGAATGAACGTCGAACACTGACTTGTATCTGGGGTGACCTGCCTGATAAAAACACACTTACAAAGACTAATGTCAAAACTTTGCAAAACATCAAAATCAAAATAGAATTCACTGACTGCCTATCAATTCAAAGGGCTTTATTGGCATGGGAAACATGTGTTAACATTGCCAAAGCAAGTGAGGTAGATAATATACAAAAGTGAAATAAATTATAAAAATGAACAGTAAACATTACACATACGGAAGTTTCAAAACAATAAAGACATTACAAATGTCATATTATATATATATACAGTGTTGTACGATGTACAAATGGTTAATGTACAAAAGGGATTATAAGCATAAATATGGGTTGTATTTACAACGGTGATTGTTCTTCAGTGGTTGACCTTTTCTCGTGGTAAAAGGTCACAGATCTGCTTATCTCTCTCTCTCTCTCTCTCTCTCTCTCTCTCTCTCTCTCTCTCTCTCTCTCTCTCTCTCTCTCTCTCTCTTGATTTGTGTGTGTCTGTCTGTGTGTCTGTCTGTCTGTCTGTCTGTCTGTCTGTCTGTCTGTCTGTCTGTCTGTCTGTCTGTCTGTCTGTCTGTCTGTCTGTCTGTCTGTCTGTCTGTCTGTCTGTCTGTCTGTCTGTCTGTCTGTCTGTCTGTCTGTCTGTCTGTCTGTCTCTCTGTGTGTGTGGCTGTGTCTGTGTGTGTGTCTCTCTGTGTGTGTGGCTGTGTCTGTGTGTGTGTGTGTGTCTGTCTCTGTGTGTGTGTGTGTGTGTGTGTCACTGTGTGTGTGTGTGTGTGTGTGTCTGTGTGTGTGTGTGTCTGTGTGTCTGTGTGTGTGTGTGTGTCTGTGTGTGTGTGTGTCTGTGTGTGTGTGTGTCTCTTGAAACAGAAGCACAATGACAATGAGTAAAATGATCTCTACAGGGGAGGGGGGGAAATGTCAGTGAGACATAGTGAGTGTATTATAGTGGATATACTGGGCCTTTGACGGGGTCGTATTCCCTACTGAGCACCAGGCAATATGCCTATTTATCTTTCTTTGTTCTAATGTTGTAGAGCTGAGACCTGGCACAAACAGTGCATCCCGAATCGCATCCTATTCCTTACCTGGGGCTCCACTTTTGACCAGAAAGTAGGGAAAAGGGTGTGATTTAGGACAAACTTCAAGAGATTTGTAGACGTTGGTTCCATCTGTCCCTGGGTCTCCCTGGGAGGTCGTAGCATGTGGAATGATAGACACAGATACGCACGCACGTACGCACACACACACACGCACAAACACGCACACGCACGCACACACACACCTGTAAGTTCATGTGACATGTTGCTAATTAAGATGAAGAGTTCACAGACTCCATCTTGTCAACTGTCTTTAATCTATCTCCTTTAGAGGACTCCATCTTGTCAACTGTCTTTAATCTATCTCCTTTAGAGGACTCCATCTTGTCAACTGTCTTTAATCTATCTCCTTTAGAGGACTCCATCTTGTCAACTGTCTTTAATCTATCTCCTTTAGAGGACTCCATCTTGTCAACTGTCTTTAATCTATCTCCTTTAGAGGACTCCATCTTGTCAACTGTCTTTAATCTATCTCCTTTAGAGGACTCCATCTTGTCAACTGTCTTTAATCTATCTCCTTTAGAGGACTCCATCTTGTCAACTGTCTTTAATCTATCTCCTTTAGAGGACTCCATCTTGTCAACTGTCTTTAATCTATCTCCTTTAGAGGACTCCATCTTGTCAACTGTCTTTAATCTATCTCCTTTAGAGGACTCCATCTTGTCAACTGTCTTTAATCTATCTCCTTTAGAGGACTCCATCTTGTCAACTGTCTTTAGTCTATCTCCTTTAGAGGACTCCATCTTGTCAACTGTCTTTAATCTATCTCCTTTAGAAGACTCCATCTTGTCAACTGTCTTTAATCTATCTCCTTTAGAAGACTCCATCTTGTCAACTGTCTTTAATCTATCTCCTTTAGAAGACTCCATCTTGTCAACTGTCTTTAATCTATCTCCTTTAGAAGACTCCATTTGGATGGATAGACTGTATGTATAAAATAAAGTATTCCTCTCCTCTCCTACGCTGCGCTTCATTGGCTTGTAGGGCTGGGAGATTGGACCTTACAGAGGATGGATTTCACCTGCAGGGATCATACACTGTCTGTATGTGTCTGGCCTAGAAAGAGAAAGAGAAAGGGAGGGAAAACAGCTAGATAAAAAAATGGAATGTACACGTACACAGTTTACAGCAGGTATAATAGAAATCTTCAACATCACAGTACGTTATTAATATCGATAATAATGAAATCAAATCATCAATTACAGTTCATTAGAAGGTAGCTAGCATACACAGTAATAATCTGGTATGTACACAATATGATTGTGCCATGTTAAGTATGACCTTACCAATATATAGTGGATAGTGTCTTGGTCACACCGTTGAATCAATACTATGTAATAGATCAGCAATGGTGACTGTGTGTGTGTGCGTGTGTGTGTGTGTGTGTGTGTGCGTGTGTGTGTGTGTGTGTGTGTGTGTGTGTGTGCGTGTGTGCGCGTGTGTGTGTGTGTGTGTGTGTGTGTGTGTGTGTGTGTGTGTGTGTGTGTGTAAACAGACAAGAGACAAAAGATGACAGTAAGAGAGCGAGAGGAGATAGAGAGACTTAGTGTAATGTTAACAGTTCATTTTTATTGTTTATTATCTAGTTCACTTGCTTTGGCAATGTTAATATATGTTCCCCATGACAAGAGAGAGAGAGAGAGAGAGAGAGACACACACACAGAGAGAGAGAGAGAGAGAGAGAGAGAGAGAGAGAGACAGAGAGAGACACACACACAGAGAGAGAGAGAGAGAGAGAGAAATAACCCGGACCAGACAACATCAAGGTATAGCTTCTGAAGGAATACTCAGATGAGCTCACATCTTCTTAACTCTGATAACAGCTCCCTCTCAGAGCACTGCAGGAATGTCCACCAGAGGTGTTGCCAGAGAATTGAATGTTCATTTCTCTACCATAAGCCGCCTCCAATATTGCTTGAGAGAATTTATCAGTATGTCCAACCGGCCTCACAACCGCGGACCACGTGTAACCATGCAGGACCTCCACATCCGACTACATCACTTGCGGGATGGTCTGAGACCAGCAACCCAGACAGCTAATATATCTGTAGGTTTGCACAACCCGAAGAATTTCTGCACAAATTCTCAGAAACCTTCTCAGGGAAGCTCACCTGCATGCTTGTTGTCCTCACCAGGGTATTGACCTGACGGCAGTTCGGCGTCGTAACCTACTTCAGTGGGCAAACTCTCACCTTTGATGGCCACTTTCATGCTTGAGAACTGTACCAGGCAGATAGCAAACAGCATGTGCCGATGACACTGCCTGTATCCACCTCTCAGATGACACCATCCTTATCCACCTCTCAGATGACACCGCCTGTATCCACCTCTCAGATGACACCGCCCTTATCCACCTGTCAGATGACACCGCCCTTATCCACCTCTCACATGACACCGCCTGTATCCACCTCTCAGATGACACCGCCCTTATCCACCTCTCAGATGACACCGCCCTTATCCACCTCTCAGATGACACCGCCTGTATCCACCTCTCAGATGACACCGCCTGTATCCACCTCTCAGATGACACCGCCCTTATCCACCTCTCAGATGACACCGCCCTTATCCACCTCTCAGATGACACCGCCTGTATCCACCTCTCAGATGACACCGCCTGTATCCACCTCTCAGATGACACCGCCTGTATCCACCTCTCAGATGACACCGCCTGTATCCACCTCTCAGATGACACCATCCTTATCCACCTCTCAGATGACACCATCCTTATCCACCTCTCAGATGACACCGCCTGTATCCACCTCTCAGATGACACCGCCTGTATCCACCTCTCAGATGACACCGCCTGTATCCACCTCTCAGATGACACCGCCTGTATCCACCTCTCAGATGACACCGCCTGTATCCACCTCTCAGATGACACCGCCTGTATCCACCTCTCAGATGACACCGCCTGTATCCACCTCTCAGATGACACCGCCTGTATCCACTTCTCAGATGACACCGCCTGTATCCATCTCTTCAGATGACACCGCCTGTATCCACCTCTCAGATGACACCGCCTGTATCCACCTCTCAGATGACACCGCCTGTATCCACCTCTCAGATGACACCGCCTGTATCCATCTCTCAGATGACACCGCCTGTATCCACCTCTCAGATGACACCATCCTTATCCACCTCTCAGATGACACCGCCTGTATCCACCTCTCAGATGACACCGCCCTTATCCACCTGTCAGATGACACCGCCCTTATCCACCTCTCACATGACACCGCCTGTATCCACCTCTCAGATGACACCGCCCTTATCCACCTCTCAGATGACACCGCCCTTATCCACCTCTCAGATGACACCGCCTGTATCCACCTCTCAGATGACACCGCCTGTATCCACCTCTCAGATGACACCGCCCTTATCCACCTCTCAGATGACACCGCCCTTATCCACCTCTCAGATGACACCGCCTGTATCCACCTCTCAGATGACACCGCCTGTATCCACCTCTCAGATGACACCGCCTGTATCCACCTCTCAGATGACACCGCCTGTATCCACCTCTCAGATGACACCATCCTTATCCACCTCTCAGATGACACCATCCTTATCCACCTCTCAGATGACACCGCCTGTATCCACTTCTCAGATGACACCGCCTGTATCCACCTCTCAGATGACACCGCCTGTATCCACCTCTCAGATGACACCGCCTGTATCCACCTCTCAGATGACACCGCCTGTATCCACCTCTCAGATGACACCGCCTGTATCCACCTCTCAGATGACACCGCCTGTATCCACCTCTCAGATGACACCGCCTGTATCCACCTCTCAGATGACACCGCCTGTATCCACCTCTCAGATGACACCGCCTGTATCCACCTCTCAGATGACACCGCCTGTATCCACTTCTCAGATGACACCGCCTGTATCCATCTCTTCAGATGACACCGCCTGTATCCACCTCTCAGATGACACCGCCTGTATCCACCTCTCAGATGACACCGCCGTTATCCACCTCTCAGATGACACCGCCTGTATCCACTTCTCAGATGACACCGCCTGTATCCACCTCTCAGATGACACCGCCCTTATCCACCTCTCAGATGACACCGCCCTTATCCACCTCTCAGATGACACCGCCCTTATCCACCTCTCAGATGACACCGCCTTATCCACCTCTCAGATGACACCGCCTGTATCCACCTCTCAGATGACACCTCCTGTATCCACCTCTCAGATGACACCGCCTGTATCCACCTCTCAGATGACACCGCCTGTATCCACCTCTCAGATGACACCGCCTGTATCCACCTCTCAGATGACACCACCTGTATCCACCTCTCAGATGACACCACCTGTATCCACCTCTCAGATGACACCACCCTTATCCACCTCTCAGATGACACCACCTGTATCCACCTCTCAGATGACACCGCCTGTATCCACCTCTCAGATGACACCGCCTTATCCACCTCTCAGATGACACCGCCTGTATCCACCTCTCAGATGACACCGCCTGTATCCACCTCTCAGATGACACCACCTGTATCCACCTCTCAGATGACACCGCCTGTATCCACCTCTCAGATGACACCGCCTTATCCACCTCTCAGATGACACCGCCTGTATCCACCTCTCAGATGACACCGCCTGTATCCACCTCTCAGATGACACCGCCTGTATCCACCTCTCAGATGACACCGCCTGTATCCACCTCTCATATGACACCGCCTGTATCCACCTCTCAGATGACACCGCCTTATCCACCTCTCAGATGACACCGCCTGTATCCACCTCTCAGATGACACTGCATTTCCAAACAAGGTTTGTGAATCATTACCGGTGCATTAACAAACTACCTCACAATCAAAATCATCCAAACAGAACAACTGATCATTGATTTCCAGAGGAAGGGAGACCCAGTGAGCCACCTAGTCCTGGGTGGTGAAAAGGTAGAGAGAGTGAGGAGTTTTAAGTGCATGGGAACCGTAATGGACAGAACACTCTCTTTTAATGCCAACACTCAGAACATCAATAAAACATGCCAACAATGAATGGACCTCCTGCACAGACTGAGACAACTGAATGTCAACACCAGAATACTGTCTAACTACTACACCAGACCTAGACAACCGAATGTTCAGACCAGGATACGCTCTAACGACAACATCAGACTGAGACAACTGAATGTTCAGACCAGGATACGCTCTAACTAGTACACCAGACTGAGACAACTGAATGTTCAGACCAGGATACTGTCTAACTACTACACCAGACCTAGACAACTGAATGTTCAGACCAGGATATGCTCTAACGACAACACCAGACTGAGACAACTGAATGTTCAGACCAGGATACGCTCTAACGACAACACCAGACTGAGACAACTGAATGTCAACACCAGAATACTGTCTAACTACTACACCAGACCTAGACAACCGAATGTTCAGACCAGGATACGCTCTAACGACAACACCAGACTGAGACAACTGAATGTTCAGACCAGGATATGCTCTAACGACAACACCAGACTGAGACAACTGAATGTTCAGACCAGGATACGCTCTAACGACAACACCAGACTGAGACAACTGAATGTCAACACCAGAATACTGTCTAACTACTACACCAGACCTAGACAACCGAATGTTCAGACCAGGATACGCTCTAACGACAACACCAGACTGAGACAACTGAATGTCAACACCAGAATACTGTCTAACTACTACACCAGACCTAGACAACCGAATGTTCAGACCAGGATACGCTCTAACGACAACACCAGACTGAGACAACTGACTGTTCCGACCAGGATACTGTCTAACTAATACACCAGACTGAGACAACTGAACGATCAGACCAGGATACTGTTTAACTTCCGCAGCTGCCAAATGGAGAGTTTCCTAGTACAGTGGGCTATCAGTGGCCTGGTACAGTGGGCTATCAGTGGCCTGGTACGGTGGGCTATCAGTGGCCTGGTACGGTGGGCTATCAGTGGCCTGGTACAGTGGGCTATCAGTGGCCTGGTACGGTGGGCTATCAGTGGCCTGGTACAGTGGGGTGTCAGTGGCCTGGTACGGTAGGCTGTCAGTGGCCTGGTACGGTGGGCTATCAGTGGTCTGGTACGGTGGGCTGTCAGTGGCCTGGTACGGTGGGGTGTCAGTGGCCTGGTACGGTAGGCTGTCAGTGGCCTGGTACGGTGGGCTATCAGTGGTCTGGTACGGTGGGCTGTCAGTGGCCTGGTACGGTGGGGTGTCAGTGGCCTGGTACGGTAGGCTGTCAGTGGCCTGGTACGGTGGGCTATCAGTGGTCTGGTACGGTGGGCTGTCAGTGGCCTGGTACAGTGGGGTGTCAGTGGCCTGGTACGGTAGGCTGTCAGTGGCCTGGTAAGGTGGGGTGTCAGTGGCCTGGTAAGGTGGGGTGTCAGTGGCCTGGTACAGTAGGTTGTCAGTGGCCTGGTACGGTAGGCTGTCAGTGGCCTGGTACAGTGGGCTGTCAGTGGCCTGGTACAGTGGGGTGTCAGTAGCCTCTTGTTAATAAAAGTATCATCAGGCAGACTGTGAACCTTGGATCCAAGCTCTGCGGGCTGGAGTGCTGGGGGGCTTCAGGTCCTCTATGATAAATGGGCAAGGGACAAGGCCAAACGCATCACAGAGGACCCCAGCGGTGCCTGGGTTAAATCACTGAGGAAGCAACGCCTTTCAAACATCCATATTACAACCTTAGTTGTGATAATTGTGACATTTGCTCTGTAACCTATTCGCTCATATCCCAGCCTGATATACAATACAATAAGGCCATGACAAAAGTGGCGGAATAAATGAAACTACACATACGTTTGTTTCATCACAACACCGGAGAGTAACAACTGTCAATAAAGAAGATATTGCATGTTATATAACCTGAAACATTTTAAAACCAGTCAATGTGCAGGGGGCACCGGTTAGTAATGAGGCTATATACAGGGGGTACCGGTACAGAGTCAATGTGCAGGGTGCACCGGTTAGTAATGAGGCTAAATACAGGGGGTACCGGTACAGAGTCAATGTGCAGGGGGCACCGGTTAGTAATGAGGCTAAATACAGGGGGTACCGGTACAGAGTCAATGTGCAGGGTGCACCGGTTAGTAATGAGGCTAAATACAGGGGGTACCGGTACAGAGTCAATGTGCAGGGGGCACCGGTTAGTAATGAGGCTAAATACAGGGGGTACCGGTACAGAGTCAATGTGCAGGGGGCACCGGTTAGTAATGAGGCTATATACAGGGGGTACCGGTACAGAGTCAATGTGCAGGGGGCACCGGTTAGTAATGAGGCTAAATACAAGGGGTACCGGTACAGAGTCAATGTGCAGGGGGCACTGGTTAGTAATGAGGCTATATACAGGGGGTACCAGTTAGTAATGAGGCTATATACAGGGGGTACCAGTTAGTAATGAGGCTATATACAGGTGGTACCGGTACAGAGTCAATGTGCAGGGGCACTGGTTAGTAATGAGGCTATATACAGGGGTTACAGGTTTGTCGAGTTAGTTGAGGTAACATGTACATGTAGGTAGAGTTATTAAAGTGACTATACATAGATAAACAACGAGTGGTGTAACAAAAAATTGGTGAGAGGGGGGGGGGGGTCAATGCAAATGGTCCTTGTAGCCATTTGATTAATTTTTCCGCAGTCTTATGCTGTTTTGGAGCCTTTTGGACCTATACTTAACGCTCCTCTTCACGACTGGCTTGGTATGTTTGGACCATTGTTTGTGGCCTGGTACGGTGGACTGTCAGTGGCCTGGTCAAAAACAACCACCAATGTTTGTTGGTGATGTGGACACGTCGATGTTAATGGGGGCCTGGTTGACCTTTTCTTGTCACAAATCTTGCTGCTGTGATGTCACACTGTTGTATTTCACCCACTAGATATGGATCATGTTTATATATTATCAAAATTGGGTTTGTTTTCCATTTCTTTGTGGATCTGTGTAATCTGAGGAAAATATGTTTCTCTAATATGTTCATACATTTGGAAGGAGGATAGAAAGTGTGACTCAGTTTCCACCTCATTTTGTGGGCAGTGTGCACATAGCCTGTCTTCTCATGAGAGCCAGGTCTGCCTACGGCGGCCTTTTTCAATAGCTCTGTCTTTCTCTCTCTCTCTCTCTCTCTAAATATATATTATCTCTCTCTCTCTCTCTAAATATATATTATCTCTCTCTCTCTCTCTCTAAATATATATTATCTCTCTCTCTCTCTCTTTCTCTCTGTTCCAGTAACATGAATGTAGTAAAGATGACTTTGGGTCACATTCTCCCCTACCACATATACACACACACAACCCATACACTGGCCAACCACTATTGAATATGCAAATCAACATCTGCTCCAGACCCAATCTCAACCCTTGCCATGTGTTTATGCTAATCTAGCCAACACTATTGCCCTGTCTCCTCTCCTCTTCTCTGTTCTCTGTTCTTCCTCCTCCTCTTCCCTCGCTCCCTTCACGTCTTCTTCTCCTCCCGACTCAATCTCCCTCTCACTGCGCCTGCCAAGGAAGTAGCGATGAGGGAGAAACTCCCTCTCTCTGTGCCTGCCAAGGAAGTAGCGATGAGGGAGAAACTCCCTCTCTCTGTGCCTGCCAAGGAAGTAGCGATGAGGGAGAAACTCCCTCTCTCTGTACCTTCCAAGGAAGTAGCGATGAGGGAGAAACTCCCTCTCTCTGTACCTGCAAAGTAAGTACCGATGAGGGAGAAACTCCCTCTCTCTGTACCTGCCAAGGAAGTAGCGATGAGGGAGAAACTCCCTCTCTCTGTACCTGCAAAGTAAGTACCGATGAGGGAGAAACTCCCTCTCTCTGTACCTGCCAAGGAAGTAGCGATGAGGGAGAAACTCCCTCTCTCTGTACCTTCCAAGGAAGTAGCGATGAGGGAGAAACTCCCTCTCTCTGTACCTGCAAAGTAAGTACCGATGAGGGAGAAACTCCCTCTCTCTGTACCTGCCAAGGAAGTAGCGATGAGGGAGAAACTCCCTCTCTCTGTACCTGCCAAGGAAGTAGCGATGAGGGAGAAGAGAGAGAGAAGCGAGAGATGAGAAATAGACAGATTAGGTAGAGGAGATGGAGAAAGACTTCAAACAGGGTGTGATAATGATGTTGTTTCACAGTGGTTTTACACACACACACACACGCAGTAGGGCTAATTAGCAGGAGAACAATAGACAGGGAATACAGGAGAGAATGAGAGATGAGATTGAGAGATGAGAAAGAGGGCGATGAGACAGAGGAATGAGTGTGAAGGAAAGAGACAGAACTCCTTTTGGTGTTCCTCGTGTTCTCGTTTGGAAACTGTAGCTAGAGTCAGAGTAGCGTTAAGTTTGAGGTTTCTGGAGTCAGAGTAGAGGTAGGTTTGAGGTTTCTAGAGTCAGAGTAGAGGTAGGTTTGAGGTTTCTAGAGTCAGAGTAGAGTAGAGGTAGGTTTGATGTTTCTGGCGTCAGAGTAGAGGTAGGTTTGATGTTTCTAGAGTCAGAGTAGAGGTAGGTTTGAGGTTTCTTGAGTCAGAGTAGAGGTAGGTTTGATGTTTCTGGCGTCAGAGTAGAGGTAGGTTTGAGGTTTCTAGAGTCAGAGTAGAGGTAGTTTTGAGGTTTCTAGAGTCAGAGTAGAGGTAGGTTTGATGTTTCTGGCGTCAGAGTAGAGGTAGGTTTGAGGTTTCTAGAGTCAGAGTAGAGGTAGTTTTGAGGTTTCTAGAGTCAGAGTAGAGGTAGGTTTGATGTTTCTAGAGGCAGAGTAGAGGTAGGTTTGATGTTTCTGGCGTCAGAGTAGAGGTAGGTTTGAGGTTTCTAGAGTCAGAGTAGAGGTAGTTTTGAGGTTTCTAGAGTCAGAGTAGAGGTAGGTTTGATGTTTCTAGAGGCAGAGTAGAGGTAGGTTTGATGTTTCTGGCGTCAGAGTAGAGGTAGGTTTGAGGTTTCTAGAGTCGGAGTAGAGGTAGGTTTGATGTTTCTGGCGTCAGAGTAGAGGTAGGTTTGATGTTTCTAGAGTCAGAGTAGAGGTAGGTTTGAGGTTTCTTGAGTCAGAGTAGAGGTAGGTTTGATGTTTCTGGCGTCAGAGTAGAGGTAGGTTTGAGGTTTCTAGAGTCAGAGTAGAGGTAGTTTTGAGGTTTCTAGAGTCAGAGTAGAGGTAGGTTTGATGTTTCTGGCGTCAGAGTAGAGGTAGGTTTGAGGTTTCTAGAGTCAGAGTAGAGGTAGTTTTGAGGTTTCTAGAGTCAGAGTAGAGGTAGGTTTGATGTTTCTAGAGGCAGAGTAGAGGTAGGTTTGATGTTTCTGGCGTCAGAGTAGAGGTAGGTTTGAGGTTTCTAGAGTCGGAGTAGAGGTAGGTTTGATGTTTCTGGCGTCAGAGTAGAGGTAGGTTTGAGGTTTCTAGAGTCAGAGTAGAATTAAGTTTGAGGTTTGAAGTTTGTGATATTTCACAGTTCCCAGCAGTTGAACCGACATTCCGACAACTTATCAACGGTAATGAGTTTGGGGTTTGACACCTTCTCTGCTTGAGCTTGTTGTGACAAAGTATACACACACACACACACACACACACACAAACACACACACACACACACACACACACACACACACACACACACACACCATAACACATTAGCATTAAGATGCGGAGCCAGAGTGAAGATGGATAACGTCCCATTTCGGGGGGAAAATCGTTCTCATTCCAAATCATTGAGTGTATCTTGATTTCTAAAGCTTTTTCCTCCAACGAGGAGGAATGTTGAGCACTTTTATATCAAATGTTTTTATACAAATGTTGCACTTGACAGGTCTCAAACACTACCAAGTGTTCAATGGCTGCTCTATACTCAAATTAAATCAAATGTTATTGGTCACATACATATGGTTAGCAGATGTTATTGGTCACATACACATGGTTAGCAGATGTTATTGGTCACATGGTTAGCAGATGTTATCGGTCACATGGTTAGCAGATGTTATTGGTCACATGGTTAGCAGATGTTACTGGTCACATACACATGGTTAGCAGATGTTATTGGTCACATACACATGGTTAGCAGATGTTATTGGTCACATACACATGGTTAGCAGATGTTATTGGTCACATACACATGGTTAGTAGATGTTATTGGTCACATA
Source organism: Oncorhynchus kisutch (assembly GCF_002021735.2). Lineage (NCBI taxonomy): Eukaryota > Metazoa > Chordata > Actinopteri > Salmoniformes > Salmonidae > Oncorhynchus > Oncorhynchus kisutch. The sequence continues at coordinate 82,935,508 of NC_034187.2, forward strand.
CACATGGTTAGCAGATGTTATTGGTCACATACACATGGTTAGCAGATGTTATTGGACACATACACATGGTTAGCAGATGTTATTGGTCACATACACATGGTTAGCAGATGTTATTGGTCACATACACATGGTTAGCAGGTGTTATTGGTCACATACACATGGTTAGCTGATGTTATTGGTCACATACACATGGTTAGCAGATGTTATTGGTCACATACACATGGTTAGCAGATGTTATTGGTCACATACACATGGTTAGCAGATGTTATTGGTCACATGGTTAGCAGATGTTATTGGTCACATGGTTAGCAGATGTTATTGGTCACATGGTTAGCAGATGTTATTGGTCACATGGTTAGCAGATGTTACTGGTCACATACACATGGTTAGCAGATGTTATTGGTCACATACACATGGTTAGCAGATGTTATTGGTCACATACACATGGTTAGCAGATGTTATTGGTCACATACACATGGTTAGTAGATGTTATTGGTCACATAGACATGGTTAGCAGATGTTATTGGTCACATACACGTGGTTAGCAGATGTTATTGGTCACATACACATGGTTAGCAGATGTTATTGGTCACATACACATGGTTAGCAGGTGTTATTGGTCACATACACATGGTTAGCAGATGTTATTGGTCACATACACATGGTTAGCAGATGTTATTGGTCACATACACATGGTTAGTAGATGTTATTGGTCACATAGTTAGCAGATGTTATTGGTCACATACACATGGTTAGCAGATGTTATTGGTCACATGGTTAACAGATGTTATTGGTCACATGGTTAGCAGATGTTATTGGTCACATGGTTAGCAGATGTTATTGGTCACATGGTTAGCAGATGTTATTGGTCACATGGTTAGCAGATGTTATTGGTCACATGGTTAGCAGATGTTATTGGTCACATGGTTAACAGATGTTATTGGTCACATAGTTAGCAGATGTTATTGGTCACATACACATGGTTAGCAGATGTTATTGGTCACATACACAGGGTTAGCAGGTGTTATTGGTCACATACACATGGTTAGTAGATGTTATTGGTCACATAGTTAGCAGATGTTATTGGTCACATGGTTAGCAGATGTTATTGGTCACATGGTTAGCAGATGTTACTGGTCACATACACATGGTTAGCAGATGTTAATGACCACATACACATGGTTAGCAGATGTTAATGGTAACATACACATGGTTAGCAGATGTTAATGGTCACATACACATGGTTAGCAGATGTTAATGATCACATACACATGGTTAGCAGATGTTATTGTTCACATACACATGGTTAGCAGATATTATTGGTCACATAGTTAGCAGATGTTATTGGTCACATAGTTAGCAGATGTTATTGGTCACATACACATGGTTAACAGATGTTATTGGTCACATACTCATGGTTAGCAGATGTTATTGGTCACATGGTTAGCAGATGTTATTGGTCACATGGTTAACAGATGTTATTGGTCACATACACATGGTTAGCAGATGTTATTGGTCACATGGTTAGCAGATGTTATTGGTCACATGGTTAGCAGATGTTATTGGTCACATGGTTAGCAGATGTTATTGGTCACATGGTTAGCAGATGTTACTGGTCACATACACATGGTTAACAGATGTTATTGGTCACATACACATGGTTAGCAGATGTTAATGGTAACATACACATGGTTAGCAGATGTTAATGGTCACATACACATGGTTAGCAGATGTTAATGATCACATACACATGGTTAGCAGATGTTATTGTTCACATACACATGGTTAGCAGATGTTATTGGTCACAGACACATGGTTAGTAGATGTTATTGGTCACATGGTTAGCAGATGTTATTGGTCACATACACATGGTTAGCAGATGTTATTGGTCACATGGTTAGCAGATGTTATTGGTCACATGGTTAGCAGATGTTATTGGTCACATGGTTAGCAGATGTTATTGGTCACATGGTTAACAGATGTTATTGGTCACATACACATATTTAGCAGATGTTAAATGCGAGTGTAGCGAAATGCTCGTGCTTCTAGTTCCGACCGCGCTGTAATATCTAACAACCTCTAAACTAAACCAACACAGCTATTTGTAGATAGTCACAGCTCTAAACTAAACAAACAACACCTGTTTGTGGATAGTCACAGCTCTAAACTAAACACACAACACCTGTTTGTGGATAGTCACAGCTCTAAACTAAACCAACACACCTGTTTGTGGGTAGTCACAGCTCTAAACTAAACACACAACACCTGTTTGTGGGTAGTCACAGCTCTAAACTAAACCAACACACCTGTTTGTGGGTAGTCACAGCTCTAAACTAAACCAACACACCTGTTTGTGGGTAGTCACAGCTCTAAACTAAACCAACACACCTGTTTGTGGGTAGTCACAGCTCTAAACTAAACCAACACACCTGTTTGTGGGTAGTCACAGCTCTAAACTAAACCAACACACCTGTTTGTGGGTAGTCACAGCTCTAAACTAAACCAACACACCTGTTTGTGGATAGTCACAGCTCTAAACTAAACCAACACAGTTGTTTGTGGATAGTCACAGCTCTAAACTAAACCAACACAGTTGTTTGTGGATAGTCACAGCTCTAAACTAAACCAACACACCTGTTTGTGGATAGTCACAGCTCTAAACTAAACCAACACACCTGTTTGTGGATAGTCACAGCTCTAAACTAAACCAACACACCTGTTTGTGGATAGTCACAGCTCTAAACTAAACCAACACACCTGTTTGTGGGTAGTCACAGCTCTAAACTAAACCAACACAGCTGTTTGTGGATAGGCACAGCTCTAAACTAAACCAACACACATGTTTGTGGATAGTCACAACTCTAAACTAAACCAACACACCTGTTTGTGGCTAGTCACAGCTCTAAACTAAACACACAACGCCTGTTTGTGGGTAGTCACAGCTCTAAACACACAACACACCTGTTTGTGGATAGTCACAGCTCTAAACACACAACACACCTGTTTGTGGATAGTCACAGCTCTAAACTAAACCAACACACCTGTTTGTGGGTAGTCACAGCTCTAAACTAAACCAACACAGCTGTTTGTGGATAGTCACAGCTCTAAACTAAACCAACACAGCTGTTTGTGGATAGTCACAGCTCTAAACTAAACCAACGCACCTGTTTGTGGATAGTCACACCTTCTAGCAAAACATGAGAAACATGAGAAACATGAGGGAACAGATCAGTGAGTTGTCAGCATTGCTCATTCGACTGACACACCCCTGCATCTCTGTCAGATGTATCCACAACGTTTGGTCTATGAAGACCACCCAGCTCCTTTCTGGGCTTCATCGATCATACTTCCTTATGACTATTTACTCATCACCAGCAATTTGACATTTGTTCTAGAAAAAGTGTGTGTGCTTGTGCATGCATGTGTGTGTGTCCAATATGTATTAGTAGGCCAGGACCTGAGTCTCAGTAAAAAAACATTATAATGAAGAGTTAATCTGGTCACCACAGAGACTACACATACTGTCAACCACTAACACGCTAATGAAGAGTTAATCTGGTCACCACAGAGACTACACATACTGTCAACCACTGACAAACTAATGAAGAGTTAATCTATGAATGTGTATGATCCAGTATATATGTGTGTGTGTGTGTGTGTGTGTGTGTGTGTGTGTGTGTGTGTGTGTGTGTGTGTGTGTGTGTGTGTGTGTGTGCGTCAACACATCAACACAGCCTCATCATTATTGCCTAAACCTGGAAGAGAGGGAGAGAAGGAGGGATAGAAGGAGAGAGAAAGGAGTGATAGAGGGAGATAAGGAGGGAGAGAGGGAGAGAAGGAGGGAGAGAGGGAGAGAAGGAGAGAGAGAAGGAGTGATAGAGGGAGATAAGGAGGGAGAGAGGGAGAGAAGGAGGGATAGAGGGATAGAGGGAGAGAAGGAGAGAGAGAAGGAGTGATAGAGGGAGAGAAGGAGGGAGAGAGGGAGAGAAGGAGGGAGAGAGGGAGAGAAGGAGGGAGAGAGGGAGAGAAGGAGGAATAGAGGGAGAGAGGGAGATAAGGAGGGAGAGAGGGAGAGAAGGAGGGATAGAGGGATAGAGGGAGAGAAGGAGAGAGAGAAGGAGTGATAGAAGGAGAGAAGGAGTGATAGAGGGAGGGATAGAGGGAGAGAGGGAGAGAGAGAAGGAGTGATAGAGGGATAGAAGAAGAGAGAGAGAAGGAGGGAGAGAGGGAGAGAAGGAGGGATAGAGGGATAGAGGGAGAGAAGGAGTGATAGAGGGAGAGAAGGAGAGAGAGAAGGAGTGATAGAGGGAGAGAAGGAGAGAGAGAGGGAGGATAATAGACATGCTCATTGTTAGAGGCAGGGATGGATGGGAGGATGATGAAGGAACTGAGCATAATACTGAAGAAGAGATGGTAAATTAGAAGGGGAAGGCTAAGTGACGCGCAACATCTCTGAATAGGTTGAACACATACTTGAAATATCTGCAATTATCGCAGACGACCTGTTTAGAAACACTTTAATAAAGAACTGGAGTGATGACAACTTTAAAATCTAGACTGACTGTTCGGGAGGGGTAGGGAGGGGTAGGGGTTAGGGAGGGGTAGGATGGATAGGAAGGGTAGGAAGTAAGGAGGGGTTGGGGAGGGGTAGGTGGGAAGGGAAGGGTAGGGGTTAGGGAGGGGTAGGGAGGGGTAGGTGGGAAGGGAAGGGTAGGCGTTAGGGAGGGGTAGGATGGATAGGAAGGGTAGGGGGTAAGGAGGGGTAGGGAGGGGTAGGTGGGAAGGGAAGGGTAGGGGTTAGGGAGGGGTAGGATGGATAGGAAGGGTAGGGGGTAAGGAGGGGTAGGGAGGGGTAGGTGGGAAGGGAAGGGTAGGCGTTAGGGAGTGCTAGGATGGATAGGAAGGGTAGGGGGTAAGGAGGGGTAGGGAGGGGTAGGTGGGAAGGGAAGGGTAGGGGTTAGGGAGGGGTAGGATGGATAGGAAGGGTAGGGGGTAAGGAGGGGTAGGGAGGGGTAGGTGGGAAGGGAAGGGTAGGGGTTGGGGAGGGGTAGGATGGAAGGGAAGGGTAGGGGTAAGGAGGGGTAGGGAGGGGTAGGTGGGAAGGGAAGGGTAGGGGTTAGGGAGGGGTAGGATGGAAGGGTAGGGGGTAGGAGGGATAGGTAAGAAGGGAAGGGTAGGGGGTAGGGAGGGGTAGGATGGAAGGGTAGGGGATTGGGAGGTGTAGGTAAGTAGGCAAGGGTAGGGGTTAGGGAGGGGTAGGATGGAAGGGAAGGGTAGGGGGTAAGGAGGGGTAGGGAGGGGTAGGTGGGAAGGGAAGGGAAGGGTAGGGGTTAGGGAGGGGTAGGATGGAAGGGTAGGGTAGGGGGTAAGGAGGGGTAGGGAGGGGTAGGTGGGAAGGGAAGGGTAGGGTAGGGGGTAGGGAGGGAGGGAGGGGTAGGTAAGAAGGGAAGGGTAGGGGGGAGGGAGGGGTAGGTTGGAAGGGTAGGGGGTAGGGAGGGGAAGGTAAGAAGGGAAGGGTAGGGGGTAGGGAGGGGGTAGGTAAGAAGGGAAGGGTAGGGGGTAAGGAGGGGTAGGTGGAAGGGTAGGGGGGTAGGAATGGGTAGTGAAGAAGGAAGGGGGGGTAGGGAGGAGTAGGGGGAAGGGAGGTTTAGGGAGGGGTAGGGGGATGGGAGGGGTATAGGGGGAGGGGGAGGGAGGGGAGGGACGGGTAGGGGTAGGAAGGGGTAGGGGAGGGGAAGTGGTGCTGTCTTGTGTTGTGTGTGTAGTTGATATGTCAGCCTGTACACACCAGTCACAGTGTTAAACTAAAGGGCCCTAACTGGGTCAGTGAACAATTCAGTAGTTTTTGGGGGGGAAGAGAGACACTTACAATAACTCCTCCTGGGAGAGAGGTCTGGAACCTAGTCTACACACACCTACACGCACACACACATGCACATGCACGCGCACACGCAGACACACACACTAGAATGACATTTGGTCCTAAACAAAGAGTACAAAGTCGCAGAATGGCAGAATACCTAACCACTGTGACAGACCCTAAATTAAGGGAATCTTTGACTATGTCAAAGAACTCCGTGAGCATTTCTTTTGAGGAAGGCGGCCAAAGGCAGACCTGACTCTCAAGAGAAGACAGGCTATTGGAAAGAATTTTTAAAAACAGAGCAAACTAAAATGCTATTTGGCCGAAAACAGAGAGCACACAGTGGCAGAATACCTGACCACTGTGACTGACCCAAACTTAAGGAAAGCTTTGACTATGTACAGACTCAGTGAGCATAGCCTTGCTATTGAGAAAGGCTGCCGTAGGCAGACCTGGCTCTCAAGAGAAAACAGGCTATGTGCTCACTGCCCACAAAATGAGGTGGAAACTGAGCTGCACTTCCTAACCTCCTGTCCAATGTTTGACCATATTGGAGAGACATATTTCCCTCAGATTACAAAAACCCACAAAGAATTTGAAAACAAATTCAATTTTGATAAACTCCCATATCTACTGGGTGAAATACCACAATGTGCCTTCACAGCAGCTAGATTTGTGACCTGTTGCCACAAGAAAAGGTCAACCAGTGAAGAACAAACACCATTGTAAATACAACCCATATTTATGTTTATTTATTTTCCCTTAAGTACTTTAACTATTTGCACATAACAATTATTATTATTTTGGGAACTTTTGTGAGTGTTATGTTTACAGTTCATTTCTAATAGTTTATTTCACTTTTCTTTATCTTTCCCACTTACTCTGGCAATGTAAACACATTGTATGTTTCCCATGCCAATATAGCCCATTAAATTGAAATTGAATTACGAGAGAGTCTTCAATTTAAACAGCTCAGTTGGTTTAGCAGATCCTGAAGTATTTCATTGTTACTTTTCCTGATCAACCACAATAGATTTGAGATGAGATCAAATCAAAAGGAACTGTTTAATCAAGGACCTATTAACACAACCAGGGAGGGGATTAACATTTTCTACAGCACATTGTCTCTCCATAGGATTACACCATTCCTTCACCCCCTAAAACTACAAACGGACATTTAGCAGATGCAGTTTGTGTGCTTGCGTATCACACATGATCATTTACGACTGGGGCTCTCCTCTTCTTTCTGCCTGTCTCTGTCTCATTACCCCTCCTCCTCTTACTGACTGTCTCTGTGTCATTACCCCTCCTCTTTCTGCCTGTCTCTGTCTCATTATCTCTCCTGTAAAAGTATTCCAAATGCAATCTATACGTATATATCTATCGACACCGGATTACACAAGAAACACAAGGAGTGATAGGTACAGCAGTAGACACAATTAGACTGAACCATAGGACCATGCCCCAGGACTACCTGACATGATGACTCCTTGCTGTCCCCAGTCTACCTGGCCATGCTGCTGCTCCAGTTTCAACTTCCACCTGACTGTGCTGCTGCTCTAGTTTCAACTGTTCTGCCTTATTATTATTCGACCATGCTGGTCATTTATGAACATTGAACATCTTGACCATGTTCTGTTATAATCTCCACCCGGCACAGCCAGAAGAGGACTGGCCACCCCACATAGCCTGGTTCCTCTCTAGGTTTCTTCCTAGGTATTGGCCTTTCTAGGGAGTTTTTCCTAGCCACCGTGCTTCTCCACCTGCATTGCTTGCTGTTTGGGGTTTTAGGCTGGGTTTCTGTACAGCACTTTGAGATATCAGCTGATGTACGAAGGGCTATATAAATAAATTTGATTTGATTTGAACCATGTCAACAATCCAGTATATAAATAAATGTACGCTGTCTATAAACAATGTAACTAAAATACAATGTGCGGTAGCAGAAATATTAGAATGAGCTCTGTCGATAATACAGTATTTACTGTAAACACACAGTACAAAACCCCATGGCAAAACGGATAGAATTGCAGGAAATTAGATTCCAGGTAGTGTATGTATGTGAGTGCTGTGTGTAGACATATGAGCCATACATACTGTATAAACTGTGTAAAACAGTATGCAAACATTATTTAAAGTGACTAGCAGTCTCTAAGGTGCATGGTAGAGTACCAGGTGGTAGCCACTTAGTAACAGTGAATAAGTTCAGGGCAGGGTACAGGCCACTTAGTAACAGTGTCTAAGTTCAGGGCAGGGTACAGGCTGCTTAGTAACTGTGAATAAGTTCAGGGCAGGGTACAGGCCGCCTAGTAACAGTGTCTAAGTTCAGGGCAGGGTACAGGCAGCTTAGTAACAGTAAATAAGTTCAGGGCAGGGTACAAGCTGCTTAGTAACAGTGAATAAGTTCAGGGCAGGGTACAGGCTGCTTAGTAACAGTGAATAAGTTCAGGGCAGGGTACAGGCTGCTTAGTAACAGTAAATAAGTTCAGGGCAGGGTACAGGCTGCTTAGTAACAGTGAAAAAGTTCAGGGCAGGGTACAGGCTGCTTAGTAACAGTGAATAAGTTCAGGGCAGGGTACAGGCTGCTTAGTAACAGTGAATAAGTTCAGGACAGGGTACAGTCCACTTAGTAACAGTGAATAAGTTCAGGACAGGGTACAAGCCGCTTAGTAACAGTGTCTAAGTTCAGGGCAGGGTACAGGCCGCTTAGTAACAGTGAATAAGTTCAGGACAGGGTACAGGCCGCTTAGTAACAGTGAATAAGTTCAGGACAGGGTACAGGCCGCTTAGTAACAGGGAATAAGTTCAGGGCAGGGTACAGGCTGCTTAGTAACAGTGTCTAAGTTCAGGGCAGGGTACAGGCCGCTTAGTAACAGTGAATAAGTTCAGGACAGGGTACAGGACGCTTAGTAACAGTGTCTAAGTTCAGGGCAGGGTACAGGCCGCTTAGTAACAGTGTCTACGTTCAGGGCAGGGTACAGGTCGCTTAGTAACAGTGAATAAGTTCAGGACAGGGTACAGGCCGCTTAGTAACAGTGTCTACGTTCAGGACAGGGTACAGGCCACTTAGTAACAGTGTCTAAGTTCAGGGCAGGGTACAGGCCACTTAGTAACAGTGAATAAGTTCAGGGCAGGGTACAGGCTGCTTAGTAACAGTGAAAAAGTTCAGGGCAGGGTACAGGCTGCTTAGTAACAGTGAATAAGTTCAGGGCAGGGTACAAGCCGCTTAGTAACAGTGTCTAAGTTCAGGGCAGGGTACAGGCCGCTTAGTAACAGTGAATAAGTTCAGGACAGGGTACAGGCCGCTTAGTAACAGTGAATAAGTTCAGGACAGGGTACAGGCCGCTTAGTAACAGGGAATAAGTTCAGGGCAGGGTACAGGCTGCTTAGTAACAGTGTCTAAGTTCAGGGCAGGGTACAGGCCGCTTAGTAACAGTGAATAAGTTCAGGACAGGGTACAGGACGCTTAGTAACAGTGTCTAAGTTCAGGGCAGGGTACAGGCCGCTTAGTAACAGTGTCTACGTTCAGGGCAGGGTACAGGTCGCTTAGTAACAGTGAATAAGTTCAGGACAGGGTACAGGCCGCTTAGTAACAGTGTCTACGTTCAGGACAGGGTACAGGCCACTTAGTAACAGTGTCTAAGTTCAGGGCAGGGTACAGGCCACTTAGTAACAGTGAATAAGTTCAGGGCAGGGTACAGGCTGCTTAGTAACAGTGAAAAAGTTCAGGGCAGGGTACAGGCTGCTTAGTAACAGTGAATAAGTTCAGGGCAGGGTACAGGCTGCTTAGTAACAGTGAATAAGTTCAGGACAGGGTACAGTCCACTTAGTAACAGTGAATAAGTTCAGGACAGGGTACAAGCCGCTTAGTAACAGTGTCTAAGTTCAGGGCAGGGTACAGGCCGCTTAGTAACAGTGAATAAGTTCAGGACAGGGTACAGGCCGCTTAGTAACAGTGAATAAGTTCAGGACAGGGTACAGGCCGCTTAGTAACAGGGAATAAGTTCAGGGCAGGGTACAGGCTGCTTAGTAACAGTGTCTAAGTTCAGGGCAGGGTACAGGCCGCTTAGTAACAGTGAATAAGTTCAGGACAGGGTACAGGCCGCTTAGTAACTGTGTCTAAGTTCAGGGCAGGGTACAGGCCGCTTAGTAACAGTGTCTACGTTCAGGGCAGGGTACAGGTCGCTTAGTAACAGTGAATAAGTTCAGGACAGGGTACAGGCCGCTTAGTAACAGTGTCTACGTTCAGGACAGGGTACAGGCCACTTAGTAACAGTGTCTAAGTTCAGGGCAGGGTACAGGCCACTTAGTAACAGTGAATAAGTTCAGGGCAGGATACAGGCCACTTAGTAACAGTGTCTAAGTTCAGGGCAGGGTACAGGCCACTTAGTAACAGTGAATACGTTCAGGACAGCGTACAGGTCACTTAGTAACAGTGTCTAAGTTCAGGGCAGGGTACAGGCCACTTAGTAACAGTGAATACGTTCAGGACAGCGTACAGGTCACTTAGTAACAGTGTCTAAGTTCAGGACAGGGTACAGGCCGCTTAGTAACAGTGAATAAGTTCAGGGCAGGGTACAGGCTGCTTAGTAACAGTGAATAAGTTCAGGGCAGGGTACAGGCTGCTTAGTAACAGTGAATAAGTTCAGGGCAGGGTACAGGCTGCTTAGTAACAGTGTCTAAGTTCAGGGCAGGGTACAGGCTGCTTAGTAACAGTGAATAAGTTCAGGGCAGGGTACAAGCTGCTTAGTAACAGTGAATAAGTTCAGGGCAGGGTACAAGCTGCTTAGTAACAGTGTCTAAGTTCAGGGCAGGGTACAGGCTGCTTAGTAACAGTGAATAAGTTCAGGGCAGGGTACAAGCTGCTTAGTAACAGTGAATAAGTTCAGGGCAGGGTACAGGCTGCTTAGTAACAGTGAATAAGTTCAGGGCAGGGTACAGGCTGCTTAGTAACAGTGAATAAGTTCAGGGCAGGGTACAGGCCGCCTAGTAACAGTGTCTAAGTTCAGGGCAGGGTACAGGCCGCCTAGTAACAGTGTCTAAGTTCAGGGCAGGGTACAGGCCGCCCAGTAACAGTGTCTAAGTTCAGGGCAGGGTACAGGCCGCCTAGTCACAGTGTCTAAGTTCAGGGCAGGGTACAGGCCGCCTAGTCACAGTGTCTAAGTTCAGGGCAGGGTACAGGCAGCCTAGTAACAGTGTCTAAGTTCAGGGCAGGGTACAGGCCGCCTAGTAACAGTGTCTAAGTTCAGGGCAGGGTACAGGCCGCCTAGTAACAGTGTCTAAGTTCAGGGCAGGGTACAGGCCGCCTAGTAACAGTGTCTAAGTTCAGGGCAGGGTACAGGCCACTTAGTAACAGTGTCTAAGTTCAGGGCAGGGTACAGGCCGCCTAGTAACAGTGTCTAAGTTCAGGGCAGGGTACAGGCCGCCTAGTAACAGTGTCTAAGTTCAGGGCAGGGTACAGGCCGCCTAGTAACAGTGTCTAAGTTCAGGGCAGGGTACAGGCCGCCTAGTAACAGTGTCTAAGTTCAGGGCAGGGTACAGGCCACCTAGTAACAGTGTCTAATTTCAGGGCAGGTTACAGGCCGCCTAGTAACAGTGTCTAAGTTCAGGGCAGGGTACAGGCCGCCTAGTAACAGTGTCTAAGTTCAGGGCAGGGTACAGGCCGCCTAGTAACAGTGTCTAAGTTCAGGGCAGGGTACAGGCCGCCTAGTTACAGTGTCTAAGTTCAGGGCAGGGTACAGGCCGCCTAGTTACAGTGTCTAAGTTCAGGGCAGGGTACAGGCAGCTTAGTGTTGACTGTTTAATAATCTTATCTCTTGGATGTATCGGTCTCTCGGTCCCAGTCCTTCTCCAGTCCTTCTTCACCATCTACTTGGCTACCTGCCAAACATTTTGTTTTTACTGTTAATAACTGTTTAATCAAACTGTTTTTCACCCCAGACGCTTTACCCATCCATGGTTCTCCAGGACCTCCACTAGCCGAAGCCAAGTAGTAACATTAACATGATGCTTTACCCATCCATGGTTCTCCAGGACCTCCACTAGCCGAAGCCAAGTAGTAACATTAACATGATGCTTTACCCAGCCATGGTTCTCCAGGACCTCCACTAGCCCAAGCTAAGTAGTAACATTAACATGATGCTTTACCCATCCATGGTTCTCCAGGACCTCCACTAGCCCAAGCTAAGTAGTAACATTAACATGATGCTTTACCCATCCATGGTTCTCCAGGACCTCCACTAGCCAAAGCTAAGTAGTAACATTAACATGACGCTTTACCCATCCATGGTTCTCCAGGACCTCCACTAGCCCAAGCTAAGTAGTAACATTAACATGACGCTTTACCCATCCATGGTTCTCCAGGACCTCCACTAGCCAAAGCTAAGTAGTAACATTAACATGATGCTTTACCCATCCATGGTTCTCCAGGACCTCCACTAGCCGAAGCTAAGTAGTAACATTAACATGATGCTTTACCCAGCCATGGTTCTCCAGGACCTCCACTAGCCCAAGCTAAGTAGTAACATTAACATGATGCTTTACCCATCCATGGTTCTCCAGGACCTCCACTAGCCCAAGCTAAGTAGTAACATTAACATGATGCTTTACCCATCCATGGTTCTCCAGGACCTCCACTAGCCGAAGCCAAGTAGTAACATTAACATGATGCTTTACCCATCCATGGTTCTCCAGGACCTCCACTAGCCGAAGCCAAGTAGTAACATTAACATGATGCTTTACCCATCCATGGTTCTCCAGGACCTCCACTAGCCGAAGCCAAGTAGTAACATTAACATGATGCTTTACCCATCCATGGTTCTCCAGGACCTCCACTAGCCGAAGCCAAGTAGTAACATTAACATGATGCTTTACCCATCCATGGTTCTCCAGGACCTCCACTAGCCGAAGCCAAGTAGTAACATTAACATGATGCTTTACCCATCCATGGTTCTCCAGGACCTCCACTAGCCGAAGCCAAGTAGTAACATTAACATGATGCTTTACCCAGCCATGGTTCTCCAGGACCTCCACTAGCCGAAGCCAAGTAGTAACATTAACATGATGCTTTACCCATCCATGGTTCTCCAGGACCTCCACTAGCCGAAGCCAAGTAGTAACATTAACATGATGCTTTACCCATCCATGGTTCTCCAGGACCTCCACTAGCCGAAGCCAAGTAGTAACATTAACATGATGCTTTACCCAGCCATGGTTCTCCAGGACCTCCACTAGCCGAAGCCAAGTAGTAACATTAACATGATGCTTTACCCATCCATGGTTCTCCAGGACCTCCACTAGCCAAAGCTAAGTAGTAACATTAACATGATGCTTTACCCAGCCATGGTTCTCCAGGACCTCCACTAGCCCAAGCTAAGTAGTAACATTAACATTATGCTTTACCCATCCATGGTTCTCCAGGACCTCCACTAGCCCAAGCTAAGTAGTAACATTAACATGATGCTTTACCCATCCATGGTTCTCCAGGACCTCCACTAGCCGAAGCTAAGTAGTAACATTAACATGATGCTTTACCCATCCATGGTTCTCCAGTACCTCCACTAGCCCTAGCTAAGTAGTAACATTAACATGATGCAGAGGTCACCAAGCGCAACGCAGCTTCAACGTGTAAATTAGCTAGAAAAATGTAGCGGCATTGAGTAATTGTCTCTGGCCGCCTCCCAGTTAGGGGGAGTGATGAGCTCTTACAACAGAGTCTCACAATTCAATCGCTGCTTGAAAACATTTTTCTTCCCCTGCCAAAATATAGAATTTGTAGATCATTTGCCCTCTTTCTGGGACTCACCCACAAACAGTTACAAGCATTTCGCTACACTAGCAATAGTCTGCTAAATATGTGTATGTGACCAATAAAATTAGGATCAAGCCTGTGACGGACTCCATACTAGCATGAGGGGTGCTCTCATCATATCTGTCAACATAGACCGGGCTCTATAACCCCTCAAGCTCCACAGTGAGGCAGGGTGCAGGCCAAGCAGCAGGCTGTTAGAATGCCTGCCAGCTTGGTGGAGTCTGCCACTAGCACAGTCAGTGAAGTCAGCATAGTTTTCCCCATTGAGACAGTAACTGTGCCTCGATCTAGGTCGGCAAAATCTAAACATGGCGGTGTTGGCCTTAGTAATCTCACCGGAATAAAGACCTCCTCCAATTCATTTTTTAAAGAGACTGTGATAATACCTCACAACTCAAAATAGGACTACTTCATGTTAGATACTTCTCTTCCAAGGCAGTCACAGTCAGTTAACTAACTACTGATCATAACCTTGATGTGATTGGCCTGACTGAAATATGGCTTGATAAGCCTGAAGAATTTACTGAGATAAATAATCTTCCAGGTTACGATATCCCCCGCACATCCCACAAAGGCGGAAGCGTTGCATTATTTTTTTTTATTGCTAAATCCATATTACAAAAATTTAAAATGAGCAGCTTTAAAAATATATATACACTGCTCAAACAAACAAAGGGAACACTTAAACAACACAATGTAACTCCAAGGTCAATCACACTTCTGTGAAATCAAACTGTCCAATTAGGAAGCAACACTGATTGACAATACATTTCACATGCTGTTGTGCAAATGGAATAGACAACAGGTGGAAATTATAGGCAATTAGCAAGACACCCCCAATTAAGGAGTGGTTCTGCAGGTGGTGACCACAGACCACTTCTCAGTTGTTGATGTTTTGGTCACTTTTGAATGCTGGCGGTGCTTTCACTATAGTGGTAGCATGAGACGGAGTCTACAACCCACACAAGTGGCTCAGGTAGTGCAGCTCATCCAGGATTGCACATCAATGCGAGCTGTGGCAAGAAGGTTTGCTGTGTCTGTCAGTGTAGTGTCCAGAGCATGGAGGCGCTACCAGGAGACAGGCCAGTACATCAGGAGACGTGGAGGAGGCCGTAGGAGGGCAACAACCCAGCAGCAGGACCGCTACCTCCGCCTTTGTGCAAGGAGGAGCAGGAGGAGCACTGCCAGAGCCCTGCAAAATGACCTCCAGCAGGCCACAAATGTGCATGTGTCTGCTCAAACGGTCAGAAACAGACTCCATGAGGGTGGTATGAGGGCCCGAAGTCCACAGGTGGGGGTTGTGATTACAGCCCAACACCGTGCAGGACGTTTGGCATTTGCCAGAGAACACCAAGATTGGCAAATTCGCCACTGGCACCCTGTGCTCTTCACAGATGAAAGCAGGTTCACACTGAGCACGTGACAGACGGGACAGAGTCTGGAGACGCCGTGGAGAACATTCTGCTGCCTGCAACATCCTCCAGCATGACCGGTTTGGCGGTGGGTCAGTCATGGTGTGGGGTGGCATTTCCTTGGGGGGCCGCACAGCCCTCCATGTGCTCGCTAGAGGTAGCCTGACTGCCATTAGGTACCGAGATGAGATCCTCAGACCCCTTGTGAGACCACTTGCTGGTGCGGTTGGCCCTGGGTTCCTCCTAATGCAAGACAATGCTAGACCTCATGTGGCTGGAGTGTGTCAGCAGTTCCTGCAAGAGGAAGGCATTGATGCTATGGACTGGCCCGCCCGTTCCCCAGACCTGAATCCAATTGAGCACATCTGGGACATCATGTCTCGCTCCATCCACCAATGCCACGTTGCACCACATACTGTCCAGGAGTTGGCGGATGCTTTAGTACAGGTCTGGGAGGAGATCCCTCAGGAGACCATCCGCCACCTCATCAGGAGCATGCCCAGGCGTTGTAGGGAGGTCATACAGGCACGTGGAGGCCACACACACTACTGAGCCTCATTTTGACTTGTTTTAAGGACATTACATCAAAGTTGGATCAGTGGTTTTCCACTTTAATCCAGACCTCCATGGGTTGATAAATGTGATTTCCATTGATAATTTGTGTGTGATTTTGTTGTCAGCACATTCAGCTATGTAAAGAAAAAATATCTAGGATGTGTTATTCAGATCTAGGATCTCATTCAGATCTAGGATGTGTTATTTTAGTGTTCCTTTATTTTTTTGAGCAGTGTATTTAATTTATGAAAAAACTGTTACGCACCAACTCAATGCTGAAGATAAATAATGTATATGCTCCAGTCGGGTTTAAGAACTGAGACTGGACTTGTGAAGGTGGTGAATTACCTTTTAATGCATCTTCATGCTTCTAGAACTTAGTGCCGCCTTTGACACTATCGATCACCACATTCTTTTGGAATGGTTGGAATCGCTAATTGGTCTACACGGACAAGTTGTTGCCTGGTGTAGATCTTATCTGTCGGAAAGATATAAGTTAGTATCTGGATGGTTTGTCCTCTGTCAAATCAATTGTAAGTTTCGGTGGTCCTCAAGGTTTCGTTTTAGGACCCATATTGTTTACAGTATATGTTTTACTCTACAACACCTCTAAGCAAGGGGCACCATGAAGACCAAGGAGACCAAGGAGCTCTCCAAACAGGCCAGGGACAAGGTTGTGGAGAAGTAAAGGGTTGTGTTGTAAAAAAATATCAGAAACTTTGAACATCCCATGGAGCATCATTAAATCCATTATTAAAAATTGGAAAGAATATGTCACAACAAACCTGCCAAGAGAGGGCCGCCCACTAAAACTCACAGACCAGGCAAGGAGGGCGTTAATCAGAGAGGCAACAAAGAGACCAAAGATAATCCTTGATAATGTCATTTGGTAACGTTCAATGCGATGCGAACATTTCGATAAAACAAGATGAAGCCCAAAAATTCCCTGGAATCCTGTGTTTCAGACAGAAGGAAGGGGAAACAAAAGAGATATGCTGTTTGATCTGATAATGAATCCTGCTGGTTGTACAGTCGTCTCAAATAAAACTGTGAAGTTACTCTGGATCTTCATAACATTGCAAAAAATCGGAAACCTTTTTGTCCAAAAACTATGCAGAAAACTAATCCATGCCTTTATCACTTCGAGATTAGACGACTGCAATGCTCTACTCTCCGCATACCCTGATAAAGCACTAAATATACTTCAGTAAGTGCTAAATAGAACTGCTAGAAATTTGACTACAAAAATGTTTTATCAAATTACTTCAATGCTAGTCTCTCTACATAGGCTTCCTGTTAAGGCTAGTGCTGATTTTAAGGTTTTACTGCTAACCTACTGCTGGACTTACTCCTTACCCACCTCTCCAATTTGGTCCTTGCTGTCTGTGCCTGGCTCCCTTCTGTCCACTGGGATTCTCTGCCTCTATCCCTATTACAGGGCCTGACTCTCTGCTTATCAGTGCTCTTCCATGCCGTCCCTAGGAGTGGTGCATCATGCCGTGCCAGGCTTTTTTCGTTGTACCCGACTTGAGTATGTTGAGTCACTGAAGTGATCTTCCTGTCCAGTTGTGTGCCTCCTTGGGCTCGTGCGGTGGAGGAGATCTTTGTGGGCTATACTCAGCCTTGTCTCATGGTAGTAAGTCGGTGGTCTGTTGATATCCATCTAGTGGTGTGGGGGCTGTGCTTTGGTAACGTGAGGGGGGTTATATCCTGTGTGAATTTCCCTGTCCGGGGGTATCATTGCGGCCACAGTGTTCTCCGACCTCCCCTGTCTCAGCCTCCGGTATCAATGCTGCAATAGTCTATATGCCGGGGGGCTAGGGTCAGTCTGTCCTATCTGGTTTAATTCTCCTGTCTTTAACTGGTACCCTTGGTGAACTTAAGTATCCTCCCTCTAATTCTCCCACCTCTCTCTCTCTCTCTCTCTAATTCTCTCTCTCTATCTCGGAGGACCTAAGCCCTAGGACCATGCCTCAGAACTACCTGGCCTGATGACTCCTGGCTGTACCCAGTCCACCTGGTCGTGCTGCTGATCCAGTTTCAACTGTTCTGCCTGCGGCTATGGGATTTCGACCTGTTCACCAAACATGTCAACTTGTCCGGGACCTGCTGTTTTCGACCCTCTCTCTCTACCGCACCTGCTGTCTCTGAATGCTCGGCAATGAAAATCCAGCAGACATTTACTCCTGAGGTGCTGACCTGTTGCACCCTCTACAACTACTGTGATTATTATTTGACCCTGTTGGTCATCTATAAACATTTTGATGAATATTCTGGCCATAATATCCATGTACTCTTATAATTTCCACCCGGCACAGCTAGAAGAGGATTGGCCACCCTCCAGAGCCTGATTCTTCACTAGGTTTCTGCCTTTCTAGGGCGTTTTTCCAAGCCACTGTGCTTCTACATCTGCATTGCTTGCTGTTTGGGGTTTTATGCTGCGTTTCTGTATAAGCACTTTGTGACATATGCTGATGTTAAATGTATGGATGTAAAAATGGCAAAAAATAACAGTGATTTGATTTGATTCTAGAACAGGCTGTGGCTCGGGTGGCTGAGGTCCTTGATGATCTTGGGCTTCCTGTGACACTGGGTGCAGTAGATGTCCTGGAGGGCAGGCAGTGTGCCCCCAGTGAATTATTTACTGACCGCAGCACCTTCTGGAGAGCCCTGTGGTTACGGACGGTGCAGTTGGCGTACCAGGCGGGGATACAGCCCGACAGGATGCTCTCAATGGGTGCATCTGTAAAAGTTTGTGAGGGTCGTAGGGGCCAAGCTGAACTTCTTAAGCCTTCAGATGTTGAACAAGTACTGTGACACCTTCTTCAAGACACTGTCTGTGTGAGCAGACCATCAGGTCCTCAGTGATGGGCACCCCGAGGGACTTGATGTTATGACAATCTCCACTGCTGACTCTCT
This sequence comes from Oncorhynchus kisutch, assembly GCF_002021735.2. Classification (NCBI taxonomy): domain Eukaryota; kingdom Metazoa; phylum Chordata; class Actinopteri; order Salmoniformes; family Salmonidae; genus Oncorhynchus; species Oncorhynchus kisutch. Next base: position 82,954,067 of record NC_034187.2, read on the forward strand.
CTCTCCCCATTCCCTATCTCCCCCTCTCTCTATAGGTTATTGCTGTAGTGTCTCTGAGGCGTCACTACAGTCCCTGGTTTGAATCCAGGCTGTTTCACATCCGGCCGTGATTGGAAGTCCCACAATTGGCCCAGCATTGTCTGGTTTTGGCCGGGGTAGGCCGTCATTATAAATAAGAATTATGTTAACTGACATGCCTATTTAAATAAAGGTTACACCCACCACACCACACTGACCAAAATGTTATTTTGTTGGCCCTTACGTATGTCCCGATTACCAGTAAAACATCAAAACCTATTTATTTCACTTACTTGCTGTGATGTTTCGTTGTTCAGTCGTTTCATTCTCAACCAGGATTTCTATGGAACGCTGTTTGGGTCTTTGCTATGGAACGCCATTTGGGGTCGTTGCTATGGAACGCCATTTGGGGTCGTTGCTATGGAACGCCATTTGGGGTCGTTGCTATGGAACGCCATTAGGGTCTTTGCTATGGAACGCCGTTTGGGTCTTTGCTATGGAACGCCGTTTGGGTCTTTGCTATGGAACGCCATTTGGGGTCGTTGCTATGGAACGCCATTTGGGGTCGTTGCTATGGAACGCCATTAGGGTCTTTGCTATGGAACGCCGTTTGGGTCGTTGCTATGGAACGCCGTTTGGGTCTTTGCTATGGAACGCCATTAGGGTCTTTGCTATGGAACGCCGTTTGGGTTGTTGCTATGGAACGCCGTTTGGGTCGTTGCTATGGAACGCCATTAGGGTCTTTGCTATGGAACGCCGTTTGGGTTGTTGCTATGGAACGCCGTTTGGGTTGTTGCTATGGAACGCCATTTGGGGTCGTTGCTATGGAACGCCATTAGGGTCTTTGCTATGGAACGCCGTTTGGGTTGTTGCTATGGAACGCCGTTTGGGTCGTTGCTATGGAACGCCGTTTGGGTCTTTGCGTGTCAGAAGATATACTATTTAATACTATTTGACGTGTGAATTAAGCTTGTTGACCAATCAGGACCTGAATATGACATAAAAATTATAATGCATTTCTTAATTTTTTACACATTGATTACACTATCACTCATATTTCATATGTCACAACGATTCATCGATACGTATGCTATGATGCTGTATGCTATGATGCTGTATGCTATGATGCTGTATGCTATGATGCTGGTAAAGTTGTCTCGCGCACCTACAGTGATGGTCATTTAAAAAACCTAGCTAGCGCATGGATGCAAACAATGTTCATCCCCAAAAACATAGTAAAACAACATAATCTATTTCAGTAGCTATCGTCAGCTAGCTAATTATATTGCTAGGTTTCATCATCTAAAACAACCCTAATTTATAAGACAGTTCTTATTTGAATAATGGTGGTCGGACCCATCTATGTGAAGCTAGCCACAATAAGGATTAGCCACAATGGTGAACTTTGCAGTTAGCCTTCAAAATAAAAGTATGGCATAATTATACTATTTGTATTAATTTGCATCACAGTCAATTACATACTTTTATTTTGAAGGCATACCGCAAATTCCACTTTTCTCCCTAATCCTTATTGTGGCTAGCTTCACAACACATAACCCAGTCCGGACCAGCCTTACTAGCCCGATGAAGCTAGCTGGCTGCTTATAACATTGGTCAACAGGGTTAAGTAGCTGGCTAGCTATTTATTTTCATGAACTGAAGTTAAATTTCAATAGGTGAACAAGAAGTGGCAACCTACATTGGTTCCTCCTTTAAAGGTTGCGAGTATACACGCGGGGACTTAGAGGTACCCAGCGTCACGGCTTCATTGCTCCAGACCACCACAAGGGGGAGTTAGAGCACTCATTATGCATTTGGCACCCAAGGTTTTTATATGACCAATCATATTTACAATTACAAATTTGACGCGAGCCACCTGTCCCCGGTGACTTTCTTCAGCAAAGATGGCTGACAAAATATTACAGCTAACATTAGACAGCTAGCCAGCATGTGTAATGACATGAGTATGACATTGTAACTTGTGTTGTTTAATGTTTCAGGGACTCCTGAGAAAACCAACAAACCAGGCTGTCGTCTTGTGAAACAGTGGATGTAAAGAATCTAGCTAGCTAAAGCATTTACTGCAAGTTGAATGTACAATTGTGTAAGCTTGCCTTTCCGTGCAATGCAGCTGTAGTAACATAGCTAGCTAACTATTTAATTTCTAATTGTGTAGTGGAGGATAAAAATAACTCTATGCTTATGGATGTGTAGCTAGCTACAGTATGTAACCGATCTGTGTATGGACACTAAAACGTTTGGTATGAATATTAGTTCAGAATCTATGAACCTCCGCTATCATAGTTGTTGTATCAACTTCAAGTCTGAATGGCATTAATGAAGCTGGAAAGAGTAATATACAGTATAATACATTTATGGTGCCAAGGAAGCAAGTATACATGTACTGTAGTTATTACCACGCACAAGATCCCACATTGTAGCCTGTATATTTAATATATTCACTGATCATGTACTCTTCCTTGGCAAATAAAGGTTTGGTTCAGGTATGAATCTCTGTGAGACATTCTTTGTCAGTCATATCCAATACCAGGTGTATCAAACTACATTCTTTGAGTGATGCTGTGTCTGCATGTATGTATTACAATTATACACTTCAACAGCGTTTAGCACTCCTGCTCCTGGGACATCAGCGATTACACATTGTAACTATGCAATAGACGAGAAACATGATTTAAGTAAAGGCTGATTTGTAAATCATATATACAGAAAAGAACCCTATCTAACTCCCTTCATCTGCATTAATCTGAGGACACAGCATAGTATTTCAATAAGATACTTAATTTCAACCAGTGGAGAATGTGAAACGCTTAATTGAAAGAAGTTCATTATCCAGGTGTTATAAATACATAATAAATGCATTATAATTAAGATAATTGTAATATTATGTTATAAATACAACTTCAATCTGTACTTCAATGCACATATGGTGTGCATTATAAAATGAGGAAGAAAGACAAAGTGGGAGGTGTAGAAAAGAGGTAAGAACAGAGGCAGACAGCATATGATTAATGAATTACAGTGCTACCCTAATATTATTTCAGTTCACCACAATTACAGTGTCTCTAGTGGTGTCTCCTAACCATTCTTGGGCTCCCAGTTGACCCGAAGGTTATCTTAAGAGCGGGTGAGGTGGCGATGACGTGACTGGCTTCTTCTCTCACATCAAAACATACCCGCAGAAGAGAGACAGATGGCTAGAGAGAGAGCGTTTTTTCTAACACTGTCAGTCATCATAATCATCAGGAGTTGAAATGCAGAACTGACCTTGGGTCATTAACTCTGGGACTACTACATCTCTATCTGTATTTCAATGTAAAGCATCTCTTTAACTTCTTGACAGTACCCATCCCTTAAGCGGGATAATTGTCATCAGCAACCGCTGAATAGCAAAGCACCACAGTAAAATAATACTACGAAAAAATATTCATATTCATGAAATGACAAGTGCAATATTGCAAAACACAGCTTAGCCTTTTGTTAATCCACCTGTCGTCTCAGATTTTGAAATTATGCTTTACAGCGAAAGCAATCCAAGCGTTTGTGTACTTACGCAATGTGATCTTTCTCACTCATTTTTCAAAATGAACGCCTGAAACTATGTCTAAGGCCTGTTGACACCTCAGGGAAGCCATAGAAAAAGGAATCTGGTTGATATCCCTTTAAATGGAGGATAGGCATACATAGGAACAGAGAGGTTTCAAAATAAGAGGCACTTCCTGATTGGATTTTCCTAAGGTTTTCGCCTGCAATATCAGTTCTGTTATACTCACAGACAATATTTTGACCGTTTTGGAAACTTTAGAGTGTTTTCTATCCTAATCTGACAAGTATATGCATATTCTAGCTTCTGAGGCTGAGAAATAGGCAGTTTCAAATGGGTACGTTTTTAAGCCATAAACGAAAATACTGCCCCCTACACGCAAAAGGTTAATACTACGTCCTGTTGAGCCGACCAAGTGACCTCTCACCTATGATCATACTGTGCCCTCTGTGTCAGCCAGTTCAGATGCGGGAGGAGTTTACCAACACAGCTGATGTAACCTAGAGGATTTAAGGAGAAGGGGGAGAGGGATGACATGAAGAAGAGAGACTGTTATTGTGTGTGTGTGGTCTCACCTGGTGTCCACACAAAGTGGCTTACAGAGTACTTTATGCTGAAAAACAGACACACGAGGACAAACAATAGAAGATAATGTCAATTGTAGGCATAAATACCACTTGAAGCTTGATGATGACTTGATCATTTGAATCAGCTGTGTAGTGCTAAGACAAAAACGAAAATATGCACAGGTGTCTGGAGCATTCCGATATGCCACAGCTGCACAGGTGTGTGGAGCATTCCGATATGCCACAGCTGCACAGGTGTGTGGAGCATTCCGATATGCCACAGCTGCACAGGTGTGTGGAGCATTCCGATATGCCACAGCTGCACAGGTGTGTGGAGCATTCCGATATGCCACAGCTGCACAGGTGTCTGGAACATTCCGATATGCCACAGCTGCACAGGTGTGTGGAGCATTCCGATATGCCACAGCTGCACAGGTGTATGGAGCATTCCGATATGCCACAGCTGGTGAAGTGTCAGGTTCCCCTCTGGACTTAAAAGGGGATTATTCCAACTCTCTGTGAAATGCTGCAGACCTGCCCGCAGACGAAGTACCTGTGAGACAGGTTCCATGTACAACAAGACAGGCAGAGAGGAAGCGAGAAAAAAAACACTGAACAGTGTGGGGTGTTTGTGTGTGGGGTGTTTGTGTGGAGTGTTTGTGTGTGGGGTGTGTGTATACCAATATCACACATCAACATCAGCAGAATGAGACGCAACCCCAATGTACTGGACGTTCGTTTATTCTTTTTTGTTTTTGTGAAGTTTCACTTTGTAATAAAGTATGTGGAATCGTGATTAGACAGAAATTACGTGAAAATAGGAAAGGAGGTATCAGTTTCCGGAACAGACACACATACCCCCCACACACACCACGCACAAACACCATGCACAAACACACACCACACCCCACACACACCCCCCACACACCCTACACACACACCATGCACAAACACCATGCACAAACACACACCACACACCCCACAAACACCCCCCACACACAAACACAAACCACAACCCACACACCCTACACACAACACACACACCACACACACACCACGCACAAACTCACACCCCACACACACACCCAAACACACAAACTCACACCCCACACACACCCCCAAACACACAATCCACAACCCACACGCACAACACCCCCCCCCCCCACGCACCCCCCCCCACACCCCCACACCCCCCCCACACACAAACACCCCACACACACACCCCACACACACACCCCACACACAAACACTCCACACAAACACCCCACACACAAACACCCCACACAAACACACCCCACACACACTCACCCCACACACACACACACCACACACACACCCCACACACACACCCCACACACACACACCCCCCACACACACACACCCCACACAAACACACCACACAAACACACCACACACACACCCCACACACACACCCCACACACACACACAACCCACACACAAACACCCCACACACACACCCCACACACAAACACCCCACACACACACCCCACACACACACCCCACACACACACCCCACACAAACACCCCCCACACACACACACCCCACACAAACACAACACACAAACACAACACACACACACCCCACACACACACCCCACACACACACACAACCCACCCACAAACACCCCACACACAAACACCCCACACACACACCCCACACACCCCACACAAACACCCCACACACACACACCCCACACACACACCCCACACACAAACACCAACCCTCCACTCGACTCCAACCTAAAGTTTCCCTCCGCCCTCTTCAGAGATGTGCCATATCACACATCAACATCAGCAGAATGAGACGCAACCCCAATACCAATATCACACATCAACATCAGCAGAATGAGACGCAACCCCAATACCAATATCACACATCAACATCAGCAGAATGAGACGCAACCCCAATACCAATATCACACATCAACATCAGCAGAATGAGACGCAACCCCAATACCAATATCACACATCAACATCAGCAGAATGAGACGCAACCCCAATACCAATATCACACATCAACATCAGCAGAATGAGACGCAACCCCAATATCACACATCAACATCAGCAGAATGAGACGCAACCCCAATACCAATATCACACATCAACATCAGCAGAATGCGACGCAACCCCAATACCAATATCACACATCAACATCAGCAGAATGAGACGCAACCCCAATACCAATATCACACATCAACATCAGCAGAATGAGACGCAACCCCAATACCAATATCACACATCAACATCAGCAGAATGAGACGCAACCCCAATACCAATATCACACATCAACATCAGCAGAATGAGACGCAACCCCAATACCAATATCACACATCAACATCAGCAGAATGAGATGCAACCCCAATACCAATATCACACATCAACATCAGCAGAATGAGACGCAACCCCAATACCAATATCACACATCAACATCAGCAGAATGAGATGCAACCCCAATACCAATATCACACATCAACATCAGCAGAATGCGACACAACCCCAATACCAAAGAACCAATAATAACAATGTTTTATTGTCACTTACACCGACCATCAGAGACCAGGGACGCGAACCCAATACCGACCATCAGAGACTGGGATGCGAACCCAATACCAACCGTCAGAGACTGGGATGTGAACCCAATACCAACCGTCAGAGACTGGGATGTGAACCCAATACCAACCATAAGAGACCAGGGACGCGAACCCAATCCCAACCATCAGAGACCGGGGACGTGAACCCAATACAAACCATCAGAGACTGGGATGTGAACCCAATACCAACCGTCAGAGACTGGGATGTGAACCCAATACCAACCGTCAGAGACTGGGATGTGAACCCAATACCAACCGTCAGAGACTGGGATGTGAACCCAATCCCAACCATCAGAGACTGGGATGTGACCCCAATACCAACTATCAGAGACTGGGATGTGAACCCAATACCAACCATTAGAGACTGGGATGTGACCCCTATACTAACCATCAGAGACCTGGGCGTGACCCCATTACAGACCATCAGAGACCTGGGACGTTACCCCAATACCAACCATCAGAGACTGGGATGTTACCCCCAATACCAACCACTAGAGACTGGGATGTGACCCCAATACCAACCATCAGAGACCGGGATGTGATCCCTATACTAACCATCAGAGACCGGGGTGTGACCACATTACAGACCATCAGAGACCTGGGATGTTACGCCAATACCAACCGTCAGAGACTGGGATGTGAACCCAATCCCAACCATCAGAGACTGGGATGTGAAATCAATACCAACCGGCTTGCTGGGGCTCTCTCATGCTGTCCCTGGAGGGGGTGCGTCACCTGAGTGGGTTGATTCACTGTCGTGGTCATCCTGTCTGGGTTGGCGCCCCCCCCCCCCCCCCCTTGGGTTGTGCCGTGGCGGAGATCTTTGTGGGCTATACTCAGCCTTGTCTCAGGATGGTAAGTTGGTGGTTGAAGATATCCCTCTAGTGGTGTGGGGGCTGTGCTTTGGCAAAGTGGGTGGGGTTATATCCTTCCTGTTTGGCCCTGTCCGGGGGTGTCCTCGGATGGGGCCACAGTGTCTCCTGACCCCTCCTGTCTCAGCCTCCAGTATTTATGCTGCAGTAGTTTATGTGTCGGGGGGCTGGGGTCAGTTTGTTATATCTGGAGTACTTCTCCTGTCCTATTCGGTGTCCTGTGTGAATCTAAGTGTGCGTTCTCTAATTCTCTCCTTCTCTCTTTCTTTCTCTCTCTCGGAGGACCTGAGCCCTAGGACCATGCCCCAGGACTACCTGACATGATGACTCCTTGCTGTCCCCAGTCCACCTGGCCATGCTGCTGTTCCAGTTTCAACTGACCTGAGCCCTAGGACCATGCCCCAGGACTACCTGACATGATGACTCCTTGCTGTCCCCAGTCTACCTGGCCATGCTGCTGCTCCAGTTTCAACTTCCACCTGACTGTGCTGCTGCTCTAGTTTCAACTGTTCTGCCTTATTATTATTCGACCATGCTGGTCATTTATGAACATTGAACATCTTGACCATGTTCTGTTATAATCTCCACCCGGCACAGCCAGAAGAGGACTGGCCACCCCACATAGCCTGGTTCCTCTCTAGGTTTCTTCCTAGGTATTGGCCTTTCTAGGGAGTTTTTCCTAGCCACCGTGCTTCTCCACCTGCATTGCTTGCTGTTTGGGGTTTTAGGCTGGGTTTCTGTACAGCACTTTGAGATATCAGCTGATGTACGAAGGGCTATATAAATAAATTTGATTTGATTTGATCAGAGACTGGGGATGTGACCCCAATACCAAGCGTCAGAGCCTGGAATGTGAACCCAATACCAACCGTCAGAGACTGGATGTGAACCCAATACCAACCATCAGAGACTGGGATGTTACCTCAATACCAACTATCAGAGACTGGGATGTGAAACCAATACCAACCGTCAGAGACTGGGATGTGAACCCAATACCAACCATCAGAGACTGGGATGTTACCCCAATACCAACTATCAGAGACTGGATGTGAACCCAAAACCAACCGTCAGAGACTGGGATGTGAACCCAATAACAACCATCAGAGACTGGGATGTGAACCCAATACCAGACATCAGAGACTGGGGTTGCAACCCCAATACCAACCATCAGAGACTGGGATGTTAACCCAATACCAACCATCAGAGACCGGGGATGTGACCCCAATACCAACCATCAGAGACTGGGATGTGACCCCAATACCAACCATCAGAGACTGGGATGTGACCCCAATACCAACCGTCACAGACTGGGATGTGAACCCAATACCAACCATCAGAGACCCGGGGATGTGACCCCAATACCAACCGTCAGAGTCTGGGACATGACCCCTAAACTAGCCATGAGAGACCGGGGATGTTCCCCCAATACCAACCATCAGAGACTGGGATGTGTCCCAATACCAACCATGAGAGACTGGGATGTGACCCCTATACTAACCATCAGATACCGGGGCGTGACCCCATTACAGACCATCAGAGACCTGGGACGTTACCCCAATACCAACCATCAGAGACTGGGATGTTACCCCAATACCAACCACTAGAGACTGGGATGTGACCCCAATACCAACCGTCAGAGACTGGGATGTGATCCCTATACTAACCATCAGAGACCGGGGTGTGACCCCATTACCTGCTTCTACACCTGCATTGCTTTCTGTTTGGGGTTTTAGGCTGGGTTTCTGTACAGCACTTTGAGATATCAGCTGATGTACGAAGGGCTATATAAATAAATTTGATTTGATTTGATTTGATTTGATTGCAGACCATCAGAGACCTGGGATGTTACCCCAATACCAACCATCAGAGACTGGGATGAGACCCAAATATTAACCATCAGAGACTGCGATGTGACCCCAATACCAGCCGACAGAGACTGGGGCGTGACCCCTAAACTAACCATCAGAGAGCGGGGCATGACCCCTATACCAACCATCAGAGTCCTGGAAAAAGGCTGGCAAACAAGGAACGTTTGCCCTGCAGTTTTGGGCTGTAGCCCATTGGCTAAAAAACACATTTCACACAGAATGAGGGGTTAGAGGGATTAAATGTGTGTGTGTGTGTGTGTGAGGCAGAGAGGGGGAGATAGGCAGAGAGAGGGATAGAGGGAGCGAGAGAGAGAGGGAGATAGGCAGATAGAGGGAGCGAGAGAGAGAGAGAGAGAGAGAGAGAGAGAGAGACAGTTCATTTCCACACAGCTGTGATCTGAGATACAATACAGGAAGGGCATTTGAATAGAACTTATACTATTCAACATCCCAATTAGATTAACATGTGATAAACATGTGTTGCCCATGCATATAAAGCCCTTTGAATTGAATTGAGATGTTGTTTTTATGATGTTCTAGAATGATCAACTAATCATGAAGTTTTAGAATGATCAACTGATCATAAGGTTCTAGAATGATCCGCTAATCATAAAGTACTAGAACGATCAGCAGATGATGATGTCCCAGAATGATCGGCTGATTGGAAAGTTCTTGAACATTCAGATAACAATGACTTTCTAGCACGTTCTAGCAAAACAGAGCTCTTTATATAGAGTCCTCTGAGATAATGTTGTGTTTTTATTGAACCCAAAATGCAGTCAGAAAGAAAATAAAGTCAACTAAAAACAGTTATATCACACATCCTGCGGTGTTTTTTCATCACAATATATCCTGTGTTTTTTCTCAGTATCCATCAGGCTAGTGTAACATGAGCGAATAGCTGTAGGGTGGGATTGAACACCCACACCAGTAGAAATCGAGCTGAAAGACAATGGCCAGAGCTTACCCATGATGTTGCACAACGATTTAAATCAATAAGTCATCGTTTGTTTTTGTTGTCAAAGTACAATATATTTGGCGAGGTGATTTGTTTTCGGCCTATGTTTTGTTTCAGGGTTTTATATTTTAATGTTGCCACCCACCAGCACGTCTTTGTTTATTACTCAGAAACATCTTCCTCTCGGTGACTGAAATGAGAACCATCCTGAGCAACGGAGGAAACAGGGAGGAAAACTTGGCTTTTTGCACCTGCACTTTGATTATAATTTTTTTACCTTTATTTAACTAGGCAAGTCAGTTAAGAACAAATTCTTATTTTCAATGATGGGCTAGGAACTGTGGGTTAACTGGTCTAGGAACAGTGGGTTAACTGGTCTAGGAACTGTGGGTTAACTGGTCTAGGAACAGTGGGTTAACTGCCTGTTCAGGGGCAAAACGACAGATTTGTACCTTGTCAGCTCGGGGGTTTGAACTTGCAACCTTCCGGTTACTAGTCCAACGCTCTAACCACTAGGCTACGCTGCAGCGACCAGAGATGTTTCTAAATCCGTTGGACAATGTGCAAATGGTCAGCCATTTTTTGGGGGGTTAGACTGTATTAAAAATATATATCTAACAATTTTATAAAATGTTATAATTGCATGATATTTTTGGATTTCGCAAATCATCAAATTGTATTTGTCACATGCTTCGTAAACAACAGATTTAGACAAACAGTGAAATGCTTACTGATGGGCCCTTCACACAATGCAGAAAGAAACATTTTAAAATAATAACATGAGGAATAAATACACAACGAGTAATGATAACTTGGCTATTTGCACGGGGTACCAGTACCAGTAAGTCGATGTGCAGGGGTACGAGGTAGTTGAAGCCAGTTACAAGTCAATGTGCAGGGGTACGAGGTAGTTGAAGCCAGTTACAAGTCAATGTGCAGGGGTACGAGGTAGTTGAGACCAGTTACAAGTCAATGTGCAGGGGTACGAGGTAGTTGAAGCCAGTTACAAGTCGATGTGCAGGGGTACGAGGTAGTTCAGACCAGTTACAAGTCGATGTGCAGGGGTACGAGGTAGTTGAAGCCAGTTACAAGTCGATGTGCAGGGGTACGAGGTAGTTGAAGCCAGTTACAAGTCAAAGTGCAGGGGTACGAGGTAGTTGAGACCAGTTACAAGTCAATGTGCAGGGGTACGAGGTAGTTTCAATCGTTGTTCATGTTGCTGGAGTTTCATCTTGTCCTTTCCAACTATTTATTTGTCAGATTTTTGGGGGAGATGCCGAAACAGTGGAGGTAACAATAAACTATGAAGAGACAGATAACAACGACAACAGATACCAGAGGCGAACTAGATACGGTTAGCGTGATAGCTAGCTACACTGACCGCTCTCAATGGCCTACTGTATATGTTGATGTTTATCAACTCCACGTGAAATTTCCCCACATCCAATTCGTAAATATGTATAAGGATGCTTTCGTCAAAGGATGCTTTTGTTATCTCAGTGACAGTGGCGGTAACTTCCTCAGGTATTTGAAAATGGATCTGTAGGTCTGGGGAGACGTGTGGTGAGAGGCCTGAGGAGAGAGTGGAGAGAGGGCTAAAGTGGCTATCTGAGAGAGTGCACTGCAACATAAATCCTAGATGTCTCTGCACTTAGTTTGTACAGCCAACTACCGTTGTCATTTCAATGTCCAGTGATTCCATCATCTCTTCTTTCTATTCCTTAACTATTTACACAAACCTGTTTCACTTTCTCTCTCTGTCTCTCCCTCTCTTTCTCCCCCCACTATCTCTCTCTCTCTGTCCTCCCCCCTCTCTCTATATATATATATATATCTTCACCCTCTCTCTCCACTCCTCTTTCTCCCTCTTCTCTCTCTTCCCCCCTTTCTACCCCATCTCTCTCTGCCCCCCTATTGCTTTCTCTCTCTCTCTCTCCCTCCTCTCTGTCTAGCTCCCTCTCTTCTTCCCTCCCCTCCCTCTCTTCTTCCCTCCCTCTCTCTCCCTCCCTCCCTCTCTCCCTCCCTCACTCTCTCCCTTCCTCCTCGCTTTCTCTCTCCCTCTCTCTCTCCCTCCCTCCTTCCCTCTCTCCCTTCCTCCCTCGCTTTCTCCCTCCCTCCCCCTCTCCCTCCCTCCCTCACTCTCTCCCTCCTTCCCTCTTTCCCTTCCTCTCTCGCTTTCTCCCTCCCCCCCTCCCTCACTCTCTCCCTTCCTCCCTCCCTCCCTCCCTCTCTTATTCCCTCCCTCCCTCCCTCCCTCTCTTATTCCCTCCCTCTCTTATTCCCTCCCTCCCTCCCTCCCTCTCTTATTCCCTCCCTCCCTCTCTTATTCCCTCCCTCCCTCCCTCCCTCCCTCCCACCTTCCTTCCCTCCTTCCCTCCTTCCCTCCCTCCCTCCCTCTCTTATTCCCTTCCTCTATCTGTTTGTAGACTTCCTTGACAGTGAGTGTGGCAGGGCTCTTCCCCAGACTGTAGATAAGACAGTGAGTGTGGCAGGGCTCTTCCCCTGACTGTAGATAAGACAGTGAGTGTGGCAGGGCTCTTCCCCAGACTGTAGATAAGACAGTGAGTGTGGCAGGGCTCTTCCCCAGACTGTAGATAAGACAGTGAGTGTGGCAGGGCTCTTCCCCAGACTGTAGATAAGACAGTGAGTGTGGCAGGGCTCTTCCCCAGACTGTAGATAAGACAGTGAGTGTGGCAGGGCTCTTCCCCAGACTGTAGATAAGACAGTGAGTGTGGCAGGGCTCTTCCCCAGGCTGTAGATAAGACAGTGAGTGTGGCAGGGCTCTTCCCCAGACTGTAGATAAGGCAGTGAGTGTGGCAGGGCTCTTCCCCAGACTGTAGATAAGACAGTGAGCGTGGCAGGGCTCTTCCCCTGACTGTAGATAAGACAGTGAGCGTGGCAGGGCTCTTCCCCTGACTGTAGATAAGGCAGTGAGTGTGGCAGGGCTCTTCCCCAGACTGTAGATAAGACAGTGAGCGTGGCAGGGCTCTTCCCCTGACTGTAGATAAGACAGTGAGTGTGGCAGGGCTCTTCCCCTGACTGTAGATAAGACAGTGAGCGTGGCAGGGCTCTTCCCCAGACTGTAGATAAGGCAGTGAGCGTGGCAGGGCTCTTCCCCTGACTGTAGATAAGACAGTGAGTGTGGCAGGGCTCTTCCCCTGACTGTAGATAAGACAGTGAGCGTGGCAGGGCTCTTCCCCTGACTGTAGATAAGGCAGTGAGTGTGGCAGGGCTCTTCCCCTGACTGTAGATAAGACAGTGAGCGTGGCAGGGCTCTTCCCCTGACTGTAGATAAGACAGTGAGCGTGGCAGGGCTCTTCCCCTGACTGTAGATAAGACAGTGAGCGTGGCAGGGCTCTTCCCCAGACTGTAGATAAGACAGTGAGCGTGGCAGGGCTCTTCCCCAGACTGTAGATAAGACAGTGAGCGTGGCAGGGCTCTTCCCCAGACTGTAGATAAGACAGTGAGCGTGGCAGGGCTATTCCCCTGACTGTAGATAAGACAGTGAGCGTGGCAGGGCTCTTCCCCAGACTGTAGATAAGACAGTGAGTGTGGCAGGGCTCTTCCCCAGACTGTAGATAAGACAGTGAGTGTGGCAGGGCTCTTCCCCAGACTGTAGATAAGACAGTGAGTGTGGCAGGGCTCTTCCCCAGACTGTAGATAAGACAGTGAGCATGGCAGGGCTCTTCCCCTGACTGTAGATAAGACAGTGAGTGTGGCAGGGCTCTTCCCCAGACTGTAGATAAGACAGTGAGTGTGGCAGGGCTCTTCCCCTGACTGTAGATAAGACAGTGAGTGTGGCAGGGCTCTTCCCCAGACTGTAGATAAGGCAGTGAGTGTGGCAGGGCTCTTCCCCTGACTGTAGATAAGACAGTGAGTGTGGCAGGGCTCTTCCCCTGACTGTAGATAAGACAGTGAGCGTGGCAGGGCTCTTCCCCTGACTGTAGATAAGGCAGTGAGTGTGGCAGGGCTCTTCCCCTGACTGTAGATAAGGCAGTGAGTGTGGCAGGGATCTTCCCCTGACTGTAGATAAGACAGTGAGTGTGGCAGGGCTCTTCCCCTGACTGTAGATAAGGCAGTGAGAGTGGCAGGGCTCTTCCCCTGACTGTAGATAAGACAGTGAGCGTGGCAGGGCTCTTCCCCAGACTGTAGAGAAGACAGTGAGCGTGGCAGGGCTCTTCCCCAGACTGTAGATAAGACAGTGAGTGTGGCAGGGCTCTTCCCCAGACTGTAGATAAGACAGTGAGCGTGGCAGGGCTATTCCCCTGACTGTAGATAAGACAGTGAGTGTGGCAGGGCTCTTCCCCAGACTGTAGATAAGACAGTGAGTGTGGCAGGGCTATTCCCCTGACTGTAGATAAGACAGTGAGCGTGGCAGGGCTCTTCCCCAGACTGTAGATAAGACAGTGAGTGTGGCAGGGCTCTTCCCCAGACTGTAGATAAGACAGTGAGTGTGGCAGGGCTCTTCCCCTGACTGTAGATAAGACAGTGAGCGTGGCAGGGCTCTTCCCCTGACTGTAGATAAGACAGTGAGCGTGGCAGGGCTCTTCCCCTGACTGTAGATAAGACAGTGAGCGTGGCAGGGCTCTTCCCCTGACTGTAGATAAGACAGTGAGCGTGGCAGGGCTCTTCCCCTGACTGTAGATAAGACAGTGAGCGTGGCAGGGCTCTTCCCCTGACTGTAGATAAGACAGTGAGCGTGGCAGGGCTCTTCCCCTGACTGTAGATAAGACAGTGAGCGTGGCAGGGCTCTTCCCCTGACTGTAGATAAGGCAGTGAGTGTGGCAGGGCTCTTCCCCTGACTGTAGATAAGGCAGTGAGTGTGGCAGGGATCTTCCCCTGACTGTAGATAAGACAGTGAGTGTGGCAGGGCTCTTCCCCTGACTGTAGATAAGGCAGTGAGCGTGGCAGGGCTCTTCCCCTGACTGTAGATAAGACAGTGAGCGTGGCAGGGCTCTTCCCCAGACTGTAGAGAAGACAGTGAGCGTGGCAGGGCTCTTCCCCAGACTGTAGATAAGACAGTGAGTGTGGCAGGGCTCTTCCCCTGACTGTAGATAAGGCAGTGAGCGTGGCAGGGCTCTTCCCCAGACTGTAGATAAGACAGTGAGTGTGGCAGGGCTCTTCCCCTGACTGTAGATAAGACAGTGAGCGTGGCAGGGCTCTTCCCCAGACTGTAGATAAGACAGTGAGTGTGGCAGGGCTCTTCCCCTGACTGTAGATAAGGCAGTGAGTGTGGCAGGGCTCTTCCCCTGACTGTAGATAAGGCAGTGAGTGTGGCAGGGCTCTTCCCCTGACTGTAGATAAGGCAGTGAGTGTGGCAGGACTCTTCCCCTGACTGTAGATAAGACAGTAGCGTGGCAGGGCTCTTCCCCAGACTGTAGATAAGACAGTGAGTGTGGCAGGGCTCTTCCCCAGACTGTAGATAAGACAGTGAGTGTGGCAGGGCTCTTCCCCAGACTGTAGATAAGACAGTGAGCGTGTCAGGGCTCTTCCCCTGACTGTAGATAAGACAGTGAGCGTGGCAGGGCTCTTCCCCAGACTGTAGATAAGACAGTGAGTGTGGCAGGGCTCTTCCCCAGACTGTAGATAAGACAGTGAGTGTGGCAGGGCTCTTCCCCAGACTGTAGATAAGACAGTGAGTGTGACAGGGCTCTTCCCCAGACTGTAGATAAGACAGTGAGTGTGGCAGGGCTCTTCCCCAGACTGTAGATAAGACAGTGAGTGTGGCAGGGCTCTTCCCCAGACTGTAGATAAGGCAGTGAGTGGGGCAGGGCTCTTCCCCAGACTGTAGATAAGACAGTGACCGTGGCAGGGCTCTTCCCCAGACTGTAGATAAGACAGTGAGCGTGTCAGGGCTCTTCCCCTGACTGTAGATAAGACAGTGAGCGTGGCAGGGCTCTTCCCCAGACTGTAGATAAGACAGTGAGTGTGGCAGGGCTCTTCCCCAGACTGTAGATAAGACAGTGAGTGTGGCAGGGCTCTTCCCCAGACTGTAGATAAGACAGTGAGTGTGACAGGGCTCTTCCCCAGACTGTAGATAAGACAGTGAGTGTGGCAGGGCTCTTCCCCAGACTGTAGATAAGACAGTGAGTGTGGCAGGGCTCTTCCCCAGACTGTAGATAAGGCAGTGAGTGGGGCAGGGCTCTTCCCCAGACTGTAGATAAGACAGTGACCGTGGCAGGGCTCTTCCCCAGACTGTAGATAAGACAGTGAGCGTGGCAGGGCTCTTCCCCTGACTGTAGATAAGACAGTGAGTGTGGCAGGGCTCTTCCCCTGACTGTAGATAAGACAGTGAGCGTGGCAGGGCTCTTCCTCTGACTGTAGATAAGACAGTGAGCGTGGCAGGGCTCTTCCCCTGACTGTAGATAAGACAGTGACCGTGGCAGGGCTCTTCCCCAGACTGTAGATAAGACAGTGAGCGTGGCAGGGCTCTTCCCCTGACTGTAGATAAGACAGTGAGTGTGGCAGGGCTCTTCCCCTGACTGTAGATAAGACAGTGAGCGTGGCAGGGCTCTTCCCCTGACTGTAGATAAGACAGTGAGCGTGGCAGGGCTCTTCCCCTGACTGTAGATAAGACAGTGAGCGTGGCAGGGCTCTTCCCCTGACTGTAGATAAGACAGTGAGCGTGGCAGGGCTCTTCCCCTGACTGTAGATAAGACAGTGAGCGTGGCAGGGCTCTTCCCCAGACTGTAGATAAGACAGTGAGTGTGGCAGGGCTCTTCCCCAGACTGTAGATAAGACAGTGAGCGTGGCAGGGCTCTTCCCCAGACTGTAGATAAGACAGTGAGCGTGGCAGGGCTATTCCCCTGACTGTAGATAAGACAGTGAGCGTGGCAGGGCTCTTCCCCAGACTGTAGATAAGACAGTGAGTGTGGCAGGGCTCTTCCCCAGACTGTAGATAAGACAGTGAGTGTGGCAGGGCTCTTCCCCAGACTGTAGATAAGACAGTGAGTGTGGCAGGGCTCTTCCCCAGACTGTAGATAAGACAGTGAGTGTGGTAGGGCTCTTCCCCTGACTGTAGATAAGACAGTGAGTGTGGCAGGGCTCTTCCCCAGACTGTAGATAAGACAGTGAGTGTGGCAGGGCTCTTCCCCTGACTGTAGATAAGACAGTGAGTGTGGCAGGGCACTTCCCCTGACTGTAGATAAGACAGTGAGTGTGGCAGGGCTCTTCCCCTGACTGTAGATAAGACAGTGAGTGTGGCAGGGCTCTTCCCCTGACTGTAGATAAGACAGTGAGCGTGGCAGGGCTCTTCCCCTGACTGTAGATAAGGCAGTGAGTGTGGCAGGGCTCTTCCCCTGACTGTAGATAAGGCAGTGAGTGTGGCAGGGATCTTCCCCTGACTGTAGATAAGACAGTGAGTGTGGCAGGGCTCTTCCCCTGACTGTAGATAAGGCAGTGAGCGTGGCAGGGCTCTTCCCCTGACTGTAGATAAGACAGTGAGCGTGGCAGGGCTCTTCCCCAGACTGTAGAGAAGACAGTGAGCGTGGCAGGGCTCTTCCCCAGACTGTAGATAAGACAGTGAGTGTGGCAGGGCTCTTCCCCTGACTGTAGATAAGGCAGTGAGCGTGGCAGGGCTCTTCCCCAGACTGTAGATAAGACAGTGAGTGTGGCAGGGCTCTTCCCCTGACTGTAGATAAGACAGTGAGCGTGGCAGGGCTCTTCCCCAGACTGTAGATAAGACAGTGAGTGTGGCAGGGCTCTTCCCCTGACTGTAGATAAGGCAGTGAGTGTGGCAGGGCTCTTCCCCTGACTGTAGATAAGGCAGTGAGTGTGGCAGGGCTCTTCCCCTGACTGTAGATAAGGCAGTGAGTGTGGCAGGGCTCTTCCCCTGACTGTAGATAAGACAGTGAGTGTGGCAGGGCTCTTCCCCAGACTGTAGATAAGACAGTGAGTGTGGCAGGGCTCTTCCCCAGACTGTAGATAAGACAGTGAGTGTGGCAGGGCTCTTCCCCAGACTGTAGATAAGACAGTGAGCGTGTCAGGGCTCTTCCCCTGACTGTAGATAAGACAGTGAGCGTGGCAGGGCTCTTCCCCAGACTGTAGATAAGACAGTGAGTGTGGCAGGGCTCTTCCCATGACTGTAGATAAGACAGTGAGTGTGGCAGGGCTCTTCCCCAGACTGTAGATAAGGCAGTGAGTGTGGCAGGGCTCTTCCCCTGACTGTAGATAAGGCAGTGAGTGTGGCAGGGCTCTTCCCCTGACTGTAGATAAGACAGTGAGTGTGGCAGGGCTCTTCCCCTGACTGTAGATAAGGCAGTGAGTGTGGCAGGGCTCTTCCCCAGACTGTAGATAAGGCAGTGAGTGTGGCAGGGCTCTTCCCCAGACTGTAGATAAGACAGTGAGTGTGGCAGGGCTCTTCCCCTGACTGTAGATAAGACAGTGAGTGTGGCAGGGCTCTTCCCCTGACTGTAGATAAGACAGTGAGTGTGGCAGGGCTCTTCCCCAGACTGTAGATAAGGCAGTGAGTGTGGCAGGGCTCTTCCCCTGACTGTAGATAAGACAGTGAGTGTGGCAGGGCTCTTCCCCTGACTGTAGATAAGGCAGTGAGTGTGGCAGGGCTCTTCCCCTGACTGTAGATAAGACAGTGAGGGTGGCAGGGCTCTTCCCCTGACTGTAGATAAGGCAGTGAGGGTGGCAGGGCTCTTCCCCTGACTGTAGAGAAGGCTGTGAGCGTGGCAGGGCTCTTTCCCAGACTGTAGAGAAGGCTGTGAGCGGGGCAGGCCCTGACTGTAGAGAATCATTTATGGTCTCTCTGGTGAGACAAGACAGGATAGCAGAAGAAATGAGATTCAGAAGATTCAGGAGATATCAGAAGAAATGAGATTCACCTTCATAGTGCACTACTTTTGACAAGGGCCAATAGGGAAACCCATAGGGCTCTGGTTAAGGATGTGCACTATATAGGGAATAGGGCTCTGGTTAAAAGTTGCACACTATATAGGGAATAGTATATAGGGAATATGGTCCTTGGTCTAAAATAGTGTATTATATAGGGAACAGGGCTCTGGTCTAAAGTAGTGTACTATACAGGGAACAGGGCTCTGGTCTAAAGTAGTGCACTATATAGGGAACAGGGCTCTGATTAAAAGTAATGCACTATATAGGGAATAGAGCTCTGGTTAAAAGTAATGCACTATATAGTGAATAGAGCTCTGGTTAAAAGTAATGCACTATATAGGGAATAGAGCTCTGGTTAAAAGTAATGCACTATATAGGGAATAGAGCTCTGGTTAAAAGTAATGCACTATATAGGGAACAGGCCTCTGGTTAAAAGTAAGGCACTATATAGGGAATGGAGTGTCATTTGGGACACAGGCGAGACATGATAAGATTTTTCTGGGTTGCTCTGGTCTGATGTAAAACCACAAATTGGCCCCTCGTCGGCGCCCCCTGTGTACACAACAGAACTCATTAAAAATAGGCAGAGTTATTAAAAAGTGATGAAGCGAGGGAAGACTCTCTTCGAAGAGAAAAGGGTATTCTGTGTAATAATGGAGACAGAGGAGGAGAGAAGTACTTCACACACAAATAACAGAACACAAGCTACAAAGAACTATAAGGGGATTAATGGATGTTACAGAGAGAGACAGCGAGAGAAAGAAGGAGAGAGAGAGAGAGAGAGAGAGAGAGAGGGGAGAGAGACGAGAGAGAGATAGAGAGAGAGAGAGGAGAGAGAGAGAGAGGGAAGGAGAGAGAGAGGAAAGGAGAGAGAGAGAGAGAGAGAGACAGAGACAGAGACAGAGACAGAGACAGAGACAGAGACAGAGACAGAGACAGAGAGAGAGACAGAGACAGAGAGAGAGAGAGAGAGAGAGAGAGAGAGAGAGAGAGAGAGAGAGAGAGAGAGAGAGAAAGCGATAGCTCAGAGAAAAGTCAGATTAGAGATGAGTTGTGGAGACTCTTTCCTGTTGAGTTTCTTTCCTTAGGGTTGGAGTACATCCTGGCCGTCGTCCTGGGACATTTGGAATGGTTATTTAGGAACGAGACGAAACGCTACGCTGGCCTAAGATCTAAAGATATATGATCATAGTTATGAAATATAAACTGAAGCTATGTTACGTAAGAGCAAGTGATTCAAATGTTTGAGTTGGTTTGAGTACGATGCTTTCAACAAAAACAAATGTTATTATCACAACTCAGGATATGACCCAGATACAGGAGGTGGATAGGACACTTCTCAGATGATTAATTAGAAACACGGGACAGGTAGAGGGCAGGTTGGGGACAGGTAGAGGGCAGGTAGAGGGCAGGTTGAGGACAGGTATAGGGCAGTTTGAGGACAGGTAGAGGGCAGGTTGAGGACAGGTAGAGGGCAGGTTGAGGACAGGTAGAGGGCAGGTAGAGGGCAGGTTAGGGACAGGTAGAGGGCAGGTTGGGGACAGGTAGAGGGCAGGTAGAGGGCAGGTTGAGGACAGGTATAGGGCAGTTTGAGGACAGGTAGAGGGCAGGTTGAGGACAGGTAGAGGGCAGGTTGAGGACAGGTAGAGGACAGGTAGAGGACAGGTAGAGGGCAGGTAGAGGACAGGTAGAGGACAGGTAGAGGGCAGGTAGAGGGCAGGTAGAGGACAGGTAGAGGGCAGGTAGAGGACAGGTAGAGGGCAGGTTGAGGACAGGTAGAGGGCAGGTAGAGGGCAGGTAGAGGGCAGGTAGAGGGCAGGTTAGGGACAGGTAGAGGGCAGGTTAGGGACAGGTAGAGGGCAGGTTGAGGACAGGTAGAGGGCAGGTTGAGGACAGGTAGAGGGCAGGTAGAGGGCAGGTAGAGGGCAGGTTAGGGACAGGTAGAGGGCAGGTTGAGGACAGGTAGAGGGCAGGTAGAGGGCAGGTAGAGGGCAGGTAGAGGGCAGGTTAGGGACAGGTAGAGGGCAGGTTGAGGACAGGTAGAGGGCAGGTTGAGAACAGGTAGAGGGCAGGTAGAGGACAGGTAGAGGGCAGGTAGAGGGCAGGTAGAGGGCAGGTTAGGGACAGGTAGAGGGCAGGTTGAGGACAGGTAGAGGGCAGGTTGAGGACAGGTAGAGGGCAGGTTGAGGACAGGTAGAGTGCAGGTTGAGGACAGGTAGAGGTTCATTATCAGGTCAGAGTCAGGCAGGTACAGGGCTGCAGGCAGACTTGGAGTCAGGGCAGGTAGAGGTTCGTTATCAGGTCAGAGTCAGGCAGGTACAGGACTGCAGGCAGGCTTGGAGTCAGGGCAGGTAGAGGTTCGTTATCAGGTCAGAGTCAGGCAGGTACAGGACTGCAGGCAGGCTTGGAGTCAGGGCAGGTAGAGGTTCGTTATCAGGTCAGTGTCAGGCAGGTACAGGACTGCAGACAAGCTCGTGGTTCGGGCAGGCAGAATGGTCAGAACCGGGAAAAACTAAGAAAGAACTAGAGAAACAGGAAGGCAGGAGAGTACGCTGGTAAGACCTGACAAGACAAGACAAACTGGCAACAGACTAACGGAGAACACAGGTATAATTACACAGGTAATAATGGGGAAGATGGGCGACATCTGGAATGGGGTGGAAACAATCACAAAGACAGGTGAAACAGGTCAGGTTGTGACAGTTATCGGTTGGAATCCCAAAAGCATATGGTCATGAAAACCTGCTAAATGGCCATATCATAAAGGTTTTCTCTTCAGACAGATAGAAGATGAGATGTTGTGTAGAAATGTACTTCAGGAGAGGGTTGATATTCTGCATCAGGATAGTAGAAGTGTACTTCAGGAGAAGGTTGATATTCTGCATCAGGATAGTAGAAGTGTACTTCAGGAGAAGGTTGATATTCTGCATCAGGATAGTAGAAGTGTACTTCAGGAGAAGGTTGATATTCTGCATCAGGATAGTAGAAGTGTACTTCAGGAGAAGGTTGATATTCTGCATCAGGATAGTAGAAGTGTACTTCAGGAGAAGGTTGATATTCTGCATCAGGATAGTAGAAGTGTACTTCAGGAGAAGGTTGATATTCTGCATCAGGATAGTAGAAGTGTACTTCAGGAGAAGGTTGATATTCTGCATCAGGATAGTAGAAGTGTACTTCAGGAGAAGGTTGATATTCTGCATCAGGATAGTAGAAGTGTACTTCAGGAGAGGGTTGATATTCTGCATCAGGATAGTAGAAGTGTGCTTCAGGAGAAGGTTGATATTCTGGAACAGGAAGGAAGAAGTATACTTGATGGTTGATCTATTATTTATCCGAGTGTGGTGGCTGGAAACACAGAGAAAATGATCACCAGAAGGGATGGGGGAAAGAGGAGGGGAGAGGAAAGAGAGAGCGAGAGAGAGGAGGGAAGAGGGAGACTAGTTTCTCTCTAGTTTGTTTGTTGCCATGGGACCCAGCATCCAGATGGACTGAGACACAGAAGCACCAGAGAGGGACCAGAACACACGAACACACACATATTTACTCTACCAACAACTGCACAACAACACTACTGTGTGTGTGTGTGTGTGCATTGTCTGGACCAAATAAACATGCTTTTTCCAGCACTGTGTACATTGGGTAGTATTTTAAGCAGTAGTAAAATAAACCGTAATCTACATCAACAACAACAAAGCTTTGATGAGGGGTTCAGA
This sequence comes from Oncorhynchus kisutch, assembly GCF_002021735.2. Lineage (NCBI taxonomy): Eukaryota > Metazoa > Chordata > Actinopteri > Salmoniformes > Salmonidae > Oncorhynchus > Oncorhynchus kisutch. The sequence continues at coordinate 82,977,077 of NC_034187.2, forward strand.
GCATTAGTCCGTTTGGCTTTGATCACAGACCAAGAATCTAACAAAAGAGGTGTGTGTGAGTGGGGGGGGGGGCCTGCAGAAAGAGATAAAAGGAGAAAAGAGGAAAGGGGAGAGAGAGATGGAGAGGGAGGTGGAGAGGGAGAGAGAGAGAGAGAGAGAGAGAGAGAGAGAGAGAGATGGAGAGAGAGATTGAGAGAGAGATTGAGAGAGAGAGATTGAGAGAGAGATTGAGAGAGAGATTGAGAGAGAGATTGAGAGAGAGAGATTGAGAGAGAGATTGAGAGAGAGATTGAGAGAGAGAGATTGAGAGAGAGAGATTGAGAGAGAGATTGAGAGAGAGAGATTGAGAGAGAGAGATTGAGAGAGAGATTGAGAGAGAGAGATTGAGAGAGAGATTGAGAGAGAGATTGAGAGAGAGAGATTGAGAGAGAAAGATTGAGAGAGAGAGATTGAGAGAGAGAGATTGAGAGAGAGAGATTGAGAGAGAGAGATTGAGAGAGAGATTGAGAGAGAGAGAGAGAGAGATTGAGAGAGAGAGAGAGAGAGAGAGAGTTAAATACACTTTATTGGGTCCTGTAACCCACAAAACGATAAACACTCAAACAACATAGCAGATATCATGGGCATCTGAAACAGCCCAAATAACCACTTCTACTGTAGTCTTCTCAGGGGTGTCCACACTAACCAAGCCTTCCCAGGGGTGTCCAGGCTGACCAAAACACTAAGGATTTCATGGTTTCTTTTTGTCATCAAGGCTTCAAGACCTGCCAACTGCTCACGTGGATAGGAGAATGCTATGCACCCAAAGGTTGTCCCATGATCGACTGTCCCAACAATGTTGTGTAGTTAACACTGAGTGTCTGACCCCCATCAGCACAGTCTCCTTCTCCTCATTGCTCTCTTTCACCTTCGTCCCCAGAAGAGAGAAGCAGCGTATTGATTCCTGCCTGACTCACCTTCTGTACGGGATCATCGGGAGGCTGTTCTTTGTCCACCAGGTAGAAGCGATAATCTCCTGGGGCCTCAGCCAGATAGCGGCCCTTTCCAACCTCAGTGAAGGGCCAACCAAGCCACTTAGCATTGCTGACAGCCTGGCTAGACTGCAGAGTCAAACCAGAGGAAGTCGTTGCCTAGGCGATATTCTCCCACTCCATTACTGTAGATTAGTTCAGCCACAAAGTCATCATCCTCCGGACCACATCCGACCACTGCCTTGCTCCATTTCCCATCATAAGGGCCCTTACAAGTTGCCGTACATCCTTCTTCAAACTCTTTGTGACACAAAATCTTCATGCCGATCACATCTCGTTTTGCTTCTGTCTCCCACTTTGAAAACAAATGCAAGGCTCGCCTCAAAGCCACCATTACCCAAATCAAATCGACGTGCATTTGTCAACAGGTGTTGTACTCACCATTTCACCTTACAGTGAAATCCTTACTTACAGGCTCTAACCAATAGTGGAAAAAGTATTAAGTGAACAGTAGGTAAGTAAAGGAATAAATCAGTAAAAGACAGGCTATATACAGTAGAGAGGCTACATACAGTAGCGAGGCTATAACAGTAGCGAGGCTACATACAGACACCGGTTAGTCAGGCTGATTGAGGTAGTATGTACAGTGGGGCAAAAAAGTATTTAGTCAGCCACCAATTGTGCAAGTTCTCCCACTTAAAAAGATGAGAGAGGCCTGTCATTTTCATCATAGGTACACTTCAACTATGACAGACAAAATGAGAAAAAAACCCTGAAAATCACATTGTAGGATTTTTAATGAATTTATTTGCAAATTATGGTGGAAAATAAGTATTTGGTCAATAACAAAAGTTTACCTCAATACTTTGTTATTTACCCTTTGTTGGCAATGACAGAGGTCAACCGTTTTCTGTAAGTTTTCATAAGGTTTTCACACACTGTTGCTGGTATTTTCGCCCATTCCTCCATGCAGATCTCCTCTAGAGCAGTGATGTTTTGGGGCTGTTGCTGGGCAACACAGACTTTCAACTCCCTCCTAAGATTTGCTATGGGGTTGAGATCTGGAGACTGGCTAGGCCACTCCAGGACCTTGAAATGCTTCTTACGAAGCCACTCCTTCGTTGCCCGGGCGGTGTGTTTGGGATCATTGTCATGCTGAAAGACCCAGCCATGTTTCATATTCTATGCCCTTGCTGATTGTAGGAGGTTTTCACTCAAAATCTCACTATACATGGCCCCATTCATTCTTTCCTTTACACGGATCAGTCGTCCTGGTCCCTTTGCAGAAAAACAGCCCCAAAGCATGATGTTTCCACCCCCATGCTTCACAGTAGGTATGGTGTTCTTTGGATGCAACTCAGCATTCTTTGTCCTCCAAACACGACGAGTTGAGTTTTTACCAAAAAGTTATATTTTGGTTTCATCTGACCATATGACATTCTCCCAATCTTCTGGATCATCCAAATGCTCTGTAGCAAACTTCAGACAGGCCTGGACATGTACTGGCTTAAGTAGGGGGACACGTCTGGCACTGCAGGATTTGAGTCCCTGGCGCCTTAGTGTGTTACTGATGGTAGGCTTTGTTACTTTGGTCCCAGCTCTCTGCAGGCCATGGGATTTTTGCTCACCGTTCTAGTGATCATATTGACCCCACGGGGTGAGATCTTGCGTGGAGCCCCAGATCGAGGGAGATTATCAGTGGTCTTGTATGTCTTCCATTTCCTAATAATTGCTCCCACAGTTGATTTCTTCAAACCAAGCTGCTTACCTATTGCAGATTCAGTCTTCCCAGCCTGGTGCAGGTCTACAATTTTGTTTCTGGTATCCTTTGACAGCTCTTTGGTCTTGGCCATAGTGGAGTTTGGAGTGTGACTGTTTGAGGTTGTGGACAGGTGTCTTTTATACTGATAACAAGTTCAAACAGGTGCCATTAATACAGGTAACCAGTGGAGGACAGAGGAACCTCTTAAAGAAGAAGTTACAGGTCTGTGAGAGCCAGAAATCTTGCTTGTTTGTAGGTGACCAAATACTTATTTTCCACCATAATTTGCAAATTAATTCATAAAAAATCGTACAATGTGATTTTCAGGATTTTTTTTTTCTCATTTTGTCTGTCATACTTGAAGTGTACCTGACTCTGCACCGTAACACCCTGTATATAGCCTCCAAATTGACTCTACCGTAACACCCTGTATATAGCCTCCACATTCACTCTGTACCGTAACACCCTGTATATAGCCTCCACATTGACTCTGTACCGGTACACCCTGTATATAGCCTCCACATGACTCTGTACCGGTACCCCCTGTATATAGCCTCCACATTGACTCTGTACTGGTACCTCCTGTATATAGCCTCCACATTGACTATGTACCGTAACACTCTGTATATAGCCTCCACATTGACTCTGTACCGAAACTCTCTGTATATAGCCTCCACATTGACTCTGTACCATAACCACTCTGTATATAGCCTCCACATTGACTCTGTACCGGTACACCCTGTATATAGCCTCCACATTGACTCTGGACCGGTACACCCTGTATATAGCCTCCACATTGACTCTGTACCAGTACCCCCTGTATATAGCCTCCACATTGACTCTGTACCTGTACCCCCTGTATATAGCCTCCACATTGACTCTGTACCGGTACACCCTGTATATAGCCTCCACATTGACTCTGTACCGTAACACCCTGTATATAGCCTCCACATTGACTCTGTACCGGTACACCCTGTATATAGCCTCCACATTGACTCTGTACCAGTACCCCCTGTATATAGCCTCCACATTGACTCTGTACCTGTACCCCCTGTATATAGCCTCCACATTGACTCTGTACCGGTACACCCTGTATATAGCCTCCACATTGACTCTGTACCATAACACCCTGTATATAGCCTCCACATTGACTCTGTACCGGTACACCCTGTATATAGCCTCCACATTGACTCTGTACCGGTACCCCCTGTATATAGCCTCCACATTGGACTCTGTACCGGTACACCCTGTATATGCCTCCACATTGACTCTGTACTGGTAGCACCTGTATATAGCCTCCACATTGACTCTGTACCGGTACCCCCTGTATATAGCCTCCACATTGACTCTGTACCGTAATACCCTGTATATAGCCTCCACATTGACTCTGTTACCGGTACACCCTGTATATAGCCTCACATTGACTCTGTACCGGTACACCCTGTATATAGCCTCCACATTGACTCTGTACTGGTACCTCTTGTATATAGCCTCCACATTGACTCTGTACCGGTACACCCTGTATATAGCCTCCACATTGACTCTGTACCGTACCCCTGTATATAGCCTCCAACATTGACTCTGTACCGTACACCCTGTATATAGCCTCCACATTGACTCTTGTACCGTAACACCCTGTATATAGCCTCCACATTGACTCTGTACCGTAACACCCTGTATATAGCCTCCACATTGACTCTGTTACCGGTACCCCCTGTATATAGCCTCCACATTGACTCTGTACCGGTACACCTGTATATAGCCGCCACATTGACTCTGTACCGTACCCCCTGTATATAGCCTCCACATTGACTCTGTACCGTAACACCCTGTATATAGCCTCCACATTGACTCTGTACCGTAACACCCTGTATATAGCCTCCACATTGACTCTGTCCCGTAACACCCTGTATATAGCCTCCACATTGACTCTGGTACCGGGTGCCCCCTGTATATAGCCCTCCACATTGACTCTGTACCGGTACACCCTGTATATAGCCTCCACATTGACTCTGTACCGGTACCCCTGTATATAGCCTCCACATTGACTCTGTACCGGTACACCCTGTATATAGCCTCCACATTGACTATGTACCGTAACACCCTGTATATAGCCTCCACATTGACTCTGTACCGTAACACCCTGTATATAGCCTCCACATTGACTCTGTACCGTAACACCCTGTATATAGCCTCCACATTGACTCTGTACCGGTACACCCTGTATATAGCCTCCACATTGACTCTGTACCGGTACCCCCTGTATATAGCCTCCACATTGACTCTGTACCGGTACCCCCTGTATATAGCCTCCACATTGACTCTGTACCGTAACACCCTGTATATAGCCTCCACATTGACTCTGTACCGAAACCCTGTATATAGCCTCCACATTGACTCTGTACCATAACACCCTGTATATAGCCTCCACATTGACTCTGTACCGTACACCCTGTATATAGCCTCCACATTGACTCTGTACCGGTACCCCCTGTATATAGCCTCCACATTGACTCTGTACCAGTACCCCCTGTATATAGCCTCCACATTGACTCTGTACCTGTACCCCCTGTATATAGCCTCCACATTGACTCTGTACCGGTACACCCTGTATATAGCCTCCACATTGACTCTGTACCGTAACCCCCTGTATATAGCCTCCACATTGACTCTGTACCGGTACACCCTGTATATAGCCTCCACATTGACTCTGTACCGTACCCCCTGTATATAGCCTCCACATTGACTCTGTACCGGTACCCCCTGTATATAGCCTCCACATTGACTCTGTACCGTACACCCTGTATATAGCCTCCACATTGACTCTGTACCGTAACACCCTGTATATAGCCTCCACATTGACTCTGTACCGGTACCCCTGTATATAGCCTCCACATTGACTCTGTACCGGTACCCCCTGTATATAGCCTCCACATTGACTCTGTACCGGTACACCCTGTATATAGCCTCCACATTGACTCTGTACCGGTACCCCCTGTATATAGCCTCCACATTGACTCTGTACCGGTACCCCCTGTATATAGCCTCCACATTGACTCTGTACCGTAATACCCTGTATATAGCCTCCACATTGACTCTGTACCGGTACACCCTGTATATAGCCTCCACATTGACTCTGTACCGGTACCCCTGTATATAGCCTCCACATTGACTCTGTACCGGTACCCCTGTATATAGCCTCCACATTGACTCTGTACCGGTACCCCTGTATATAGCCTCCACATTGACTCTGTACCGGTACCCCCTGTATATAGCCTCCACATTGACTCTGTACCGTAACACCCTGTATATAGCCTCCACATTGACTCTGTACCGTACACCCTGTATATAGCCTCCACATTGACTCTGTACCGTAACCCCCTGTATATAGCCTCCACATTGACTCTGTACCGGTACCCCCTGTATATAGCCTCCACATTGACTCTGTACCGTACACCCTGTATATAGCCTCCACATTGACTCTGTACCGGTACCCCCTGTATATAGCCTCCACATTGACTCTGTACCGTACCCCTGTATATAGCCTCCACATTGACTCTGTACCGTACCCCTGTATATAGCCTCCACATTGACTCTGTACCGTAACCCCTGTATATAGCCTCCACATTGACTCTGTACCGTACCCCCTGTATATAGCCTCCACATTGACTCTGTACCGGTACCCCCTGTATATAGCCTCCACATTGACTCTGTACCGGTACCCCCTGTATATAGCCTCCACATTGACTCTGTACCGGTACCCCCTGTATATAGCCTCCACATTGACTCTGTACCGGTAACCCCCTGTATATAGCCTCCACATTGACTCTGTACCGGTACCCCTGTATATAGCCTCCACATTGACTCTGTACCGGTACACCCTGTATATAGCCTCCACATTGACTCTGTACCGTACACCCTGTATATAGCCTCCACATTGACTCTGTACCGGTACACCCTGTATATAGCCTCCACATTGACTCTGTACCGTAACACCCTGTATATAGCCTCCACATTGACTCTGTACCAGTACCCCCTGTATATAGCCTCCACATTGACTCTGTACCGTAACACCCTGTATATAGCCTCCACATTGACTCTGTACCGGTACCCCTGTATATAGCCTCCACATTGACTCTGTACCGTACCCCCTGTATATAGCCTCCACATTGACTCTGTACCGTACCCCCTGTATATAGCCTCCACATTGACTCTGTACCGTACCCCTGTATATAGCCTCCACATTGACTCTGTACCGTACCCCCTGTATATAGCCTCCACATTGACTCTGTACCGGTACCCCCTGTATATAGCCTCCACATTGACTCTGTACCGTAACCCCTGTATATAGCCTCCACATTGACTCTGTACCGGTACCCCCTGTATATAGCCTCCACATTGACTCTGTACCGGTACCCCTGTATATAGCCTCCACATTGACTCTGTACCGGTACCCCCTGTATATAGCCTCCACATTGACTCTGTACCGTACCCCTGTATATAGCCTCCACATTGACTCTGTACCGGTACCCCCTGTATATAGCCTCCACATTGACTCTGTACCGTAATACCCTGTATATAGCCTCCACATTGACTCTGTACCGTAACCCCTGTATATAGCCTCCACATTGACTCTGTACCGGTACACCCTGTATATAGCCTCCACATTGACTCTGTACCGGTACCCCTGTATATAGCCTCCACATTGACTCTGTACCGGTACCCCCTGTATATAGCCTCCACATTGACTCTGTACCGTACCCCCTGTATATAGCCTCCACATTGACTCTGTACCGTAACCCCTGTATATAGCCTCCACATTGACTCTGTACCGTAACCCCTGTATATAGCCTCCACATTGACTCTGTACCGGTACACCCTGTATATAGCCTCCACATTGACTCTGTACCGTAACCCCTGTATATAGCCTCCACATTGACTCTGTACCGGTACCCCTGTATATAGCCTCCACATTGACTCTGTACCGTAACCCCTGTATATAGCCTCCACATTGACTCTGTACCGGTACCCCCTGTATATAGCCTCCACATTGACTCTGTACCGGTACCCCCTGTATATAGCCTCCACATTGACTCTGTACCGTACCCCCTGTATATAGCCTCCACATTGACTCTGTACCGGTACCCCCTGTATATAGCCTCCACATTGACTCTGTACCGGTACCCCCTGTATATAGCCTCCACATTGACTCTGTACCGGTACCCCCTGTATATAGCCTCCACATTGACTCTGTACCGTAATACCCTGTATATAGCCTCCACATTGACTCTGTACCGTACCCCCTGTATATAGCCTCCACATTGACTCTGTACCGGTACCCCCTGTATATAGCCTCCACATTGACTCTGTACCGGTACCCCTGTATATAGCCTCCACATTGACTCTGTACCGGTACCCCCTGTATATAGCCTCCACATTGACTCTGTACCGTACCCCCTGTATATAGCCTCCACATTGACTCTGTACCGGTACCCCTGTATATAGCCTCCACATTGACTCTGTACCGGTACCCCCTGTATATAGCCTCCACATTGACTCTGTACCGGTACCCCCTGTATATAGCCTCCACATTGACTCTGTACCGGTACCCCCTGTATATAGCCTCCACATTGACTCTGTACCGTACCCCCTGTATATAGCCTCCACATTGACTCTGTACCGTAATACCCCTGTATATAGCCTCCACATTGACTCTGTACCGTAATACCCTGTATATAGCCTCCACATTGACTCTGTACCGTACCCCCTGTATATAGCCTCCACATTGACTCTGTACCGTACACCTGTATATAGCCTCCACATTGACTCTGTACCGTAAACCTGTATATAGCCTCCACATTGACTCTGTACCGTAATACCCTGTATATAGCCTCCACATTGACTCTGTACCGGTACCCCCTGTATATAGCCTCCACATTGACTCTGTACCGGTACCCCCTGTATATAGCCTCCACATTGACTCTGTACCGTAATACCCTGTATATAGCCTCCACATTGACTCTGTACCGTACCCCCTGTATATAGCCTCCACATTGACTCTGTACCGTACCACCCTGTATATAGCCTCCACATTGACTCTGTACCGTACCCCCTGTATATAGCCTCCACATTGACTCTGTACCGGTACCACCCTGTATATAGCCTCCACATTGACTCTGTACCGGTACCCCTGTATATAGCCTCCACATTGACTCTGTACCGTAACCCCTGTATATAGCCTCCACATTGACTCTGTACCGTACCCCCTGTATATAGCCTCCACATTGACTCTGTACCGGTACCCCCTGTATATAGCCTCCACATTGACTCTGTACCGTAACCCCTGTATATAGCCTCCACATTGACTCTGTACCGTAACACCCTGTATATAGCCTCCACATTGACTCTGTACCGTAACACCCTGTATATAGCCTCCACATTGACTCTGTACCGGTACCCCTGTATATAGCCTCCACATTGACTCTGTACCGTACCCCCTGTATATAGCCTCCACATTGACTCTGTACCGTAATCCCTGTATATAGCCTCCACATTGACTCTGTACCGTAACACCCTGTATATAGCCTCCACATTGACTCTGTACCGTAATACCCTGTATATAGCCTCCACATTGACTCTGTACCGGTACCCCCTGTATATAGCCTCCACATTGACTCTGTACCGTACCCTGTATATAGCCTCCACATTGACTCTGTACCGTAATACCTGTATATAGCCTCCACATTGACTCTGTACCGTAATACCCTGTATATAGCCTCCACATTGACTCTGTACCGGTACCCTGTATATAGCCTCCACATTGACTCTGTACCGTACACCCCTGTATATAGCCTCCACATTGACTCTGTACCGGTACCCCCCTGTATATAGCCTCCACATTGACTCTGTACCGTACCACCCTGTATATAGCCTCCACATTGACTCTGTACCGTAATACCTGTATATAGCCTCCACATTGACTCTGTACGGTACCCCCTGTATATAGCCTCCACATTGACTCTGTACCGTAATACCCTGTATATAGCTCCACATTGACTCTGTACCGTACCCCCCTGTATATAGCCTCCACATTGACTCTGTACCGGTAATCCCTGTATATAGCCTCCACATTGACTCTGTACCGTAACACCCTGTATATAGCCTCCACATTGACTCTGTACGGTACCCCCTGTATATAGCCTCCACATTGACTCTGTACCGTAACACCCTGTATATAGCCTCACATTGACTCTGTACCGACGTACCCTGTATATAGCCTCCACATTGACTCTGTACCGTACCCTGTATATAGCCTCCACATTGACTCTGTACCGGTACCCCTGTATATAGCCTCCACATTGACTCTGTACCGTACCCCCTGTATATAGCCTCCACATTGACTCTGTACCGGTAACCCCTGTATATAGCCTCCACATTGACTCTGTACGGTACCCCTGTATATAGCCTCCACATTGACTCTGTACCGTAATACCCTGTATATAGCCTCCACATTGACTCTGTACCGTAATACCCTGTATATAGCCTCCACATTGACTCTGTACCGGTACCCCTGTATATAGCCTCCACATTGACTCTGTACCGTAACACCCTGTATATAGCCTCCACATTGACTCTGTACCGTACCCCTGTATATAGCCTCCACATTGACTCTGTACCGGTACACCCTGTATATAGCCTCCACATTGACTCTGTACGGTACCCCCTGTATATAGCCTCCACATTGACTCTGTACCGGTACCCCACCCTGTATATAGCCTCCACATTGACTCTGTACCGTAATACCCTGTATATAGCCTCCACATTGACTCTGTACCGGTAACCCCTGTATATAGCCTCCACATTGACTCTGTACGGTACCCCTGTATATAGCCTCCACATTGACTCTGTACCGGTACCACCTGTATATAGCCTCCACATTGACTCTGTACCGTAACACCCTGTATATAGCCTCCACATTGACTCTGTACCGTAATACCCTGTATATAGCCTCCACATTGACTCTGTACCGTACCCTGTATATAGCCTCCACATTGACTCTGTACCGTACCCCCTGTATATAGCCTCCACATTGACTCTGTACGTAATACCCTGTATATAGCCTCCACATTGACTCTGTACCGGTACCCCCCTGTATATAGCCTCCACATTGACTCTGTACCGTACACCCTGTATATAGCCTCCACATTGACTCTGTACCGGTACCCCCCTGTATATAGCCTCCACATTGACTCTGTACTGGTACCCCCTGTATATAGCCTCACATGACTCTGTACCGTACCCCTGTATATAGCCTCCACATTGACTCTGTACCGTAACACCCCTGTATATAGCCTCCACATTGACTCTGTACCGTACCCCTGTATATAGCCTCCACATTGACTCTGTACCGGTACCCCCTGTATATAGCCTCCACATTGACTCTGTATCCGTACCCCCTGTATATAGCCTCCACATTGACTCTGTACCGTACCACCCTGTATATAGCCTCCACATTGACTCTGTACCGGTACCCTGTATATAGCCTCCACATTGACCTGTACCGGTACGCCGGACCTCCCTGTATATAGCCTCCACATTGACTCTGTACCAGTACCCCCTGTATATAGCCTCCACATTGACTCTGTACGTAACACCTGTATATAGCCTCCACATTGACTCTGTACCGTAATACCCTGTATATAGCCTCCACATTGACTCTGTACCGTAATACCCTGTATATAGCCTCCACATTGACTCTGTACGCGGTACCCACCCTGTATATAGCCTCACATTGACTCTGTACCAGTACCCCCTGTATATAGCCCTCCACATTGACTCTGTACCGGTACCCCCTGTATATAGCCTCCACATTGACTCTGTACCAGTACCCTGTATATAGCCTCCACATTGACTCTGTAACCAGTACCCCCTGTATATAGCCTCCACATTGACTCTGTACCGGTACCCCCTGTATATAGCCTCCACATTGACTCTGTACCGGTACCCCTGTATATAGCCTCCACATTGACTCTGTACGTACCCCCTGTATATAGCCTCCACATTGACTCTGTACCGGTACCCCCTGTATATAGCCTCCACATTGACTCTGTACCGGTACCCCCTGTATATAGCCTCCACATTGACTCTGTACCGTACCCCCTGTATATAGCCTCCACATTGACTCTGTACCAGTACCCCCTGTATATAGCCTCCACATTGACTCTGTACGGTACCCCCTGTATATAGCCTCCACATTGACTCTGTACGGTACCCCTGTATATAGCCTCCACATTGACTCTGTACCGTACCACCCTGTATATAGCCTCCACATTGACTCTGTACCGTATACCCTGTATATAGCCTCCACATTGACTCTGTACCGGTACCCCCTGTATATAGCTCCACATTGACTCTGTACCGTACCCCCTGTATATAGCCTCCACATTGACTCTGTACCGTAATACCCTGTATATAGCCTCCACATTGACTCTGTACCGTAACACCTGTATATAGCCTCCACATTGACTCTGTACCGTAATACCCTGTATATAGCCTCCACATTGACTCTGTACCGGTACCCTGTATATAGCCTCCACATTGACTCTGTACCAGTACCCCTGTATATAGCTCCACATTGACTCTGTACCGTAACACCCTGTATATAGCCTCCACATTGACTCTGTACCGGTACCCCCTGTATATAGCCTCCACATTGACTCTGTACCGGTACCCCCTGTATATAGCCTCCACATTGACTCTGTACCGTAACACCCTGTATATAGCCTCCACATTGACTCTGTACCGTACCCCTGTATATAGCCTCCACATTGACTCTGTACCAGTACCCCTGTATATAGCCTCCACATTGACTCTGTACCGTAAACCCCTGTATATAGCCTCCACATTGACTCTGTACCGTAACCCCTGTATATAGCCTCCACATTGACTCTGTACCGGTACCCCCTGTATATAGCCTCCACATTGACTCTGTACCGGTAACACCCTGTATATAGCCTCCACATTGACTCTGTACCGGTAACACCCTGTATATAGTCCATTGCTCTGTACGTAATACCCCTGTATATAGCCTCCACATTGACTCTGTACCGGGTACCCCTGTATATAGCCTCCATTGGACTCTGTACAGACCCCTGTATATAGCCTGCCACATTGACTTTCTGTACGTACCCCTGTATTATAAGCTCACATTGACTCTGTAAACGGTAAACCTGTAATATAGCCTCCATATTGATCTGTACCGGTACAGAGTCAATGTGGAGGCTATATACAGGGTATTACGGTACAGAGTCAATGTGGAGGCTATATACAGGGTGTTACTGGTACAGAGTCAATGTGGAGGCTATATACAGGGTATTACGGTACAGAGTCAATGTGGAGGTATATACAGGGGGTTACGGTAAGAGTCAATGTGGAGGCTATATACAGGGGGTCCGGTACAGAGTCAATGTGGAGGCTATATACAGGGTATTACGGTACAGAGTCAATGTGGAGGCTATATACAGGGTGTTACGGTACAGAGTCAATGTGGAGGCTATATACAGGGTGGTACGGTACAGAGTCATGTGGAGGCTATATACAGGGGGTACGCGGTACAGAGTCAATGTGGAGGCTATATACAGGGGGGTACTGGTACAGAGTCAATGTGGAGGCTATATACAGGGGGTACTAGGTACAGAGTCAATGTGGAGGCTATATACAGGGGGTACTGGTACAGAGTCAATGTGGAGGCTATATACAGGGGGTACCGGTACAGAGTCAATGTGGAGGCTATATACAGGGGGTTACGGTACAGAGTCAATGTGGAGGCTATATACAGGGGGTCCGGTACAGAGTCAATGTGGAGGCTATATACAGGGGGTACCGGTACAGAGTCAATGTGGAGGCTATAATACAGGGTATTACGGTACAGAGTCAATGTGGAGGCTATATACAGGGGGTACTGGTAGAGTCAATGTGGAGGCTATATACAGGGGGTACGGTACAGAGTCAATGTGGAGGCTATATACAGGGTGTTACGGTACAGAGTCAATGTGGAGGCTATATACAGGTGTTTACGGTACAGAGTCAATGTGGAGGCTATATACAGGGTATTACGGTACAGAGTCAATGTGGAGGCTATATACAGGGGGTACTGGTACAGAGTCATGTGGAGGCTATATACAGGGGGTAAGCGGTACAGAGTCATGTGGAGGCTATATTACAGGGGTGGTACAGAGTCAATGTGGAGGCTATATACAGGGGTGTTACGGTACAGAGTCAATGTGGAGGCTATATACAGGGGGTACTGGTACAGGAGTCAATGTGGAGCATATACAGGGTA